>NC_084960.1:20887336-21207907 GCF_949316205.1 Platichthys flesus
TGCTCTGTCTCCACCTCATCCAGTTTGGGGCTGTCTGACCGAGGAGTCCCTAGGCTTAGAAAAGACTTCAAGGTGGGGAAGTTAACCAGTTTGGCTAATTCATGTGAATTTTCATGTGAATCATCTTCTTCGTATTTTTCAATTATTCAAAGACATTACAGGCTCTTAACTGTTAAGAGTCTGTAACGGATATCCTCCTGCAAATCCTCTTAAACCTCTAAAAACCTGCAAGCTAGTGGGTGTTGTTGCGATTCTAAACCAGGATAGATGTAGAATGATAAAAACAAAAATAATACAAATATCTAACGTTAAAGCGTTGCAATACATGTAGAAGACACAGACAAAGATACTCAGAGATTTATGTGTTGTTGATGAAAATAACATGGAAAAGCTGCAAACATTTGATTTGTGATGAATTTAAATTATTTTCTTACACTAGTGTCTTCAGTGATAAGGCTTCAGTGATGAGGGCTAACTGGTTGGATTAGCAAATAGATTAACATTTCATTTTCCCATCTCTGATAAAGAGCAGTTCACATCCATTTTACAAAGCTTTCCTATTGGAAGCATCTGGATATGTCGCCAACTCTGTCAGTGAGACAGTTCATGTGAACAGACAGATTCTGATAGGCTGTTGAAAGAACAAAGACAAAATTGACCCTGGCAGAAGAACCATACTCCTCCGGTTAATGAGCAACTGTGATGAAAAACCGCTTCAATAATTTCCATGCAGTTCTTTCAACATTACTTACATTCCCTAAATTCAGTGTACTCAGTAGTAATACATTTTATTTCATCATTTATATTTTAGGTGTATATATGATTTGTTCGGAAGCATATTGCATTCACTTGGAAAAAACTTTCTGAGATAATTTTCTCGGAAATCAAGACAACTTTCCTAAAAAGAAATTAAAAAAAAGTGGAAGTTGTCTATTTGACAGTTAATAAATCCAAGATTCGGTTCCAAAAATATTCAACAACCTTAATTTGGCAAATAAACAAGTAGATCAAAACAAATAATTGGTGGGTGTTGCACAATTTTAAAATAACAAAAAAAATAAAAAACAACACATTTATTGTTTATTTTTTTCACCGGGATAACGTACTTGATAAAAGTATTAAAATTGACAAAGAAAAATTAATAAAACAAAAGCACATTCTATCAGTATTTTTTTTATGAAAACTTCAAATTTTTCAAGTGACTGCAATACGCCTCCGTAGAGTTGATCTGATTTAAGTCTATTTTTTTTAATCTTTTATATAAAATGTTTATATATTGTTGCTTGTGTAGTTTTTCCAATATTTTTGACCATAGCTAGAAGGGACCTTGTGTCCCAATCACTTCATAGCCATGAAATTAATCTTTAGCTCCCACTCTTTGATTAAACTAAATTTAGTTTGTACCGGGTTCACTATGGTCCCCGGCTCAGGTCTCTTTTACTAGACTACCCTAGCCTGGATGCCAGACGAACTTAGCCCCGCCCACAACATTTGAGGTCGGGAAGTTCGGTCTGGAGTCGCTCCGTTGGGGAGAAATTATGCCCGGTTTGAAATCATCCGTACCAATCAGATTGTCAGGGCGGGCTTTATACGATGCTGGACAGATGATCACCGGTAACGCAATCAACTCATCAAAGTGCCCTTGGGTTGAATTCGTTTTCAACAAACATGCCTGCCGCTGGAGAGCTGAGATGTGTAGATGCTGCCATTGAGTCTGTTTTAGAAGACATCTACCGCGCATTCATTTTGAAAGAGGAACAGAGAACGTCGAGGCGACGCCAAAGCAACGCGCTAATCCCTATCGCGCCGGCGCTTGGCTGTTCACACCGGACACTGAAGCAACGCTGAACCGCCGGGCAGCGCTAATAATATCACCCGTTGATCCAGTAGATTAAAAGCATATAGTTTCTTGTTGCTCCAACATTAAGCAACAGCGTCCCAACATTTGTCTTTCTTGGTGTTGTCTTTACACAGGATCATACAACTCACTGTACTTCTCCACTTCAATTATTAATTTAATGTCATCCATGTTGAAGGACTTCGTTGTTTGCGCCGTTAAATGTCGGGTGTCGGTGGTAAATTACGTATTCTCCACTCAAGCCTATGTGGAGAATACGTAGCCCCCTCTCTCTCTCTTTTTATCTGTATCACTGCTTGTGTGGCTGTAGTGGACAGGCAGAGGGGGACATTTAATAATGTCATTGGTCAAATTAAAACAGAATGGGACTTCAAAGTATGGGATGCATATTTGATAATTTATATCATATAAGATATGTCATCAATATAGTTTAAAATCGTTTTTCAGTGTGTTTCCTGGGGCGATACACTCGTGTCAAGCGCAAAAAATAGAATCGAAGCTGAAACGATCGCTGCACGGAGCGAGGCAGCCTTGGCGCAGCGCGGTGCTTCAGCCTCCGGTGTGACCAGCACAAAGTTTTAACATGGGAGTGGATGGGAGCCAGCTGTTATCTAAGGCTTGGCGCTGCGCTGAAGCGTCGCTTCGGCATCACTTCAGCGTCCGGTGTGAACCCGGCGTTAGTAAATAACTCACAATGCGTTGCTTAATATACGTCACATACTACGTTGCTCTGATTGGTTGTAGGTCTATCCAATTGAGCGAAGAGGAATTTTATTTCCTGGTCAGTTGAAACACGCCCCATAATCACAGCCCAATGGAGCGGTCTCAGACTCACATTCTGAATAGAATTGTGAGTCTGACAACGTCAGGCTAAGACTACCCACATTTTGGCTAAAACCTATTGACAAATATAAGCTTTGTTCAAACAATGATTTTGACAAGTTGGCTCAAAAGTTTAGTGGCATTTCCAGTAAAATCCCCCAAAGTGACAGAATTGTAGTTTAAGCTAGGGTTGGTTATCCTAGAGAAGCTGGCAAGAGCAGGTGATACTTTGACCCCCTCTGATCGTCCCTTTCGTCAAAGCTGTACCCCCAATGCACTGACTGACAATTGAAGCTGACTTCTCTGTGACTCGCTTGCTGACAGTGCTTTACGTCTCCCCAGCTGAAGACTCCTGTCATGCGCAGTGAGAGTATGGGCAGGGTGCACGTATGATGGCAATCTTGTTTATTACAGGTCGAACAAGAGCGTCAGACAAATTTTTTCAGACAACTTTATTTATTGATGGATTTTGGGGCGTCAAGAGTAATCGAACAAATAACAAAAAAATTGCCTCAGAAACAAATAACTTACCCTACCTTTAATATAAATTATTTACTAGAGCAGCAAACATGTATGAATGACCTTAATCCACTGTGAATACTGTGGCAAATGTTAACCTATGATGGCAATGAGATTTGTTGTCATATTTATCTGCAATTTCCATTAATCTAAAATACAGTGTATCATTGAAGATGTGAATGGGTACACCTTGCAACCTCTACCTGTTGTGCACAACTGGAAACAAATAGTCTCGCCAATTCTGATCCTCTTTATCCTCTGTAAGACTGGATTAGGATCAGTGATGAACTTTTATCTTTAGGTCACTCCAGATTGTCAGAGGGGTTCAAGTCTGGGCTTTGGCTGGGGCCACTCAGTGACATCCGGAATCCTGTTCTAAAGCCGCTCGGTTGGGTGCCTTCGGTCACCCTGTGGAAAGGTTGAAACTATTTTTAAATGGTGTCCTTGGGAGTGCTATTCTTCCTTTTGGGATGGCTCTGTATTAGACTGCAATTGTTGTTTATATAAACCTGACCAGACTTGCTGCTAGAAATGTGATTCTCTTTAGTAGATTCAACCATATCTGTAAACGAATTTTCATGTTAGTTTTTACACATTAATTTGTGGCTTTAAAAAAATATTGGCCATGACTCTATACCCAATAAGTTATAATGACAGTGAATGAAGTAAATGCCGAAGGGAATGTTTTCGCAAATTTTTGAGATTGAGATACTGACATAAGAAATTTGTAGAAGCCCCTTTGAGAGCAGTTCCAGTTCCAGTCTTCCTGGGTAAGTCTCTCCAACGCGTACGCACCTGGATTTAGGCAGTTTATCCCATTCCTCCTGGCAGATCCTCTCAAGCTCCATCAGCTTGAATTGGAAGTGTTTATGAATGTGACGTCTGTAGGTCTCTTCACAGATATTTTATTTAGTGTTGTTCTGAGCTTTGATTGGGACACTCAATGTCAATGTCAATGTCAATTTTATTTATATAAGACATTTAAAAACAACTTGTTTGACCAAAGTGCTTTACTCGTGTATTGGTCAAAGGACAGTAAAAACGTAATAAATTATAGTGCAAACTATACAATTAAAATACAATTACTGAAAATAATAAAAATGAAATATAAGAAATACGATAAGAAAAATAAAATCAGTTGCGATGAAAAGTACTTGTCTCGAGGAGGAAGCCTGGGAGCCTTTATTTTGTTATTATTATTTTTAATTTCATAAATAATTTTGGTGATGGGTGCCCTTTTTGTTTGGGCATCTGCCCCCCACAATTTCTGTGCACGTGATCAGCAGTTGTACATATCTGTGTTTTCTTCTTGCCCTATATTAGTGTAACAGAAAAACGTCTCATTGTTCATATATAAATAAAATCAAGCTTGTGTGAGTGACTGAAGATGACAGTCTATGGTACTTATTCATTATTGCTGCGTAAATGAGGCATATGGTGCTTTAGTCAAGGTATTAGATTCTTCATTACCTCTTTGACAAAGGCCAGTCATGCTAGATCCAATTATTTTGATCTCAAGCCACAATGATGGATTCAAACCTTGGAGTCTTCACTGCTTTATAATTTTTTATTTTTCCTCAGATTTTTGCTTCAATACAGGGAGTCCAAAGTCTTAGCCTGTAAAGCTTGATTCTTTCTGACATGCACTGTGAGCCTGATGATCACACTTATGACATGATTCAGCACAGGCAATTTCCATGACGGTCAAAGAGATATGTTGATTTAAGAGTTATTCACTTAGAATTGTAATAACTGAGGTCCTTTTTCATGATAATGTTTAATGGAAACAGCCAGATAGCTAGTTACCTATAGACATTGTTATTGCCCCAATAAAGCACTAATTGGTCAATTGTTTCACTTAACAGGTGAAAAAAGTCATAATTGAGAACAACAAGACGTTTAAGACATACTTTAACCATACCAATAAAATACCTGGCTAATATATCAGTCTCCACAACATACTGGAAAAATAGTAATGTCTAAGGCTATCTCAAATTTCTTCTCACCAGCTCAGGTGGCTGCCTTCTGTTCCCAGGTCTGTTTTTAAATCAAAACTGCTGGAGGAAAATTTTTCACGATGCACCTCAGATCTGGCCTGTAACCCTCTAAACTCCTGTATAATAATCCCTTCTGTGAATGTCTCCTCGATTTAATATAACTCTGAGACTCAGCTCCATTCTTTCTTGTCAGGTAAAATCAATGATCAGTAATGGGATTTCAATTCACCCCTTATCGATCACCCATGTCCCCATTCCCTCTGGTAATGATCGATTTGCTGCAAATCACTTCATTGGGTTTGATTTTCTCTCAACATCCTGAAGCAGAGTGCTGACTGGTTTTGCCTCCATGGAAGTTTGCTAGTTGCTGAATTTTTCTCCTCTCCATCTCAAACTATTGATGTTTCTTTACTTAGCTGATGGCCTGCTGTGTCTGTTTAGGAGTGTCGGATGTGTCAGACACTTTTCAGTTTCTTCGTTACAAGTGAGAGGATGTTAGTGGGTTGATGGTGTGTGACCTAACAGTTGTAATTAGCTGAGATTGGCTCAGTGCTTTTCATGCAACTGAAGGCTAATTACGTGATTATGGAAGTCCTGGCTCATGAATTTCAGTGTCCATTTCGTCCAACGGTTGTGATAATTTATTTTTTACCTTTTCTAGTTCCTTTATATTTAGACGTCACCTCTTTCCATAAACTTGGAATGATAACTCAAGATAAAACTACTGAAAAAAGAAACATATTTCCAAAACAGTGCTCCTAGGATACAATTTTTTGTAAAATCCTGATGTTGAGACTTAAACTTTAATCAGTTCAAGAACTTGATTCACAGCAGTCTGTGTTCTCCCCGTCTCTGTGTGTTTGATTTTCTGGGACTCCAGCTTTTTCAAACCTTTCAAAGAAATGTTGGGATTATGACCGTGTAAATGGTTGTTTGTTGGATAGCTGCTGTAGACATGCACTGAGCTTTGCAGTTTCTCCATACTTTCTCCGGAGAAGGTGAATGTGTGAACACAAATATCCAAGTGAGATTCTTCGCAGTTTCTGCCTGGCCTCTTTGTATAAAGAATTCAATGTGAGAAAACAGCAGTAGTTGGGGTTGATTATGCTTCTAACGTGAGACAGATGCAAAAAAAATATATATCCAAGTGAAAAAGCGTTGACACACACATAGCAAACACAAATGAAGATTTCAAGAGAGTTTGTGGCGATAAGAGCCGACACCGGTGTCTGTGAGTTATAAATACATGACTTTCATAACTCTGCCTTACAAGCCAATAGCCAGTCAGACTTACCTTCAGCCTCAACGTACCCTCAGGCTTGGCATTTAATGTTATTAGATGTAAAGGCTGAAAAACCTAGGGTATAACCAGCCTCCTGCCCAATGTCAGCTGGGATGACTCCATTGACTCCGTGATCCTTAAAGGATAGGCAGTATAGGTAATGAATGGATGGATTGAATATCAATCATTCTTTTTATAAAAATGCTATCAGGTGTGTTATTAAACAGCACTTAGTAGGGCATGCTAAAAACAACGATGGCTGAAACGAGTCTTCATGTTGACTATGAAAAAAAGAGAATTTATTAAACACATAACATTGGTGTAAATGTTTTTGTGACAAAAAAGCCATAATTAAAGACAATTTTCCATCACTTATCGCGTGGTGATACAACCACAAACACCTGAGTGGTCAATGGTTATTAGACATCATCTTCCTAACCAAGGCGTGGTCGGAAGAGATGTGTCTTAAATCTGCAGTGGAAGATATACAGACTTTCTGCTGTCTTGATGTCAAGGGGTAGCTCGTTCCACCATTTTGGAGCTAGGACAGCAGACAGTTGTGATATTGTTGAGTGGTTAGCTCGCAATGAGAGAGCAACATGCCGATTGGCCGAAGCAGAGTGGAGAAGACAGGCTGGGGTGTAAGGTTTACCCATGTCCTTGATGAGGACTTGGCCCACTCCGTTTGCAGCACAGTACGCAAGTACTAGTGTTTTGAAACGGATGCAGGCAGTCACTTGTAAACAGTGAAGGGAGAGGATGAGCGGTGTCTATTTTTTTTCGATTTGTCCTTTATATTCCTTTCGGAACATAGGCCATTGATGAATTGTTTCCACCCTTGCCTTTCTTGAAACATCCTCCACAGCTGATTCCAAGTCAGCCCCTTCTTCTTGAATTCCTGCTCTGTGCTCCTTCTCCAGGTGTTTTTGGGTTGTCCTCTGCCCCGTTTGCCTTGTGGGTTCCATGTCAGTGCCTGGTTAGTTATTGCTGTTTTCTTCGTAGTGTATGTCCAATCCAGCTCCATTTTCTCCTTTACCGCTGTATATCTACTGTTTCTTGTTTTGTGCATTCCCACAGGTTGATTTTGCTAATTGTGTTTGGCCAGAAGACTCCAAGGATGCATATAAGCAGTGGTTTATGAAGGGTTGTAGTTTATTTGTGATGTTAGTGGTGGTTCTCCAGGTTTCGGAGCCATAGAGCAGCACGGTTTTAACGTTGGAGTTGAAGATTTGAAGCTTTGTCTTGAGGGAGATTTTTTTACTTTTCAAAATTTTGTTTAAGATGTTGAATGTTGTTCTTGCTTTCCCAACACTTGTCTTCATGTCCCCTCCTCTCTCCCACCATCAACAGCTATCACACTTCCCAGGAAGGTGAATTTGTCAACATTATCAGCGTCTGGTCCCCAAAGGTTATTGGGTCCATGTTCTTGGTGTTTATCCGCGGAGCTACACAGGAGCGGTGTAGTGTGAGTAAATTTAGGTATGTTGAAAACCAGTTGAGCAGTTGCATTCTGGATGAGCTGCAGAAATAGGAGTTGCAGTAGTCTTGGTGTGAAATGACAGGAGCCTGGACCAGAACCTGCACCACCTTCTGAGAGAGAAGGGGACATATATTCTTCTGATGTTGTGTAGCATGTATCTACATTTTCAGGTTGATGCGGCAATCTTGGTGGTAAGGGAGAGTTGACAATCGAGTGTCTCACCTAGGTTCCTTGCCGTCTGGGTGGGTGGTACAACAGAGTTGTCCATGGTGACAGTAAGGTAATGGATGGGAGAGGCGTTTCCTGGAAACAGTGAAAACACAGAGTTTCTCTGGTCTCAGCTGCTCAGAGATCAGCACCTCAGCTTCTTGATCAGAGCAGAAGCTGCAGTTGGTTTCTACCGAGCTGCAGTTTCTGTGTTCGCCTACAGTCTGACCTGCTCTCACTTTTTGTTTTCACATTTAAAACTAAATATATATATTTTAAGCTATTAGGCTGCAGCTATATGTTTTTATAGAAAATGAGTTTAATTTGGCTACTAAATGTGACTAAAACTAGACTAAAATGGAATTCGTTTTCGTCGACTAAAACTAGACTAAAATGTAACTTGTTTTAGTCAACTAAAACTAGACTAAAACTAAGAAGGATAAAAATGACTAAATGTGACTAAAACTAAAATGCATTTTCGTCAAAAGACTAAGACTAAGACTAAATCAAAAATAGCTGCCAAAATCAACACTGTGGCACAGATTCCCTCCAAGTTACCTGGTAAGTGCGGCTGTCGAGGATTGATGAGAGCAGGGAGAGAGCAGAGCCTGAAACACCCAGGTCCCGAAGGGGAGGAAATAAGAAATGCCTAGAAGGATGACCACAGGGGAGAGAGAGGCTGGTCTAGCAGTCTGAAGTTCCTCAGTGGCAAGGAGGGCAGTCTCAGTTGAGAGTTGCCCAAAGTAACATATGCAGCTAATGGCTGTCTTCATGTGCTGTCATGTAAAAGTTGTTCCGCAAACATCTACAAAGCTCTTCAGCCTGTCGCTTTTCTGTTTATCACATTGCTTCTCCTGATGATCCGCTTATGTGTCAGTTCAAAAAATGTGCAGGTACTCACTCGAAATTAAATAGAGCAGACACAATCTAATGCATGTGACCTCCTCTTATTCTCTGTGTCCGGCTGTCTGTTTGACTTTTTCACTGTTCAACACTTTCTAGACATCCTTTTGGAGGAAAACAACATCGTTATGTTCCGTGTATTTTTATTTCTTATCTTGTCCGTCATGAGACAAACCTTTTAGCTCCAGGACCCGAGGTTGGTTGTCAACTTTTTTTCTATATCATGCAACGGTTTTGGTTGGCATATTCACATCATATACACAATAACCCTTTTATCTTTGAGACTGTTTGGAAATAAGTTTGGTTCTTTAATGCTAAAAAGTACATGAAAGCAAAGTTCTGATGTTAATATATTGTCATCAGATTTTTACTTAAAAAACCAGAAGGCTTAACAATAAAACAAGATACATCTACTGAAAAAATTAAGACAAAAAACAGCATTAAACCGTTCCCTCAGGCAAAACAATCGTGATTCATTAAAAGTGACCAATGCAAAGACATGAAGGAAAAAAACATCTGATGGCCTAATTACTATAGGTTCCTGGGCAAACAATGAATGAGAAAGGAGAAGAGACAGATAAAGCCATTGGTAAAGCAGATATGACCCTATTAAAAGGTGGCCAAAACCAAAACTGTTATTGGTGTTTGTCTGGGTTTCAATATTGTTAGAAACATTTTGGATAATATAAGTCAACAAAATATTATATTAATTTTTTTTAAGTTTGATTAAAATTTGAAAAATGTTATATACCTACTAGTACAAACGTTCTACAAATGTCTTTTTTGTCTATCTATGGGGAACATATATTTTGGACACAGATCAACTTTACACTTTTTAAATCTTGACCGATTTTAAAAAGTCTAGTTGATTTAGCCAGTATGTAAGACCACGCACTTAACGATTTCACAGTGGCGATTCCAGAGTCCCACTGAAACTTTTAGGCGAATTACCGCCACCTTCTGAACTGGATTGTGGGAAACATGCATGATTGAATGTGACTTCAGAAGAAAATCAAACATGGAAGAGGATCCATTTTGCCGCACAAAACAAAAGATAAAATGAATGGATGAAATCATGGCTTAGAAGGCTTATACATCTTGCAGCTCAAGCTGGAGGTGAGTTAAAAATGTATTTTTGTTTTTAGTAGTGACATCCGGTTGGTGACCCTCCCTGTTCAACTCGTTCTCCTTGGCTATTGCAGGTTTCTGCCGTAGCCGATTATCGTAAAATAAACATGTTACAAACTCAATCAGTTGCATTAAGATCAAACCCCTCACACTTCAGGATTATTTGGGCAGATACTCAGGACAGACTGACCTTCAGTTTAATTCACGACAGCAACAGTTTACAGTTAACCCCACCATGCAATCATACCATTGGCCACTCACATATTGTCACATGTCAGAGGTAGAATGTCCTATACCAGGACCAGCATACTATGAGTGCCTGTTTATAATAAATGTTTTTTTAAATCAGAACTTAGACTACCACTATGTAATGCTCCCCCTCAGTAATGACAACACAAGTTATATACCTAGTTGAGTTTTTACTGAGTAAAAGACTTATCCAACTTTCCTACACTAAAGGCGTTCTTAGTTTGGGCTTTTGATAGGTTACTCAGCCAATCAGTCATAATCCATTAGCTGTGTCGCAATTAAGGGGCCGCATCATTAGGAGGACCTGCATGGTCCATCCTTCATCGACAGCACAGACATCGTCAGCCAAGCTGAAATGAGACAGTATGGTCTTTTTATTGCATCACTAGCTTGTACTGGCCTTACATCCATCGCCTAGCAACAGAGCTCGATGGAAATGTTCTTCAGTTAAAACCTTAAATATATGTTTTTTAACATGTTTACCATAAACTGTTTGAGTACTTACATTTAAGAATAGCCTTTTGCTGCCATTACCCCATTAGGTGGATTCGACTTGATGCGCTGACTTAATGTGTTGCATGACTTCATCTAGTCATCTTCAACAGTTCTCAGTATTTATCTCCCAAGATGATGTGATGAATTATAATCTCCTTCTGACATTGTCAATAAAGTACAGTTAAAATGTTCATCCAAAAGAAAGTTCTCAGTCAACTTTGTTTGACTAGACAGTCAAGTCGTGCCCTTATGATGCAATCGATCTTCAAATGACGCTTCCGAAGGATGCTGTCCCTAAATGGAGACACAGCTCTTGTCTTACAATATAATAATATAAAATTTGATTGATGATTGATTGATTATTGATTTTAGGGCTCTGTCTTCTGCACCCTTTTAACATGCATTCACTGTAAGGTTCACTAATGAATTAGTCTGTACTGATTTCTCGAAGAAAGAGAATTTGAGATAGTTGTCGTAGAATTTTCTCTATAGTCAAGCACAAGTCATTGCAATTGTTCTTTCTGGTAGTTTAATTCAGCATCTGCAGATGGGCATCATTGTACAAGACCATGGCGAAGATTTCATACAATGAGCAATGACATACAGAACACACATCCCTCTTATACAGTTACAAGCTCCTCCTGGAGAGGAACACATGTTATCAATTAACCTCTTTGATCCTTAGAAATAGGTAATCAGTATCCTGTCTTCTACTTGGTCTCACGCCCCTCGAGTCAAACATCTGTTTTCAAGGATCGCTTATCAGTGTTTTACAACCCCCTTACATCCCCCTCCCTGTGAAGTGTTTGTTAAGTGACCCTGTAAGTTAGGAAGTAATATAACCATCAATTGCTTAAGCAAAACACCCTGATTCCTAAGGGACTGCATTTGCTCATCTTTCTATACATCAAAGTAGTTCCTTCCATCAATCAATGCCCAAATGGTAAAATTCCCGTCACAATTCCCCACTTTGAGACTTCCAGGCTCAACATCCTCTATACAATTTTAAATCATCTCATCATCCTGGAAGGGAAGCATCCAGGATTGATTAGTTTCAGGAAGTTGAACATATTGCCCAATCATAGACTTAATGAGGGAAGTTACCATAGTCTTAACACAAGTGTTGTGCAATAGTAGGAGTAGAATTGACGTTGGCTTATTATTAATAATCATGAAATATGATTATTAAATTAACAATTATTTATTAAAAATAATCAAAAATGATAAAGCTATTAATTAAGAACAGTAACACATTTAATTAGAAATGATACGGTTATCCATTAATAATAGTTAAAATAATTAATGAAAACAATAAAATTATCAATTAAGAATAATACAAATCTGTAATCATTGCTTATTGTCGCGGGGCACCACCCTGGTTACAGGGACCAACAATTCAATCTTTAAATATCAGTCTCATAATGATAAATGTCAAATCAATAATCTCAATATTTAATATTAATAATTATTTAATTAACAGTGAAGGCTTCTAAGTTCGAGCACAGGCAATCATAATCCAGCTGCAATCACATACATATGCACAAATAATCACAGACTGCAGATACTTTAATTACAAAAGCATTTATTAAAAAGGGGAAATAAAGTTAGTGTTATTTAATGTTTCATCATTTTAACAAACTCCGATATTTCAAAGATAAACACAGCAGCAGCACTTATCACAAGTCAGAAAGTACATGTAAAACCGGCGGTCTACCTATGTATGTCTGTCATGGTATGCGTGTGTGTCTGTGTCAAAGTGTCTCTCTGTGTGTGTGTCTATGTGGGTGCATGTGAAATACAGTTAGTGTTATTTAATGATTCATCATTTTAACAAACTCCCATATTTCAAAGATAACAACAGCAGCCGCTTATCACAATTTAGAAAACACATGTATTCATCTATGTGTATCTGTGTGTGTGTATCTGTCTGTGTCTATCAATGTGTCTCTGTGTCTGTGTGTGTGAGAGAGAGAGAGAGAGAGAGAGAGAGAGAGAGAGAGAAAAAGAAGGGGGGCGTGGCGATGACGAAGTCACGTCACATCTAAGATGGCGGCCGATCATGATTCGTGGAACCAAGGCCTAAAAACTCTCAAAATGGCGAATTGACTACAAAACAAGATGGCAGAGCCGTTATGAATTTAGAGCCAGAATGGGAGGAGAGTGAGAGAGGAGGCGTGGCAATAATAGACTCAAAATGGTGGTTTAACTTGCGTTCTTCAAAATGGAGTCTATGTTAATGACACCATGTGGCCGGAGCTCACACTGGTGGTCACATGAATTACACAAAGGGATTTTCAGACAAAGAGAATTCTTTGTCTCTGCTTTGGCGTTCGGCCGCATGGCTTCCAGATGGGTCCAGCCTCTCTGAATATAGATTTAACTATGATACATGAACTGTATTCTAAATACAGATCGGATGTGTGTATAGGTCGGTTTAGAAGGAGAGAGAGAGAGAGAGAATACAAGGAGAGAGCAAAGCTCTCTAAAAGCACCGTCAGAGACAAGTTACATTTACTTTACCACTCAGCACCCAAGTGGCGTTGTGTGCTGAGGTTTGACCGGTAAAGTATCTTTAAAGTTGTTCAAACGGTCACAATGAGCTGGAGACGCTGCTCACGGAGCTTAAAAACTATGGCACAAGGCCGTAACCGGGAACCGGAAGTGGCGAATCGCCGCTAAAACACTGGAGACTCTGCGGTCTCATACAAAACAAATACATTCAAGTATTAAAACAATACGCTACGTATTAGATTAACATCTGCCCAGACAATAAAGCCTCTTACTGTGACCTTCACGGTGTTGCATGCGCGTGTCGCGCGGATATTTCGGAAGTCCAGTGAATAATCGTGGCCGCTCAAGCTCTGTTGCGCTGGTTCCTCTGTCGCAGCGGCGTCGGCTGGGCCGAAATAGGAGCGGATTCTCTTGCTCCTCAACGGGATGAACATCGTCCTTCTTCTTCAAGGATGTGGAGGTCGTGCTCCTCAGCGGAATGAATCTCGCGCTTCTGCAGGGGACGGCTGTGGAAGCCGTTTGTAGATTGTTGGGAAAAGAAAGTAAAGTCCGTGGGGAAAGTGAAACAGTCTGAGATTGTTCCGCGTGCAATTTCCTGTTTGGTCTTTTCAAGTTAAAACAGCAAAAGTCCTTTTGAAAATAAAAACGTCGACTGAGATAAAAGACAATGAAAGAAATGAAAGAAAATAATTAAGGTTACCCCCTTTAGCAACTGAAACAGCTGGGAGGCCCCGAAGGGGCCTCATGATGTCTTCAGAGCAGGGTAAAAATGGCTGATAAACTAGAAGTTAAGGTTACCCCCTTTAGCAACTAAAACAGCTGGGAGGCCCCGAAGGGGCCTCATGATGTCTTCAGAGCAGGGTAAAAATGGCTGATAAACTAGAAGTTAAGGTTACCCCCTTTTGCAACTAAAACAGCTGGGAGGCCCCGAAGGGGCCTCATGATGTCTTCAGAGCAGGGTAAAAAAATGGCAGGGTAAAAATGGCTGCGAGCATTGATGTCTCAGTGGTTTTATTCTACCTGAGAGGTTCTGCCTCCTTGAGGTGCTGGTCATGGGATGATGCTGGCTTTTAGCCAATTGAGTGTCAGAGGTCAAAGGAGAGTGGGAGGGGCCAGGAGCAGAGCAGGGGTTTCTGGGGAGACCCCAGGGATTAAGTTAACACCAGAAGATACAATCTCCATGCTGGATCTAAGAGGGAGACTTTAGCTGGCTTAATCTTGGCTCAAAGGCCCCGCTTTTACGACCCATTGTGTGTGGATCCTTACACATGGTTAGTTCTGTAGGGACTCTTGCCCAACACAAGGAACAATAAAACATGCAAACAACACTAATACGCAAAATGAAATCAGAATAGGCGTCAAAAATTTCAACAGTACATTTTTCCAACCTGTTAACCATGACCCCCAATTCCATCCTTCAGGAATTTGAGAGTCTTTGCTCTTTTGTTCAAACAATAGGTCATTTAAGTGGGAAACTATATGCCTCATATTATCAGAAATGTCAGGTAATGTCAGGTATGTGCAGCAATCTGTCCCAATTATGTGGCAAACACCCCCTTGACTTGCGAGCATCAAATCCAAGCCAATCTATTCTGCAGAGCCACATTCCTGATACCCTGAATACTGGGAGAAAGAGATAAGAAACCTGCCCCCACTAGGGCTGTTAGATTTTCCAGTTCCATAGCAATCCCATCTATCTTGTGTGCGTTGTTCACAGTTCCCCACCAAGGGAAGAATCCTCCGAATCCTTTCTCTCCTGGAGACACTCTTACTGTGGAACGCTTATGTCTGGATGGCACATAATAGTGAGTATAATCTGTATGGAAGTGGGTGAGGTTAGATGACAAGGTAACAGAAGGCACTAATCTGGCAATATAACAAGTCCCACACCACCCCGGTCGGAGTGACTGGTAAACATATTTCCCACACACCCACACATGTTCCCTCAGAGACCCATACCCATCACTAGAAGGCATACTAACAACCGGGTTGTCATAAGGAGCAACAAATGGCACGTTATATTTACATGTTTCTGATGATCCCCGATCCCATCTCAAACCACAAGTAGCTATAACCTTTTGCTTACATGGTGAAGTTCCCAGATGGTGAT
This sequence comes from Platichthys flesus, assembly GCF_949316205.1. Taxonomy (NCBI): domain Eukaryota; kingdom Metazoa; phylum Chordata; class Actinopteri; order Pleuronectiformes; family Pleuronectidae; genus Platichthys; species Platichthys flesus. The sequence continues at coordinate 20,902,898 of NC_084960.1, forward strand.
CCTCAGCCATAAAACATTGTCTAGTAAAACAAACAGTGCCTAACTGTCCGGTGGGGTTTATTGTCATCACAGGTTGGTGAACTTCCTGATCTGTCACCAAAGACATGTCCCAGAATCGAGCTGTGGAACCCCCATAATTAACTACACTGATATTCAGTAGTTTAAGTTTACTAGTCATGTCTCGCACAATCCTATTCTTTAGTGAAACCCCCTGAGTGAAAGCTATCAGTACTCCTAAGGTCTCTGAGGTGTTAAGTGGGATGGTCTTTACCACCCACTACAATCGTGTGTTCCGACATCTGTTTATATGCATCATGTGAATATTTAGCATAAAGCTCAATGAGCCTCTCTTTATTAATCTCCTGTTTAAACTCACAATGATTAATAGCCTTCATAATCATCTGCTCTGTGTCCAACATTAATTTACATGGTGTGTGTGTGTCAGTGTTCTTACGATATTGATGTGAGTGTTGAAACTTCCTCTCCGTCTCAACGTTTTCACCACTCGGATCCGGATCTGTCCTCAGCTCCCCCGCCAGTCAATCGCACTGAATGTGCGGATTATCAGGGGAATCCCTCGCCCAGTGTCCAACTTTGCCACATATGAAACAAGCGTCAGCTCTTCCACGTCCCCTTCCTCTTCCCCTCCATCGACCTCTCCCTCTGCCGCGGCCTTGCATTTGATATGCCGCCAGCTGCGCCATTTGTAGCTGCTCTGTAAACTCAGACTTCTCTTTCTTTTTCTTACTGTTCAAGAGTTTTTCAGCATGGGTGGCATGTAACTCGACTTTCCCGAGAGTTGCAGACTCCCAGGCGATGCAGTTTGTTTTCACCATCTCACTGATCTCCGGTCTGACGCCGTGGATGAAGCGATCCCTCAAGTGAGCTTCCCACGGGGTGATAGGATTCTGCCCCCCCCATGGCATTCGGCCTCTCGAGGCCACTATTTGCAGTGTGGACCTCTGAGAGCCTCTTCGGGTGCGCTTCGGAGTGTGAGCTGCCGACCACGGAGTGCTATAGGCTGGAGGGCTATCTTTTCCCTCCGCAGCAGGGAGGTCGAGGTCTGGGTAGAGTTGAGAGACGGCTGGAACTGCCGCTTGTTCCGTCTGCAGCGGTGGCGGCTGAGCGCTCGGCTGGTCCCCATGCAGCACCGCTGACGGCTGTGGTCTTCCCTTTGGCGGAGCTGAGTCGAGATCAGGATCTAAGTGGAGAAACTGACACTTGGAGACAACATCAGTCCCTGCCTTCTGCTTTCTATCTCTGATATTATCTCTTTTATTTATCTATTTTTTTTTTATTTGAGTTTTGATTTGAAATTATTGTCTTTTATATTTAGTTTTAATAAACCCAATTCTATCTAACATAGTTACTTTTCCTAGGAGGTTTAAGAATACCTCTTTCCCCTTTTTGTTTTTATAAATGTTTTTCTTTATTTTGGTTAAAACATTTTTAAATACCCTTAGTGCATCCTAATACCTTTAGAGAAATATCATTAAAATCTCTACACACACACTTCTCTCCAGTTATACGCCTCCAGGTACTAAATACTTGAGAATGCTATTACTATTTTATGAAAATAGTTATAATTATCATGAAACTCGACGTCAGAGCTCAATCTTAAAGTTGTGTTTAAATTAATAAACACTCCATATATCTATATCTATTTCGTTTGACTCAGTTGAGCTTTGTTTTTTTTTTTTTTTGCAGTGGTTCTAAACCCTGACTTTGTTAAACCCAGTTAACTTGTTTTTTTGCAGTGGTTCCAAACCCTGACTTTGTTAACCCAGTTAACTTTTATTGGTTCCAAACCTTGACTTTGTTAAACCCAGTTTAACTTTTATTGGTTCCAAACCTTGAAGCTTCTTGGATTCTCCACCGGTTTCCAAAACCTTGCCATGTAAGCACGTCTGCTCCTCACTTTGACAAATGAGTGAATCTCTTAATCCTTATAAACCCAGTTTATTTTTCGAAATCAGAATTTTACTCACCAGAAAGAAACTGTTTGCTTGTCGTGCTCGGTCCGCATAGATCACTTCAGTGAGAGGGCATCCCTTCTCTTCAGCATCCAGTCCTCACGTCTCCAAACTGTTTAGGGAGGTTGAGGTAAGAGTCTTTTAGACTCTTTTGTGCACTATTTACCTTCAGCTTTGAGATCCAGAACGTCCTCTCACATGAGTGATCCTGCCGACAACGTCAAATTTGTCGTAGAATTTTCTCTATAGTCAAGCACAAGTCATTGCAATTGTTCTTTCTGGTAGTTTAATTCAGCATCTGCAGATGGGCATCATTGTACAAGACCATGGCGAAGATTTCATACAATGAGCAATGACATACAGAACACACATCCCTCTTATACAGTTACAAGCTCCTCCTGGAGAGGAACACATGTTATCAATTAACCTCTTTGATCCTTAGAAATAGGTAATCAGTATCCTGTCTTCTACTTGGTCTCACGCCCCTCGAGTCAAACATCTGTTTTCAAGGATCGCTTATCAGTGTTTTACAACCCCCTTACATCCCCCTCCCTGTGAAGTGTTTGTTAAGTGACCCTGTAAGTTAGGAAGTAATATAACCATCAATTGCTTAAGCAAAACACCCTGATTCCTAAGGGACTGCATTTGCTCATCTTTCTATACATCAAAGTAGTTCCTTCCATCAATCAATGCCCAAATGGTAAAATTCCCGTCACATAGTTTATTTCATTCTTTCCTTTTTAAAGGTTTTCTCGATTGCTTAAGCACGATTTTTAAAACAGGGCCCGGGGTTTCAAAACACTAAACACAACCACACACCCATCAGCAGAACTCCTCAGATCCTTTGCAAAATGAAACACTCTTTTAAAAACTATATACTAATTTATCATACCACACTACTACAGTAGTGTGCATAAAACTGTAAGCTCAGAAAATATCAGATCAACAGAAGACTCTGTGTCCAGTACTCGTTACTATGACCAATTTCACTGTATATCTGCTAAGATTTGGCTGAACTCTTAGTCCAGCCTCCCTCAGCGTCAATCTGTGGTTCACGACATGGTCAACTAGTGATGCGTGAATTTCATTTGATAAATTTGGTCCTCTTCTTCTTTGAGCATGTTCTCCTCCTGCTTCAGGTCTTCCTCTTCCTCTTCCTCTTCCTCTTCCTCTACCTCCACCTCCACCTCCACCTCAGCCTCTACCTCTGGCATGGTGTCCACCTCTTCCTCTTCCTCCTTCTCCTTCTTCTCCTCCTCCGTGGAAATCCCGCTCTCGCCCTCATTGTTCTTCCTATTCTGACTCCTTACATTTGGTTAAAGTCAGGTGAACACAACTGCTGCATTTGTATGCATATGTGTTTAAACCTGATTGGTGTGTCTACAATTAAGCAATCATGTGTTTGCACACCTGATGGATGTGTTGAACCAATTGGCTCACAGGCAGTGCTTTGGAATTGCAAGGAAGTGACATCTTGATATCAGGGTTGGTAATGAATAATCGATGATCGATTATTCGTCATTAAGAATTCACTGAATAAAAATCCAAGCCTAATGAATAATCGTTCTAGTCCCGCGCATTATGAGAACAACGTCTTTCGGTATCTTGCACGAGCGCGACTTCCTACAGTGGATGAGCAAAGATGAAGCGGGCTAGGAGAAGTGCAGTGTGGGACCATTTCTCAAGAAAAGATGATAAAGTCCACTGCAGTTACTATGACGCTGTATTTACTTACCATATTACAACTTCTCCTCTGATATATATTAGCTAGGAGGACGTGTGATGACAAGCTAGCTAACGAAATTACCAAACGCATATTTAATATGATTGTCAAAGACATGTTGCCTTTAAGTCTGGCTCACGGCGAGGGTTTCCGAGAACTAATGCGATTTATTGAGCCAGGATATCGTATTCCATCCAGAAAAACATTGACCAACCGTTTGGAGCAACAGTTTGCTGAGAAGAAGGCTGAGTTAAAAAGGAAACTAGCTACTGTTGACGTCGCTTTAACCACTGACTGCTGGACTGCCTTGACTACGGAGAGCTACATTACAGTGCCGCCATGGTTGAGAAGCCTGATGTTTAAAAGGAGGGATGTAAGTCATTAGACCGTGTTTATTTCTTTTTTAAATTATTTTCCAATGTTATTATTATTTATTCATTTTTCAAAGGTCTATGCTGTAGCCAGGCAGTGATGCTTTGCAATCGCTACCTGTTAAAATCCGTCGGATGGCATAATGCATTGTGAAAACTAAACTTTTTGAGAAATATCAGTCCTGTTGTGTGCGTGTTAGCAAATAATCTATTAATTGTTCAATAACGTAATAGTCGAACATGAAAACTCCTATAAAGTCCCATCCCTACTTGATATACTTCTGTGTCTAATGTATACAAGTTTATTTAGTGTTTTGCAAATACTGTCTGTTTGTATTATTTTGCAAAAAGTGTAAAGCTGACATTGTGCTTATAGTGGTGAAATTTTGGCCGATGTTTTGCTCCTTGAATGTAAGGTTTTGATAATTGTGTAATACTTTTGATTTTAGTGTTTATGTTATCGAAAAAAACTGTAAGCTTTCTGACGCTTTCTTGGCCCAGCACAGGTGAATATGAGCCCAGTGTTTGTCTGCTGCTCACTGAGGCTGCAGCTGGTTTTCTCATCTATAGAGGGCAGCCTTGTAACTAGAAACTCTTGTGATCTCCCATCTCTGTAGAATTTTATCTTCTCTCTGTATTTATTTATAACACACAAATACACACACACACACCCACAAACACTAGCATTATGCATGCGCATGTGCAAGGAGTCAAACAAGCCCGGACTCAAACACAGTGTGTGCGTGTGAGAGGACGCATGCCTGTGTGCGTGTGTGTGTTTGTGTGAGTGTGTGTGTGCGTGCGTGTGATTGAGTGCAGGCCTGTTTGATTTCTCAGTGTGGATTGGATAATCCCATAATCTGATAATGACCCACTGTGCAGATTTAGTGATTAAAGTTCTGAGGCAAATGGTTGTTGCCATGGCTGCCAGATAGAAAAAGAGAATAAATCTGTGTGTACGTGTGTGTGTGCGTGTGTGTGTGTGGGTGTGTGTGTGTGTGTGTGTTAGGTGAAAGTGTGTGTGGTTGGGGGGAATGTGAGTGAATGAACATTGGCTGTTGTAGCACAGAGTGGTACTGCAATGTGTACGGGCCAGCAAATATACAGCACACGCACTTATGTGGGAAACATATTCTGAACACATATTCATGGGTGTAAATAAGTGAATTTATTTAATTCAGACAACTCACTTCAAATGTTTATTGCAACAATAGAACAGGTTTAGTGTTTGGCGTCTAGGCTGTGACTAAGTCACTCACCCATATATGATTACACAGGAATGATTGGAGTGATGAGCAAAAACCCCTCTTCGTTGGATGCTGGTGTGGTGGAGGGGCTGTGATCATACAAGGATTATCTTCCTTTCATGTAGCTGCTTTGATCAAAGACACTCCAGATTTAGGTAGTTTGTCGTGCAGAAGAGCAACTGAATTTTTCATGATGTGGATATGTTTGTGTCGCAATTGTCTTATGCGATGAAGGTGTTAATCTTTCCACCATAAGACCCAAACTGTGTGCATGCAAGTGATTCACAGAGTAGATGCTTTAAGTCCATTTGCTGCCCCGCACAGTGGTGGTCAGCCGAAATCTCTCTTAGTAAAAATTATTTCACACTGATTTTAACAAAAGCTTAATAGATAGATGAACACACATATACCCAACCCAATGCTTTAGATATAGTGTGTGAGCAAAAGCAATTAAAGCAAGAAAAGAGAGTCTAACCACAACATCTTCGTATTTTATTGACAATACAAATCTTCCTCTTTATGGAGCCTACCTAATACTCTACAAGCATTAGGTAGGCTCCATAAAGATTTGTAAATAAGTCTTTGAAGAATTAGGTCTGTCTGAATGAGTAAAGTCACCTGAGCAGCTCGATGAAAGCATCAATTATACGTGATTCATGTCTTAAAAGGCTACAGACTCAGGTTTAGAATTACTTTACACTCTATTACTCTATATTTTCCATCTTACATTTTCCCCAAGTTCTATTTTAATAGGTAAATAGGTAGATGATTTAGCCTTTGGTCATTTTCTATTCTTTGTAGCTGCACACTACTATAGCTTGTCTGTTAAAGCTCTCATTGAGGCATTAAGCCTAAAAGAAATGTGTGATCATCATGGTTGTCCATGTGAATGATTAACAGATCTAAATTTCCCTCAGCTTTTCATAACTTACATAACTTTGATTGTAGCATCAAAAACAGCAGGCGTGTTCGTAAGTCATTTTACGGAAATAGCTAAAATAAATAAAAATGTACATTACCCACTCAGCAGCACAGAGCAGGCACACTGAGATAGAGAGCAGCTGGTGAACACAGTGGAACATTTAGCAGTTAATAGCCAGAATTGTTTGTTTCCTAGGAGTAAAAGACTTGCAAACAAACACCACTCAGAGTAAATAATAGTAATGCTGTGTTTGCTGGATATGTTAATATAGGCAATTTTTCGTTTACACATTCATCATATCAACATTAAAATGTTATAAGTGTGAATGTTGTGTTTTCATCTTGTTCTGCTGCACCCACAATGGTACACAATGAGTACAAATCCATCATCCTTGAAAATAAGAGGGAATAAAATATGTTAAGTCTCTGGCAGCCCAAAGCATATACCAAAAAACGGAATGCTCGCCCTTCATAGTAAAGTTGAAATGGCAACACCCTGCAGCCTTCTGCCTTTTTGGTTCAAGTTTAAAGCACCCTTCAGTTCTTCAAGCTTCTGTGCAAGATGCTTTGAAGAACTGCTAAGCTTCTCTAGGTATTAGACTTAAAAAATTATGTAATCCATTGCCTGATCAAAGTAAACACAAGGCACCCAAATAAAATGCTCATTGAATGAATTGAGGTTGCTTTTTCCAAGAATTTATTGCGACACTCACACACACACACACACACACACACACACACACACACACACACACACACCGTAATGTATTTTGGAGTTCCCACAGAATGGGGCACTCTCCTGTCAGGACAGATAGAAATACACTGGGGAGAGCTTTAGACACAGTATCCTATTCACAGATACCATAAAGTTAACCGTCAGAAATGGGGCTTGCTGTGTTTCATTAGCTTGTGTGACAGCTTTTTTCCTTAACTTTTGTTTGAGACTATGGTATGGTCGACTGCTCTGTAAATGCCCGATGATTTAGTTGGAAGACAATTTTGGTGATTTTTTATTCTTTGCACAGATGGCACATTTGTAGAAGTTTGCATACCTTGTATAAAAATGTCTCTTGATGTTGTATTTCTTGAACACAGTGATAATCCCTTGGCATTTTATACTTCCTGCCTTTGAACCGGCACTCTTTCTAGCCCTGATTCTGTCATCACAGCCACTGATGTCATCATGTTAACATGTCACAGCTGAGAGTGAGATCTTCAGTTGACTTCACCTTCTGTTTGAATTGAGGTAAATAGCTCATTGTTATTCACCTCGAGATTAATTAACATAATGCTGCCCTTTAGAGATGGTTAGAAAGGCACAAATTCTTGTTCTGGAGGAGGATGGATTTCGACAAGAAACTACTGCTAATTTCCATTTAGAAAGTGACCTTAACAAAGGTGTTCTAATCTTGACAAAGCAGGCTACGTATTATAACCCAAACTATTATATTTCCCGAGTAGATGGAGTGAAGGAGTTCCTCTGGCTAACTGTGATGTACGGTCAGATGTCAGGATGTGTCAGTGAGCTGCTGGGGGAGTTACCTGTATTCTATTATTCATTCTGTCCTGGTGTTATTATTTCATGGAAGGACGGTTGCTGTGAAATTGTTACATTACTAAGATGATGACATTTTGTTGTAAAATCTGTCACCCTACATAGACACATGCACGACTAGCTGTTTATGTTTGATGAGTGTGGGAAGTAGACATTTTATTCCTCTATTCACAGACTTTCATTCCGCACATCAGGTTTCCATGCAATTTCCACAAACCACGTCCTTGTTTTGGTACATTTTCATGAACTCTACGCATTACCAATGAGACGATAGCAGTCACAACAATTTGGTCGCCAAGCTCCCATCTGTGTTCTCAAAGCCTGTCTCTGGAGTCGGTACAAGATCCCTGTGTTAGGCAAGAGGCTGGACCACCTCCAGCTTCTTCTAATCTCAACAACTGGGTAAACATCAGAAGGCCTGGCTTCAGATTAAGCATTTGTGTGTAGGTGGAAATTATTAAAAACAGTTTCAGCAAGGCTGTTAATAATGGCTTATTTCATTTGAGAGATCCAACAAGGTTGTTTCAGGGGGTTTAGATCTGAGTCAAGATTCAGCCTAGATATTTCTGAAAATAACTTCCTGCTGCTTTTGGAAACCACAAGAGGAATCGTGAGCTAAAACAATGAGGTAAAGATGTTCAAAAAGAACAACACCTTTTTACATTATACATACTCATTAGGGAAGGTTAAAATTAATAAAAGAAGATCAAGTATCATTTTTTCTCAAGCATTATGGCAATCACTTTATGACAAGTTTTACCGCCTGAAGAGATAATTTCAGTTATTGTACTTTCCCTTCAGCAAACACAATACAATAACCACAATACAATAAGTGCATTCAACCATGAGGGTACAAACCCAGACCAACAAGAAAGTACAATTTCTTCACAAAAAAGCTAAACTATAAAGTGCTTTAAGTAAGTACCATTTAAGTGCTACAAAATGGTTAGTTTCAAAATTGCATTCAAGGTATAGTCGGAAGAAGTGTGTTTTTAGTTTGCGGCGGAAGATGTGTAAACTTTCTGATGTCCTGATGTCGATGGGGAGCTCGTTCCACCATTTATGAGCCAGGACAGCAAACAGTCGTGATTTTGATGAGTGTTTATCTCGCAGTGAAGGAGCGACAAGCCGATTGGCCGAAGCAAACAATAGTGAACGGGCTTGGGTGTAACGTTTGACCATTTCCTGGATGTAGACTGAACCTGATCCGTTCATAGCACGGTATGCAAGTACCAATGTTTTGAATCGGATGCGTGCAGACACTGGTAACCAGTGAAGGGAACGGAGGAGCGGAGTAGTGTGAGGGAATTTAGGTTAAAAACCAGTAGAGCTGCTGCATTCTGAATGAGCTGCAGAGGTCGGATGGCAGTAGCAGGTAGACCTGCCAGAAGGGAGTTACAATACTCTAGGCGTGAGATGACCAGAGCCTGGACTAGAAACCTGCACCGCCTTCTGAGTGAGAAGGGGGCGTATTCTCCTGATGTTGTACAGCATGAATCTACAGGAACATGTGGTTACAATAATGTTGGCAGTAAAGGCCAAATTATAGTCGTGTTGCACGCACGCACGAATGCATGCAAGACACGCAACACGCCCCTTTCGTGCCCTCTGGCGTCTTGCGTGCGTCCGCCGATTTTTCGAACTATACGACAAAACAACGCGAGCCTCACGCAGCCCGCAAGGCTTGTGATTGGTCGGCTGACTACATCCCATCCGAAGTCTAGTTTCCTGTTTCATGCCCCATAGTACGCGGAAATCACGGAAGATTTAGAAGAACGAATATGGACCAAATAGATGAGCAATTGGCAGAAGAGATCCGAAAGTATGACCACTTGTATAACCAGTAATTGACTGGCCGATTTGTCCGCCAGAAATAGGCTATGAGGAGCCGGAGTGGCGATGTAAATAATAAGTCGACGAAGAAGAAGACGTCTCTTCTTTGTGTGTTTTGTCTTCGACAAAAAACGTTACTCCGCCTAGTGTCCTGGCGGTGAATTGCGTTGCAACACGCGCAACAGTATAAACCAAAACGGGTCCGTCAATGCAGCTGCGTGGCCTTCAGCAGTTGCAGTCGCAGGACTATAATGAGGCCTTAAGGAAGGGTTGGCTATCGAGTGTCACACCCAGGTTCCTAGCGATCTGCGTGGGGGTTAACACGGAGTTGTCAAAGTAAATAGTCAGATCCTGGGTGGGAAAGTGTTTCCCTGGAATGAAAAGTAGTTCAGCCTTGTCAAGGTTAATTTTCAGGTGGTGTGCAGACATCCACTGAGAGATGTCAGTCAGACAGATAGAGATTGATGCTGCTACCTGTTTTTCAGATCGGGGAAAAGATTAGTTGGGTGTCATCAGCATAGCTATGGTAGGAAACGCTATCTCCAAATTGTACCGCCCTGTGTACACTGGATTGTCCCGTAGTGCACTTTTCAATATTTTCTATAACAGTGGTACAGCGATGAACAGTGTTTCAAGTAACAGTGGGTTATGTCAAAGCTGTCGCTCATGATTTAAATGAACTTACAGAGAAGTATCACCAACTCTGCTGTTCCGTTCAGCTGTAAAGACCATCTTATCTTCTTTGAGGTCATGCCTTGATTCCTCAACCCTCAAATGTACTATTTCTATTCCAGAAAACAAAACTAACTGCAAAGTCCATAGTCCTATCAGATCCCAACTAAAATGAACTGAAACATTATGACATTTAATTGAATCAGATTCTGTTTTAACTAACATGACGAGAATATGCTTTTCATTCACATATTTGGCAAGTTTTAAATCAGTACGTATGAGTTGAATCCGACCGGATAGCTTCTAGCTCTGGAAACCAAAGCAAACCACCATCACTGTGTAAAAGTACAGGCTGAGCAAAAATGATAAATAGTAATAATAGACTAAAATGTGCTTGCACGGTTCCAGAAATGTAGTATAATCTGTGCTTAGTGTTTGGAGTAATTGAGTAGCCCTCTTATTCAGGCCTATATTTAGCACATCGTTGTGCCATATGGATTTGTGTGTATTATCCTCCGGCCATAAGCTTATCATCTCTTCATCAATGGGAACTCCTCATATCCGCTTGGCAGTCGCTGTGCATGATGACAGGGAATATGCAGGGCCATTGTTAACAAGGAGAATCAGGCATTCAAGCTTTTCCATAAAAACAGAGGCATGTTGAAAAGATTGAAAGTGCCTCTAGGTTTTGCCAGGTATGTTTTCAACTGCTTCACAGTCACTTAGGTAATATGTACTCATGAATGTTTCCTGTGACAGCATAAAGGAGATTATTAGACTACTTTGAGCTGGTGCAGGCTGGTATTCTAGGATATTTTCAAATATGCTAAGCCTGGCAGTAAAAAATATTGGTTACTTGTGTTTGTACCAAATTATTGTTATTGTTCATGGACCTACTCTTTCATCCAGAGTTATTGCACCTTGCTTCCAGTTGTTGACCTTCTCAGTTTTTTCAGTAACTATTAAATTCTACATTTTTCACTGTTTCTCACCAGCAGCTTATATTTATTCATCCACAGAACCCCTTAGTGAAATCCCACCTACTCTTCATCCAGCATATTAAGCCTAAATGAATTTTGAATAAATGTGAAAAGTTTTGTATTGTAGGTATTTGCAGCTATCACTGTTGACGGTGATTTTTGAAGTGTTCCACCTCAAGTGATAAACACAGAGTTTATCGAACATCCTAATACACTTTATTTGACTGTTTTTAGATGATGTGACATGTTGGCTGTTGATCTGTGATATGAGCTGGGGGGATACCAATCCAAAGGTGGGGAACCTGCCTTTTAAGTAGTTTGTTGAATCATTTTTTGGGCTCATGATAACTCCAGCAATTTGATTGAACTCCCCTAAATTAAAGAAAAACATGATGAAGAGAATTTTAGCAGCTCAAAAACCATTGTCACTCACCTCTAAGGGAATGTGTCTACCTTTTTAAAAATGGCTCCAATAATAACATTACATTTATGAATCAGCAGATTGTTTGACAATGACACATTATTTGCCAGTCTCAGCCGGAAGCATCAGCAATGAAACAGATGCTCACAGGCTTGAACGACAAATGACAGTTGTAATGGATGACAACTGAGGATTAAATTGCTGTTTCTAAATGGAGAGTGGGGCACTTACTCATCAAAGCCCATCCTGCCCTCTTTCACTTCTCTGTGGCTCAACAAGCAGCTGTTAGTGTAGTGGCATACAAATATTTCATCCCACCTATTTCTGTTGTGTGTAAATGTCATTTACTTTACATAATTGCGAGTTCAGTCATACAACTTACATTCATTTTTTTATTGCAGCAGTAGAACATATGATTACACAGGAATGATAGGAGTGATGACCAAATACTTGTAAATGCCCCATCGGAGCCTACATGTGGATGCTGGGGGGGTGGAGGGGCTGAAGCAACTGGTAACACTACTGCAGCAGCAGTGTGAGAAAAGGGGATGATGGGAAATGTCTCTCTGGTTAAATAGACCACCTGATAAGGTGGGTGTGTACTATAGATGGTTGTGGAGAGGGATGTATGTCCAATCAATGATGTATGTCACATGATTGGAGCAGCTCCATTTGTTATTCATAAACTGTAGGAATTTAATATAAAAACAGTGCAGAGTTTGGATTAGAAAATCCTTGCAAATCATAATATGTTTACAAGTCAGCAGAATATTCTACATATTCACTGTTAATGAGGAAATAAAGGAGATAATAATCAGTTTCAATAAGGATGTAAACTGGACAGCTCTGTTGAGAATAAAACATGTTGTGCTTTTGCCACTTCTGCTCCTATGTAAGCCATATTCTGTCAGTGAAAGATTTTGAGATAAAAAAAAAGACTATGATAAAGTACATCATAATTCTCAGTAAGTCAGAATGACTCATGAATTGAGTATTAAGTCAGGATTTTTGTGAAATGTTCTCACTATGACTTTTTTTCCAAAGTTGCGGAAAGGCGCTTGAACAGGCTCTTGATCAAACAACAGCCACATGTTTGTAGTCCAACAGGCGGCTGCAGATGTGCGCAGATGGACTCACTGGCACTCTTGCTGAGCCTTTTTTAATGTTTCGGGACGCTGGTTATGTAAGAGATTAAACGTGCGGCTGAAGGTGGAGACGCGAGGAGCGGACTGTCTGCTGGTGGTGGAATTAGAGGCTGCACACACTCACCATCATGTGGCTGAGAGCTGACGGCTGAAGGCTGCGGGACGTCCAACAGACCCACCGTCTCTTCGGAGAAGCTCCATGCCTCAAAATGCCAACATTCTCCGTCATGTATAGAGGAGCAGTCATCATCAGCAGGTAACACAGCGGGGCTGGAGCAGGGGTTGGTGGGAGAGAGCCAGTTCAAGCTTCAGGCGACTTCAGCTCTGTGTTCAGTGTCGGTGGCGCCGCTTGTGTTGTCCCTCTGTCTGTTGGAGCACAGGGGACACGGACACGTTAGGGTCGGTTCAATTGTTTGTGGAACAAAATAACGGTTTCAGCTATTTTGGCGAGCTGAGCGGGAGCCGCAGCATGGTGCTGCATTATGTTGTGATTGAAAACGAAGATGCTCTGTGGTTAGAATAACTAGTTCTCCTTTGAGAGTACGTGTGAGCGTGTGTGCGTATGTGTGTGGATGGATGGGTGCGCATGTGTTGAGGACAAACCTCTCCGTTTGTCGTTTATCGCGCTCGTGCGCCAAGCGCTAGGACGCGTCTTGTGTTGACTTGTTTGTACAATCGAGGCCATTCTGTAGTCGAACGTGTTTCCTGTATTTGCCTCACTGCTCCTTCACAAAAGCAGCCAGCCATCAGAGGGCGATCACGATGTTTTGGCTTCACTTGTTGGAGCTGCCATGTCCCTCGTTATAAACAGTTTGAGTAGATCAACACAACATACTTTTTTTTTTGAAAGTTCAGGCTTCTCAATGATTTTGAACCTGCCCTGCTTAAATGGTTCACAGTAACACCAGTGCACAAAGAGAACATATGAATTGTAACTGCTTTATGGCTGTTTCCATTGAGGTTTTAGAGGAAGCTTTGCAGAAGTTTTCTTTTTAAGAATTAAGGATGAAATCTTGGCTGCTCTTCGTGTCAACAAAAAATTCAACAGATTAAAGGCAGTGAGTGGATCATCTGCCCATGAACGACTCAAACCCCTTGGTGAGGGCATATAGACTTTAAAAAGAACAAAATACTTTTATTTTATACAATCAAAAGGTTTTAAAAACTTTAAGTTTAATTAAACTCAAACTATGCAAGTCATTCTGGTGTGTGTGTGTGTGTGTGTGGTGTAGCCTCCTTGTTTCAGTGACAGGAAGAAGGCGTCAGGTTGTTACCGGTGAACCCTCTGCAGTTGAAATATTGATAATCCCCCATGTCATTCAGGTGGCAAGGAAGCAGTGAACTGTAGGTGTCATTGCTGGGAGGACATTGGATCGAATTCCCCACATGAATACAAAAGTCTTTCCAATTTACTAAAAAGTGTTGTCAACATGTAACTTAGTTCTGGTTTATCCTTTTCATCTTCTCTGTTTTATATGATATTTAATAGTGTTCAGTAGGAGCAAATGGGTTTTCTGTAATTGCTAATTGAGCCAATGTTAGATAAGGAAAACTGCTCAAGATCAGGGTTTTCAGATCTTGAGCAGTAGGGGAGCGTGGGGTAGTGTGAGACATCGGGTAATGTGAGACACCCACTGTATCTAGGCAACGGTACACATTTGTGGTCATGTGACCATTATGTTTTCAAGCCCCTCCCATTCCCCACTTGCCATGAAGGAGCCAAACACACATGACCACTTTTTTTAAAACAATCATATTTTTTTTTGCCCTTTGTCCTGAAGACATTCTGATCATTTCCATTGCTAGGAAACATCCTGAAATATTGGGAAATGTGTAAGTTTGACTGATATATCATTTTAGCTCGCCTAGACGGGAGCAAAGGTAAAAAATGTCTCACATTACCCCGCTCTCCCCTACTGTTACATACGACTACAGTCATTTCTGCCAGCCTCATCTTATAACTGTACAGTCAAAAAGCTTTTTTTTCGTTAATAAATAAAAAAAAAACATTTATGCTCATTTAACTGTTGTTGGCTGTCTGTAGCAGATACTGCCTGCACCCAAATAACTAAAGGGCCATGTAACAGTATATTTGTTCAATTCTTAATATCTGAATATCTTTACACCATCTCATTTAATTCAATAAATACAAATTATATCTGTGAAAGGTTTATTTTGCATTCATCGTCTTACAAAGACAAATTTGATGTATCCAGGCCCAGGTTCTTAAATGTGTGTATATGTGTTTATATATATTTATATAGAGTAAATATATATATGTGTGTAAATTTGTATCATTATAGGCACACAACATCAAACCAGTTAGTAGTTTTAATGTTGTGCCTGATCAGTGTATACAAAGGCAGCCCTCCGTCATTTAATCCTCTTGCATGCACGGTGTAACAGCCTGGAGATTAAAGCTCAGCTCAGACTATGTGCAGAGGAGGTCATGATGACGAAGACGTCAAGCCAGGACTTAACAAGTCCTCTTACCTAAGTGACTAAACAATTTAATTGTCATTGCTTTCCAAAACAACCCTAACCCTACATTTGACAACTATCCCTGGGGAAGGATTTATTACTGTTCTCTTGGATTAGACTTCATTAGTTCCAAATAAAGCACCCAGGAAAATATATGTTCATACAGTATAATACTTGTCACAAAATCACACCCACAGCAGCAGCAGCAGCATCACCACAAAACTGGATATATTTTCTCAAGTCAGAGCTCAGTGCTGGGTTGCTCTTATGTTAAAAATGAACACGGAACAGTGACATACTTTGGTTGTTTCTCCTAAAGTTTTCCATCTAGAGGTGTATATTTACAACTGCCTGCCAGTAATGGCAGAGAGTGTCAACAAACAGACAAACAGTATCAGTCCAGGGAATAGGAAAACTGTTGAGGATTGTTACTTATGTCTGTTTTTGAACCAGTGTTGGATATTTGTGCAAAACTAAATGACCATCTTTATATATGACTAAAATGTTACATTCCTTACCCCAAGATTTTTAACGCCAGCTGTGTACACAAAAAGAGAAAAAATCCGTAGCAATGTTTTTGTAGCTTTCATGGCACACCCATAAGTGTGATAACAGTTATCAGTCCAGGATAACAATGTTTCGATGGCCTTGCATATTCTTTCAT
Organism: Platichthys flesus; assembly: GCF_949316205.1. Classification (NCBI taxonomy): domain Eukaryota; kingdom Metazoa; phylum Chordata; class Actinopteri; order Pleuronectiformes; family Pleuronectidae; genus Platichthys; species Platichthys flesus. The sequence continues at coordinate 20,918,884 of NC_084960.1, forward strand.
TTATGACTCTGATATGCATAAACCAAACTCTGCAGTTCTATCCTGGTGTTCCATGATTGGCATTTGGAAACGTTCTGTCAGTCTCCTTAGTGTGAGGCTGCAGGAGAAAGCATGTTGGGCAGACACAAGGCTCAGTATTCATCATTATGTTTTGTCTCTCCTTTAATGTGTCATAGCTTTTTTATGCATGTCAAAGTTCTGCTAAATTACAAAGGCCAAATACTGTATTCTCTTCCACATTAGTTAATAATGTTGGTTTTACCCAGTCTAAGTTTACAGATGTGTCTGTTGTTACTGTGTGTGTGTGTGTGTGTGTGTGTGTGTGTGTGTCTGTGAATAGCTGTGTCAGGAGGGACTGAATGAACGGATATGTGTTGTTCAGTGTTGATATTGTTGGCTGCTAACAGACCAACTTAATGTATATTATGATTTGGTGCTATACAAATACAATTGAATTGAATTGAATGTTAGCTGCGTAGGCGATTCATTCATATGTGGCTCAGGACACAGGGTCAATCAGCTAGAAGATGTTGTCCCTGTTGTCCCCGACTTCATTTAAATGTCTGAGTAATCAGATGTCAGGACACATTCAGACCGGTAATTAGTGCTGACTGCTTGGGATCACAAGTGATTGATGTTTATACCATGTCTGAACAGGGGCTTATTTTGCTGTATAACATCCATGTCTCATATAAGACGCTAACATATCTACCTACCAACTAGTTTGGCACAATTTTGAACAGAACAATTGTTAGCAAACTTAAAACACACCTCTTCCGACTATACCTTGATTAAAGTTTAAACTTACAATTTAGTAGCACTTAAATGGCACTTCCTTATAGCACTTTGTAGTTTGGCTTTCTTGATGAAAATCATACTTTCTTGATCATTGTTGTTCTGGGTTTGTACCCTCATGGTTGAATGCAGTTATTTTAAGTCACTTTGGATAAAAGTGTCAGCTAAATTAAATGTATTGTAATGTAATCTTGAAGCCAGAGAGTCTTGTTCTTTTGGAAGGTGGAGCCAAGAGCTAAAACTGAGCATTTAAGAAGAAATGGAAGAATGAAAACCTGTTATTGAAGATCCCAAATTGAGAAAGACTAACCTGTAGATGGCAAAAAAAATTGGCAAGTAATGTTTTCCTACACACTAAGTAGAAGAGTTGGATAATAGCTTTAAGACCAGAGGGCTAGATCTGTTAACTGTCAGTCTGTGTTGGACTTATTTTTCTTCTCTTTTTCTCTCTCCCTGCCTCTCCTCTCCAACTCCTTCATCCCTCCATCCCTCAAATAGGACACTCATGGGTCCATATGGAGTCGACCGAGCTGTTCATTCCATGGAGTTTACAGACTGTGAGAATGGCCTGGGTAAGTCATGTTGTTCTCACTGTTTGAAAGATCTGATTAGTTCTGTCTCTTTTGCCTCACCTATTTCTTACAGAAAACATGCAGAAGCCTCTGTTCCTGCAAACACTGTGCCCTCTCCATCTCGTACACAAACTTTGCTCTGCAATTTTATATAAAATTGTAAATTTTCAGTCACACTAAAGAAACACACATGGGCCCTGACATCGTCCCCCTGTGCAGACCCTTGGACCAAATCTCTGTGGCCATGTGGACTGTGTGTGTTACAAGCTCTATAAATGTGCATGTGCTAGAACGGCAAACTGGAATCTGGTTTTGTCTTTATTTTTCTTTAAGTATTCACACATTTAGGATTCTTTCGTTGTTCAGCCAAACACAACAATGGTCCCTTTCCCCCATGGCATTTAATTAGTCTCAAAAGCTGTGCACATAGAAACCAGGGGCATGCATGGGATACAAGCACAAAGGATTTCTGCTTCATATGCATAACTGTGTTCCCTCAAAGCTAGCTGGGACTGCATTTGATGAGCCCTCGTTTAACCCTCTCCACATGCTTACGACTGCTGGCCACTCACTTGTCATAAAAGTTGGGACTTTGAAGGCCGGAGCTTTGATTGGGCCCTTGGTCAACAGGAACTTTTTTCATTGCAATTGTGGACCTCTGCCATGGCATATTTATTCTAGCCCCAATATGGATATTTAAAGTGTTTCTTTCCTTCTAAATATTGAAACAGCCACTTACACTGTTTAAATATTGTCATGCCTTTACACTGGTGACACACAGTGGCCTAAAGCTCCTTCCATGAGTTCATCCCACTAATTTCTTCAAATATACATATAAATGGTCAGTTGGACTCTGGGGTGAATGATTAGAATTTAGTGCTCTATTGTCAAGGTGGCTTTTTTTATGATATCTTGAGGGAATCCTTTCAAATTCACTAAATTCAGTTCTGCACGCAGAGCTCTGTCCCAAAGATACTGTTTATCACAAACACACTTGTGGGTTTTTTTATGCAGCAGATTTTAATGGGTGTTCTCTCATTTGCAATTTTTGTTGCCCACTTGCATGTCTGCAGCTCTTGGCATCCATGTTTTCGTACTGAAGAATGACAAAAGTTTCACACGAATACACTCCAGTTTACAATCGATATGTTGAGCTGAAATGTGCTAAACGGCTCTGTACAGCAGCTGTGGTTCAGGAGGTAGAGTGGGTTGTCCACTAACCAGAAGGTAACCGCTTCAAACACAGTGTCCTTAGGCAAGATACTGCCTAGTGTATGAGTCTAAGTGTGTAATATAGAGAGAATGCTGCAGGTGACACCTTTTACATTACACAGTCATAAGATCCATTTTAATGCAAAATATTATTCAATGAAGCTGTAGTAAGTCCAGACCACAAACGATCCGGCTCCTTTAATGTTGTCTGCTTTATTCTAAAAGAGGGAACCATGTAACCTTTTGGAGAATGTATCTAGACACTGAAGTGCAGTTACTTTCTGTCCTCAATTATTGTGTCATGAAACTATATTTTGTTGTTGTTTGGGACAATTGATGGATCATTGTGGTTCACAATGGACTTTTCTTTTGCCCTTGTGTTGTGTATAGCAGCTAATTTAGTATGCGATAAGGGATCATGAAAAAAAGTGATGCCACCCATCGAGCATGTCCTTTGCAGCTAAAACGTTAATTTATGTTACAAATCATGGACAAATCCTATTGCTCAGCTCAAAGTGACACCATCATGCATAGCCTTACTGCATCATTCTATCTGGCAATGGAGCCATATTTTGAATAGCTGACACAACATAAGTCCTACTTTTAAAGGGATTTTCTCTAGAGATGCACCGATCAATCGGCCGCCGATTAAAAAAGCCGGTTTTATATCCAATCGGCCGCAATCGGTGACCTGCCGGTCACTGTCGTAATTTCCGGTTTTCGGCCGATCAAACTCACCCGCATGCGTGGTGCGTAGCAGCTCAAGACGCCCAGAGCAAAACAGCTAAAAACTAGCAAGACTCGGGAAGAAAACATGTCGCTGATTTGGACTTATTTCACTGTGTGCCAGGACGACCCAAAACACGCTGTTTGTAATGCTTTCAAGTCAAAAATAAGCCGAGGGGGATCAACGCCTAAGACATTTGGAACAACAAACTTAATACGCCACTGGAAAAGAAGCACCCAGGTGTGTTTAGCACATATAAGGACACTGCCGCTAAGAGGAGGGATGCAGCAGAGTCGCAGCAACCACAACAACCCTCCACCATGGCTGCTATGTTCGACATCAACACTGAAAAGTCCAACGCCACCACTAAGAAAATAATGGAGTTCATGGCTCTGGACGACCAGCGCTGAAATGCTGAAATGCTGAAATGCTGAAATGCTGAAGAGCCAGCATTTCAGTTTGTCTGTATTCTACTGATTTGACCATATTCTGTGGAAATAGTAGGGGGATTGGACACAACTGTAAGTTTTATCATATAATGTGTGAGATTAGTTCAACTTTCAATAATGAGGTCCTCCATGATTTATTATTGACTGGTTGGGCGAGTTGCCAGACACAGATTAAACATTGAATAGTCCAAATTGAAAGCTCTGGCACGTAATAATACAGAAAAGCCTGAAATTACAAACACCATATTCATAAAACATTAGCCAAAGAGTGTGGTTCAAGGTTATTAAACCAACATTTCATACATGTTATGCACTATACTGCCAATGTACAGTATATTTAAAGCTTAACACAACCAATTTTCATTCATACAATTACATTGACTTCACATATAATTTTTATTGCACATAAAGCTAAGAACAAGAGAGGTGAATGAAGAAAGAATGTGATCGCTGTGAAGCGATAAAGATAATTGTCATGTTTTAGATTTAAATTCGAAAACTCTAACTGTGTTTACTGAGTTGTATATCCCCATTTAAACCCCTTATTAAAATGCATTTTGGGTAACAGGTTTGCAATTGGATACTTTTTGACCAAATTACAGTAAAGGTGTAAATGCATCCAATCTGCACTGAGGACAGATTGTGATTAGTTTGGCCACACTCCCCCTGGATATCTGGATGGGAATATCAATCACATATGAATGTCCAAACCAACAAGGCTAGCAGCTACAGGCAGCTAAATACCCCAGCCAGCTAACACAGGAACCCCTCAGTAAGTTTGTATTTAAGAAACCTGTGGGTGGAGTGAAGACGAAACTAATCCAATAGCAAGAAGAATGTCATAGCTTCACCATAATATTTTCTTCGATCACTTTTTTGTTGTTGTTTTAGTGGATGGACGATGTAACATGAGCTGGACAGAGATCAGTTCTCAATACGAACGAGTGCTGATTGATAAATAAGATGCAATATTAAGAATAAGATCCATTTATTCGTCCCAAACACATGCACAGACATGCAAAGGCACACTCATGCAGGTAGGGAAATTTAATCTCTGCTTTTTACCCATCTGGTGCAGGACACACAGAGCAGTGAGCGACCATGTACGGCGCTCGGGGAGCAGATGTTGGGGGAGTAAGGTGCCATGCTCAGGGGCACTAGACAGGGTAGGAAGACTCTTGGATTTTTGAACAGATCAATCAAGGTTCGTCTTTTATTGCCTCTCTGTGGAGTCGAACCAGAGACGAACCAGAGACCTTCTCTGCCCATAGTCCAAGTTTCTGCCACTAGACCACCGCCTCTTTTTTTTTCAGAATATATATATTAACTACCAGATTGAAATGTGGATATGATCAAATGTAAAGTAAGAGGCTGTATCGAGCTAATTGTGTTGATAGTGACACCAACTTCTCCTTTATGGTAAGGGGGGAATGGGAGGGGCTTGAAGACATCACTTGAAATCACATTTGCTTCACAGGAACGTCTGAACTATAACAATGTAGACCGTAGAGCTCTGGCTGAAGCCGGTGGTTTGATCCCCAGCACCTCCAATCTGCAATCCAAAGTGTCCTTTGGCCATGTGTCGATTGTGTATGAATGGTGTGGGATAGAAAAAGCGCTGCATGTATAGACACAGTGTATGAATGTGTGTGTGAATTGAATTGGTGAATGGTACTTGTATTGTAAAGTGCTTTGAGTGATCAATAAGACTGAAAGGTGTCATATAAATATAGTCCACTTACCATTCAGCCTACCATTTATATAATGTAGTACAAGGAGCGATGATACGTATAGTGGCTGAAAGTGTGTGCACTTGTGTGTGCGCGTGTGCGCATGTGTGTGTGCATGCGCTTGCATGCGTGTGTGTTAGACTAAAACAGCAGGTGACACACGAGAGACACAAATCAGCTTATTGTCGTCCAACTTGAGCATGTTCAAGTGTACACACTGTTCTGATACATAAAGTCTAAAGACCCCCCAGTACATCTTAAGCCTTCACAGCTTTGGGAGGGGGGTGTCTGCTGTGCGCACTGTAGCTAACTCTCCTCCTGCATGTCCTACAACGAGGACAGCGCATGCTAATCTCTTTGTTATTGCAGCTGAAAGCTGTACCACCTCAGCGTGTGGGCAGGAGGTTTTCATGGTGAAAATCATCTCCGTCACAGCTGTTTTTGCTGACATGTTGGTGGAATTTCAGTCCTCACAAGTCCAGAAATGGCTCTTTGTTGTTGATGTGTCATTATTTAGTCACTGATCTTCTACATCTTGTTTGCAATAAACAATATTTAGAAGATACTGTGCCTTCCATCATTTAGGATTGTATCTTTATAAGGTCTGTGGAATATTTAATCCTTGGGCAGCATACATGCTCTTGACGCATTACGAGCAGGAAATAATCTGTGAAGCATAATGTGGAGCTGAAAAAGAGGAGGAGAGGCACGCCTTTTTTATATTTGCTCCAGCTGCTTATGCATTGGAATGATTTTTTTCTTATCTGATGACTGGGGGAGGAGAATGCTTTGAGGCTGAACAAAAGAACAAGAAACTGTTTCCCTCAGAGAAGAGCAAGAAGGGAGGAGGGACTGTGATGAGGAACTTTGTAACCCCATTTTTAAGACAGGCGATAATTAAAATGCACCCCTTTGCTGCAGCCCCAATTAGTGTTGCCGTTTTGTCTCTGTGGTAACAGTCCAACGGCAGCCAGAAGCTGAAGAAGCCCTTATCTAGTAGTTAAAAAATGTAGAGCTGCATGAAGCCACTGTAACTGTGCTATAACCCCTAATGCACAGCGAATACACTTACCCTTAAGGTGCAACACTACAGCCAAAACCTATTTTGAGATCTTGGGCTGTTTTGTTTCAATGTCGCGTTTTATTTCAGACTAGTTGAATGAAAACATACATATTTTTCTTTAAAAAAATGTTGTCCTCATCCTGAACCTGAATTTCTTTACAAGAAAAATGTCTACAGGATGAATAATTTTCCAATGAACAGATATCTGTTCTGGACATGTATGCAAATTAGCAGATATTGAATAAGATGATACCTTTTTAAAATCCATTCACACATCCATTATATATTATTATTATCTTAGTACCGCAGGGGCTGCAGCCAATCCCAGCTGACAAAACTCAAGAGGCGGACAGGTTGCCAGTCTCGGCTGTAAGCTATATATTGAATAGGTGCAGAATTGTGTAGTTAACATGAAGTGTGACCATCTCCAGAGAAAATCCTTCTTTATTCTGTCAGTTATCAGAGGTAGCCGGAGTCACAAGTCATGAATTGTTATTACAGAATCGTCTATAGAGCAAAATGCAAAGCCCTGTAATGTAATTTACCAGAAACATGTTGACCTGGTAAGTGTTTTTAATCCTATTCCTTTAAATCTATTCTTCCAAACTTCATGAATCACAGAGGACTAATGCTCGTTTCCAGAGAATGAACACGGTGACTTATATGACCCTCTCAACTCTTCTGTCAGCGATATACCAATAAGATGGCAGCTGCTGCCGGGTGACCTTCCCCTCCTTTCTCTGTCGTCACAATATTCAAAATCCCATCAGTACCAAGTTATTATTATTCATTTATGTGCACTAATTAGCATTTGTTCCATTCCAGCTTTTTGCTGTGGAAATAATGACTGAAATGATGAAAAGGTCATTTGACCTTAATGTGAAATAACTCTAACTTCCTGTATAATAAGTAAGAGCTCAGTGAAACCTGATTGTACGTGATTCTTGCGTCCTTGTGGCTGAGAGTAGGGAGAGTTTTATTATCAAACAAAATCTAGACAATGAGATCCAAATGACGTTTCAATGAACATTGAGCAAGAAAACAAAACTGAAAGTGATTTTTCTTTTCTCAACAGGAATTAAAGTGATAGGTGGAGTGAAGGAGGTCACTGGAGAGGAGTTTGGAGTCTACGTCAAACGGATTTTACCAGGTGGCCTTGCTTCAAGTGATGGTAAAAAACGTATACATCCTCTTACGTATAGGGTATGGGGCAGCTGTGGCTGAGGGGTAGAGCGGTCGTCCTCCAGCCTGAAGGTCGGCAGTTCGATCCCCAGTCTTCCCCTTCTGCATCCCAAAGTGTCCTTGGGCAAGATGCTGAACCCCTCATAGAACAACAAAGTGCTGCTAATAGATGAACTGTATGAATGTGTGTGTGAATGGGTAAATGAAAAACTGTACTGTAAAGAGCTTTGAGTCATCACAACTAGAAAAGCGCTATATAAATACAAAACCATTTATAACAGTGTCACAGATTTGCATTTGTTACTTCAAGTTTTATTTTACTATCTACACCAGAAGAGGCATTCGGGCAAAATATTTTAACAAAACACCAAAATGATTAAAATAAGAAGATCTGTGATCAGTTTGCGGTGGCAGCAGGTCAGGCAAAATATTCCAGATGTTCCTCTCTCGAAAAAGGTTTTCCAGGCTCTTCTTATGGATCCCGAGAATTTCTCAGAGCAGATGAGTTGTAAAATCTCTCCTGTTTGCTCTGATACCTGCTGTATTCATCCACAATGTAATTTCAGTGTCAATTGCTTTAATACATTGATAGAGCTTTCAGTTGAGTTAAAGTCGCTGGTGTGTCTGACTCGGTGGATGGATGCACAGTAATGGAGTTTGGTGCTTACATCGTATTTAGTTTCATATCATAGCAGAGATCTTGGCAGTCCTCAGCCAGAAACCTGAAAACATAAGAATCACCCATTTAACCACCTGCATATATTGTATCAGTAAATATACATATCATATGTGGGATAAAGAAAATGAAACTGTTTCCATGTGTTCACATTTGACCTTGACTGAGCAGTTCCATTTCAAAGTGTAGTGAACATCAATGTCATATTGCTAAATACTCTAAAATAGTATGTGTTGTATAGTATTTAATTTGTGTCAATGATGTGCATGCCACCAGAGTGAACAATATGTTCACCACACCCATTAGTCCTCAGCCAGAAACTAAGCTGCATTAGCATCACTTTTTTACCCAAGTGCATGACTCTATTAGTCAAAGCCAAGGGGTGTGGGTCCTCTCATTAATACATCAGTCACAGTGGAGCCCTGACAACTTTAATATCTCATTTGTATGTTTATGACAATTTCTATTGTATATTAACTTGAGCTGTGTTTGACCTCTGTCAGGAAACCTGTTGCCAGGGGACCAGATCTTGGAGGTGAATGGAGACAGTTTAGTAGGAGTCACAAGCGAAAGGTAATCCTATAAAATCTATATGCTTACATCTTTGTTCGAACGCTATGATTGAATGAGGTGATACTGTTACAAATATGTAAATGTATGTTTTGTCTCTGTTTGTCTCACAGAGCTGTGGATGTCCTTAGAGCAGCCTCCGCAACCAGTCACATGCGCCTTCTCATAGCCAGAGATGAGGAGGCAAAGTAAGACGATGGCAGACACAAGGCACAAGACAATGCAGGCTGTGCAAAACAGAGTATTCAATCCTAGGGTTAGGGTTAGTATGCCAATCAGCCACAACAGGCTTGTGGCTGATTGGCAGGAAAACAAACGTTGGGAATCTGATGCTAAAAACTCCGACAGCCAAACACAGGTGGAACATGCTGCAGGATTATGACATAGGCCGGTGAACAATACTATAATACAATTTAAATGTTTATATTACACTTTGTATTATTACTTTCGGTAAAAAAGCACTAATTGAACTATAACCAGTGTGGGTTAAAATAAGGTCAGTGTCGGCTGTCAGCATCACAGATCCCATCCTTTCTCCAAATCCTTTTCAGACAACATGATCCTCGACTCTGAGCTAATGACTACATAGGTAGCGGTGGATTTGCATGTACGTATTCAAATGAGCAAGAGTGTTGCAAATGAACGTGTCAAGTTCTGCCTGTAAATCCTCAAAAGGAGACTGCGACACAGGCAGGTTTTACACTTCAGCTGTTAGAGCGGATACATGTCAGAAATGAGAAGCTACTAACGTAACAGCATTGAGAGACAGCCTGGATTTACTGGGTAGATCCCAGTGTGACGTTGCAGAAGTGCACGCATGTGAAGGAAGTGGATGTGATGTAGTTTTAAGGTGATCATTATTCTTGTGTAGTGCTGGATTCTCACAAAGTGGTGTCAGTGGTGAGGGTCTACCCACCCCCTCCTCTTGACTTTGTGTTGCATGCAAAGGGAGAGACAGCAGACACAGGGAGGCAGCTTAACCCAGTGCAGAGCTCCTGACAAGATGAGCCATGTGTGTTAATCTGTGCTCTGTGCTTTAACTACCCTGCAGCCTGGGGTAGAGGAGGAGGTGGGGAGGAATGACACCTGTCTGTCTGTAAATGCAAAACAAAACTAGTTAAGATCAAATATTATAATAAATGAATAATTATTGGTTCATCATGACCTCAGGCTGCTTATGAATATTTGGAAATGTTAAAGATGGATAACTTGCATGGGTTTTTCCGCTTTATAGGATGTAATTGTTTTAGCTCAAAGCACTTTTTTCGTGCACTCTAAATGCCCCAATGCCCCACTCAAATATGACACAGATAGAAATGAAGTAAGATTAGATTGTCTTGGGTTATTTTCAATTAAAAATATAAAGCATGGTGAAGATATTGTTGATCAAATGGTTCAGGGATTTGATTTGATTGCTCAAACGTGTGCATGATGACTTGCTGTGCAGTAAGTCTCTGGGGAGTGGTATAGTGGGGGATACCACCTGCACTGCCACCTGCACTCCCTCGCCAATGTTGTTTTTAGGAGGCCATTGAATACATTTCACCTCATTTCTTATTTAGAAATGAAAGTTTAAACCAAGTGCCTCCCAAACTGCCCCATCTGGCGGCACTAACCACAGGCTAATGAGACCATGAGCAGTTAAATGGGTGGTATGAATGATATTGATGATAATAATATTCAAAATCATGGTATAAAAAAACACCCAATTCAAGATGAGTCATCGAAATATTTTGATATCACAGAAGGAGAAAACAATAATTCAATCAATCAATCAAATTTTATTTGTATAGCCCATATTCACAAATTACAATTCATCTCATAGGGCTTTAACAGGGTGTGACATCCTCTGTCCTTAACCCTCAGCAAGAGTAAGGAAAAACTACAAAAAACCCTTTTAACAGGGTAAAAATATGTAGAAACCTCAGAGAGAGCCACATGTGAGGGATCCCTCTCCCAGGACGGACAGAAGTGCAATAGATGCCACGTGCAGGAGAACATCATCAATAATCAAAGTCTCTAGCAGCATTGATGAAGCACAGTCCATGCTCAGCAACCATCTAGACCACGATCCACCATCCAGACCAGACACCACTTCAGTCCTCAGTCACCGCCCACCGCCGCCCACCAGGAGGACCCATCACAAGCCACCATCGCGGTTCTGGTCCACCGCCCATGCCCAATGCCAACGCGACACAGGGTCCGCCACCAGCACCACGATCAGCCCACATGACTCAGAATCCGCCACACTGGATCCAACACCGCGACCCCCGGTGCGCGATCCACAAACCGTAATCCATGGTGCGGCCACAGAGGCCCTGGATCTGCAGGTGATAAAGCAAAGGGATTCCGGGGAAGGGGGATAGGGATGGAGAAGAGGAAGGAGAAGCTGGAAAGAGAAGCTCCGTGTGTCATGGGTCATAAAATAGAACAAGTAACGTTCTGGAGCACTAATTAGCTCTAACTATAAGCTTTATCAAAAAGGAAGGTTTTGAGCCTACTTTTAAACGAACAGATGGTGACTGCCTCCCGAACTGAATGTGGGAGATTATTCCACAGCCGAGGGGCTTGATGGCTAAAAGCTCTGGCTCCTACTCTACTTTTAGAGAATTTAGGGACGACAAGTAGGCTTGAATTCTGGGAGCGGAGTGCTCTAGTGGGTTTATAAGGTACTAACAGCTCTTTAAGGTATAAAGGCGCTATATTATTAAGGGCCTTGAAGGTGAGGAGGAGAATTTTAAATTCTATTCTAGATTTAACTGGAAGCCAGTGTAGCGATGCTAATATTGGAGAAATGTGCTCTCTTCTCTTTGTTCTCGTCAGGACACGTGCTGCGGCATTTTGGACAAGCTGTAGAGTCTTTAACGACTTCCTGCTGGAGCCTGATAATAATGAATTACAATAGTCCAGTCTCGATGTAACAAAGGCGTGGACTAGTTTTTCTGCATCTTTTTGTGAAAGGACATGTCTAATTTTTGAAATATTACGCAAGTGGAAAAAAGCGGTCCTAGAAATTTGTTTTAAGTGACTATTAAAGGATAAATCAGGATCGAAGATCACTCCCAAGTTCCTGACTGTTTCATTGGAAGCAAGGGCAATGTCCTCTAGCGCAGCTATATCATTAGATAATGCATCTCTAAGGTGTTTGGGGCCAAGTATTATATCCTCTGTTTTGTCTGAGTTTAATAAGAGAAAATTGCGGGTCATCCAGGTTTTTATGTCCTTGAGACATGCTCGAAGTTTAGTTAATTGATTACTTTGTTCAGGTTTTATTGACAAATATAACTGGGTGTCATCCGCATAGCAGTGGAAATTTACCGAGTGTGTCCTGATAATGTTTCCTAGTGGAAGCATATATAATGAGAATAAAATTGGGCCGAGCACAGAGCCCTGTGGAACACCATGATTAACTTTGGTGCGCACAGATGCCTCATCATTAATTTGCACAAATTGGGAGCGATCAGAAAAATACGATTTAAACCAGTTAAGGGCGGTTCCATTAATGTTAATTAACTGTTTTAGTCTTTGTAATAAAATTTGATGGTCAATTGTGTCGAATGCTGCACTGATATCTAACAGAACGAGGACAAATAGAAATAACCAAACTCAGCGAAAATTTTCTGGATTATTTCCATTCTTGTCAGTAAGAAATGAGTGGACCTGCCCTGCTAGTGGCACCTCTAACCAAGTTATCTGGTGCTGCTGGTTATGAAAGAGCTGCAGTCCAGGGTCGTCTTTTTATGCCGTCCAAGAACAATTTGTGCTCTTATTTACCATGGAGCCGATGTGACCGCATATCATAATCTGCTTAGAGACAGCAAATTCAAGTCATCATGCACAGGGGCTGTCATATTGAAAGTCAGATTTCCAACTCTTCTAATAACCTGTACATAGATCGTACAGAGCAGCAAAAAAAGCCCAGCCTTTACATCAACAACCTTCTAAACATTTGTCCTTTTATTTTTTGAAAAGGAGAGAATTTGCTGAGCTGTTGGAGAAATATGGATCCAATGGTAGCACCGGCTCAACACGCAACTCCCCTATCCAGCAAGGTAGGAAACTGCTGCAGAGTTCCTCCACACTCACTCCTCTTTCCGCCAGCACTCACTGTGATGTAAGGTGGGCAGATCTGCTGTTCATTCATCTGTGTATTACTACAATCTGCACAATAAACAGCACTTTCTCTAATAAATGGAAGAAGCCTCAGAAAGTGCATCAGAATACGGATAAAGAAAAAGTGCCATTTACTGTGTTATGTAATAAGGATGACAAAAAATGTATGAAGAATATGATCTGGGAGGACATCAAGCAACTATCTGGTGCTTCCAAATTAACTTTCTAGATTTGATGGAACACTTAGCCTACAGGGTAGATGGAGTAAGTCGGCCTTTAGAAATGGCTTATGACAATGCTCTTGTCCATTACACAATTACCAACATCTGTTTCAGTCAGGAAGGAGGCAGCCAGCTGGCACAGACTTGTCGACACAGGGTTTGTGCACGTGAGCACACTTATGTGCTCTGTGCAGTTGATGGTGTTGATACATCAGACCTGATCTTCAAAATGAGGAGACATAGATTTAAAAAAACGTATATGAGGATATATGATATAAAGCTATTCACTGAATGTTCAAACTATATCTGGCAGAGTTACTCTCTGTGGCTCTGTATACCCCAATATAAAAATTGCACAGTGAAAAATTGTACTGTAAGTTTTTCTTCTCTTTGAAGCTTGATCTCTGTGAAATCACTCACAATATGATGCCTTTTCAACTCATTTTATTCAAGAGTCCATGACATACCTGTTTATTGCTGAACAGCAGCATGAATAACTCCCCCACTCTGAGTTTAACCTTTGATTCTGAGGACAGGAAAGATCAGATGTCACGGCAGTGGATAAAAAAGAAAAAAAAACAGCTCTGGGGTATATTTGGCTGCTCTGCAGTTGTTTTGGTCAGCATACTGAGTTTTATTCAGTGCTTAGGGTTGCGGAGACTTAAGAAATGTTTGACAGGACATGTTTTTCAGTAGAGCGACTCTGTGCAGCTGGAGCCATCTGTGGCAGCTCAACTGATGAGAGCTTCTTTTGTAACATCTCTGAGATGAGCACTACTCCTCCTGTAGAAGAAAGTGGGGCAGCAGTGGCAGAGGGGTAGAGCGGTTCAATCCCAGTCATCCCCATCTGCATGCCGAAGTGTCTTTGGGCAACCTGCTGAACCCGGAATTGCCCCTCATAGAAAAAATATCTGTTATCCTGCTCACACTATGACATCCTCTGGCAGGGGCCTATTAAATGTTCCAGCTTCTCAGCCAAAGAGCTCTAAGACTCTGGAAGAGAGTGTCTGGGGAAATACAGATTCAACATTAGTAAAAAAAAACTAAAAACATACTGCGTTCTCTTATTTTACATATTTCTAGTTTTAATTATTGTAATGCATGGTCGTGCTTACATTTTTCGATCATACATTTTTTCTTTTATTACTGTTTTCTTTTTTTTTATTTGTGATACATTTAGTAAATTTGTTTGTGTGTCGCTGCTGTATGACTTGGTTATGGCTCACGAATGCGGTGTGTTACTCTACTTCCATAGACATGTACCTATCCTCATTTGCTTATCTCTATCATTTACTGGCAGATACTGTGTAAAGGCTGACCACTTGTATAACCCGTCACTGACTGGCCGATTTGTCCGCCAGAAATAGGATATGAGCAGCCGAAGTGGCGATGTAAAGAAACAGTCGACGAAGAAGAAGATGTCTCTTCTTTGTGTATTTTGTCTTCGACAAAAAACGTTACTCCGCCTAGTGTTCTGGTGGTGAATTGCGTTGCAACACGCGCAGCACGTAAGAGAAGCATAAACCAAAACGAGTCCGTCGATGCAGCTGCGTGGCCTTCTGTGGTTGCAGTCGCAGGACTATAATTCGGCCTTAAAAACCTATACGTAACATTGTAGATAAGAGACATATGAAATTACCACTTCACCACTGGTAGGTCAGTGGACATAGGTATCTGCTAGGAAAAGGAGTAATGAGTCATTTGGAAGTCGCACATAGCATCAGTATATCATAATCAGCAGCAGCATGTGTCACTATGAATTGGTAGATGCTGGTAAAACAGTCAAGGCCCACTAAAAACCAGTGGGGACACAGCTATGAATCCGAATATGCCACAAGTACAAGAGCAGCATACCATCAGCCACTTGTAATCTCAATTTGGTAAAATATCTTTACCTCTTCTTTTTCTGTTTCATGTTCTGTGCCACTCCAAAGGCAATCGTTTCCTGGAAAGTATGTCATCCGGTTCCTCGTCTCGCTCTCAGAGTCCTTTGCTGTTGAGCCCAGCCGGCTCTCAGAACATGTTCAATAACAGTGGGCCCATGTTGCGCTCGCTCAGGTGAGAGCGATCAAAGGATTGACATGAACCATCACACTGCTCTTCTCTTGTTAGGAACAGATTTACTAACTGTTTGGTGGATTTGCACATGTACTGCTCTCACCAACTGGGCTGCTTAAACATGCTTTTTGAAATCATCCACAGCTAGACGCTCTATCCAGCTCAAGCAGAACATGTGGACACATCAAATAAAATACTTTCGCGATCATTGGGAATAATGGAAAGTTAAAAAAAAATAGTTATTTTCATTGCAGTAGTTCTGTGCTAGAATAAGAGCCAAACTACTAGTGAATACCTCACATTGGAATGAGAAACATATTCAGGTCTTAGAAAGACTTGACTTACAGTTATTTGAACATTATTAACGTTTGTAGGTTTGTGTGGGGGTTTTACATGAGAAAACACCAAATGAATTGAGTGTTATTAAAGGAGGATGTCTCTTCATGTGGTACTACCTCCTGATGAGGCCCATGCTTATCAAAGATTATATAAAGACTGAGAGCTTCCTTATTTACTATCAATGAGTAGTAATTACAAGCTTATTGGGACAAATTTCTGGATTAATGACCCAGTGATTGTAGAATATGGTCATGCAGAATGCAACGTTAGTGAGTGCTTTATAATGGCTAAGAAAAAACCCAAATGCTCCTGACATTCATTCTAATAAACAATGAATAAGTATACCTTTATATAAAGTGTTACACAAACTGGTATGTTCTTCCTATTACCTGGTAACCAGTATCTCCTTATATCAATGTATCTGTGATAACGGCCAATCACCTAAACTCTATTCATTAGAGTACACTAATGGCAGTAAGATGAATGTGTCTCACCCTTTTCGGTGCTTGAGAGTTTGATATCTGTGTCTGTGTGTTGTCAGTCACCCAGGTGAAGGAGTCATTCAGCTGCTTTCAGTGGCACGATCCAGCAGTTTAGGCATCACCATTGGAGGGGGCTCCAACCGGCCTGATGGCCCTGCTGTCTTCATCCAGGAGGTCCTGTCTGGAGGAGACTGTCACCGGGTAAGAAACAAGGGCGACAGCTTCAAATACACAAACTGAAATTAAAATCTAAAACTGCCTATTTTAAATGACAGGGAAAGATTAAGGATGTGTAAGAGGGAGTCATGTTTTCGCGAGTGGTGTAAATAAATAAACCATTATAAATGCAAGCAAGTTGTAAAATATATGCAGTGTTGGAATGTTGTGCTGCATTTATTTACTTTTTATTAATCTGAAATTAAATTTTTCAAACTGCATCAATTGTTATTGAGCATCGGGGGTTACAGAAGAACATCCAGATATTTGAGAGACACACAATATTCCCTGATTTACATCCATTATATATTTTACAATGTGGCCAACAGTTGCCTGATTTCATCTGATGACTGAGTAATTGACTTCTCTATGTTTTGACAATGTTTCCATTGTCTCATTTCCGATTGGAGGCACTGCTTAAGATTTTAGCAGAATTTTAGAAACAAACATGAT
This sequence comes from Platichthys flesus, assembly GCF_949316205.1. Taxonomy (NCBI): domain Eukaryota; kingdom Metazoa; phylum Chordata; class Actinopteri; order Pleuronectiformes; family Pleuronectidae; genus Platichthys; species Platichthys flesus. The sequence goes on from NC_084960.1 coordinate 20,935,742, forward strand.
GTCTCAAAACAGCATGCATCATACTGTTACACCTTGGCCCCAGAGCCCTGACTGGAGGACCACAATAATAAAACATAACTGAGATGGATGCAGTGCAACAGCAAGGGACTGTCTGTAGTGAGGTGGGGGAAACATGGTGGAGGAGGCTAGTGCAGAGACAGAGGGATGAGGAGGGAATGAAGAAGTGCATGTGCAGCTTTGGCAACAGATTAGTGTGAAATACTGCTGAGCCATTCTGAGCCATGCAATCTTGATTCTGATTCTGTGACTAGCTCTCTGACCTGGAGGAACAGTAACAGCCAACACACACACACACACACACTGTGGTCACACACCCAATCATCACACATACTTTAGGGCCACTGTGGTTCAGGGGGTAGAGCAGGTTTCTCACTGAATGGGAGGTTACTGTTTTAATTCCCAGCATTTCCAGTCCACATGTCAAAGTGTACTTGGACTAAACAGTACAATGGTTGACTTTAAAGCATTTTATATATATGCAGTTTATATATAGCCCTAACCCTGAATACAATTTAAAATATGTATCTTATAATGTTTTCTTAATTAACATCAGAAACTGAAGGTAACATTACTGAAAATTGATTACAGCTGTAATGTAACGTTTCAGCTATTTAGTTGCTACTTCTGGTCACTTTTTTTACATTACATGTCATTTGGCTGACGCTTTTTTGTCCAAAGCGACTTACAATTAGTACACTCAACATTCATGAGCGGCCATTTAGGGGTTCAGTATCTTGCCAAAGACACTTCGGCATGCAGATGGGAGAGAGTGGGGTTTGAACCGGAGAAAGCCTTCACTTTTCATTCAATTTCTGAGCTGCGGGAAAATACACAGTGTATTTCACCATCATGTATGGTGATACAATTTAAATAGCAATAATGAATGAAGAAATGGAAATTCCAAATTTGTATTGATAAGGTACATGAGATATGAGAATATAGTCTTTATTTGCTATTCTGATTATAATCTTATACATCACCCAGTGCTGACATTGGAGGGGGTTGTATGTATATTATTTTATTTATTAGATTGTCCAGCCCCACAGTTTTAACCTTTACATCGGAGACATCGTTGAAAGAAAAGACAGTAAGCCAAGGTTCCCCTCATTAAAGTGAGGGGTGGATACCTCACTTAATCGTGCAGTTAGTCTCAGCAACACAAGGATCTCTATCTACTTCTGAAATGGTGTCAACGTGGAATCGATTTCAGATCTAAGTGCTGCAGGTTGCCATCACTTGCCATCATAAACCTAATAATAGGTTTATAATTTGAGGAGCACAGGTAGAGTAGAGTAGAGCCATTTGAGCTTCTCTCAATCAGTTAAAGACGTATTTAGTGATATTTATACATGTTATATCACGAAGTTAACTCCACCAAGATGTACTGAAGTTTTTGAATATTTATACATTGTCCTCATGTAATGATGTTAAATATGCAGAACAGTTTGCTTAAAGTTCTGACTGTGTTGTCAATACAGCTTAAACCTCCTATGGCATTTTAAAGACATGAACTCCAGAGGATGTCCACAGAATTGGGACTGTACTTTCTCCGGAGTTTGCCTTTCACACATGAAAAAAATACAATGAAAGATTTTCTGCTCGGACGCGTTGACAACAACACAGAAACTGTTTTTGTTTAGAGCAAATCACCACCAGTGTCTGCACTTTCCACAAAAAGCTCTTTTAGTGGTAAGGGCAACTGGTGTAATAATAATTATACTCATTAACTTCATTGATATACAGGGCCTTTCAAAATAAAGTTACAGAGTGCACACACATTGCAGACAAAAGGAGTCATCAAGGTGCAGTATGGTCATTGGAGCACTAGAACACAGCGACACAGACATCAGAAAATATTGTACCATAATTTCACCTGCATGTCATCAACAAGATACTGCTAGTTCGCTTCTTAAACTGGACTTTAAGAAAACCAAGAAGAACCCACTCTGAAGATTTGCGGCTGCACTCTGGCTCCTAGTGGAGCCGCATTTTAGAGACTGAAGGCAGAAGTCAGACCATGATGATCTTTATATGTGGTAATTAAAATGTTAAATTAGCAAAAAATGTAACTGTTAACAAAACGCGACCAAATGTGATATCACTGCTGCAGATTATTCTGCACCAGGGCATCACCCTGCTGCTCAACTAACTAATGTGTACTGGGCCACCTACTTAGCTGACCTGCTCCAGTTTCTCAATTAAAAAAACGTATTTTCACACTTCTCTGTGTCACCTTCACCGATCAACAGTGATCACCACATCATGATTGAAACCTTTCTTTAAACTGTTACATTTTTCTTTCCAGCTCAACTGGATTATATTCATTAGGCCCGTCCTGACTCCTTCCTGGGGTCGCTTAAGGGTTAGAGAACCAAAACAGTAAAGTATCTCCATATATCCGGACAGGAAGCTGCTGGTAAAACATGTTGGATGAGCTGAGCACCCTGGACGTCAGAGGGAGCGTTCAGCCTTTTACTCCAAGTTTGACCGACACAAACCAGCATGCGTTGGTTAGTGCTCCTTCATGACAAACACTGGAGGCCTTCATGACTGCTCAGTCTGACGAACAAGCAAAGGAATGCTACTTGGTAATAAAGGCTGCATCAGGATATTATGTTTGAGTTTACCAAACTGACATAACCCTGTGAAATGCTGACTTTGTATCAGCCTTCTGATTAGAAAAGGCTAAAACACACTTTAACTTTTGCCCTGTTAAAGGATAGTTCTGGCGTTTCCGCAACAAAGCATTTGGTCAGGCAGTGCACTGAAGACCTGCGTGCATTCACTGATCTGCATCAGCTGTTTGATTCACGCTTCACCATCACTGGCCCGTTCATATTAAATTAACTCTAAGCCTTAAGGCGGCTGCAGTGACTAACTGACTGCTAGATGAACAAGGCATCCATATACGTTTTTGTTGGATTTAGATTTCCCTTAAAGTCAGTCTTTGCTGTATCTTGCTCTAAATGGTAAATTCTTTAACCCATCTTTTTCTCACTGAGCTATCACTAATATTGACATTGTTCACACCTGGCCTAATGTCATGGGAATTAAGTGCATATTTAAAGATTTTTAGAGGAGCTCAAGGTAAACATCTGGAGGTTAAGGTGATCGATTGGATATACCTCACGTGACCTAAGGCTCATTCATGCTCAATGTTAGATACATAATCAAATGTAACCTTCTGTCAGTTCTCTGCTTTCATTTTGTCCATATTTGTGCACATCTTGGAAACAGAAGTAAATGGGCAGTGGAACCAATAGTTCACAAGGAATAATTTTCAACAGTGGCAGTCTTTGATTGTTAAGGATCCGGTATGAAACAATAGATTTCCAGTAGATGTTTTATTTACCTGGAGACAGGGACAAGGACTTTCTGCTGAGGTATGCACATGCAAGTTCAGACCTGTATTTACACACATCTAGAGTTTTGAGACAAGTGATGACATGAGAATCATCATGGACAGTGTTATTCATGATTGCCTTGTACACATGTGAATTGGCTGCCTTTATTTATATAGCATGTTTCTAGTCACTCATAAGACTACGATATTAAGACTAAGTGCTTTGAGTGGTCATCAAGACTAAAAAAAAGTACTGTATAAATACAGACCATTTACCATTTACTCAAAGTACTTTACATATATACATTTTTTATTTAAATAGAAATTGAGAATATAAAGTTAAAATCCCTATAATTAACTTTTCAGTTATTTTGATTATTCCATTGTCTCATATTTTGAAAATCTCAGTAAAGCCGGCATGTGCGTTTGTTTTGGAAGGAGTGAAAAAAAGATACTGAATAATGTGTATTTTTGTTGCTGTATGATAGTTATCATTACCTTCTCTGGTTGGGAAACATTTTAATGATGTATGGGCATGACCAGAGATCTGCATGATTGAAGTCCCCTGCTATAATGATCACACCGTCTGGGTGAGCCGTCAGCTGTTTGTTGATGATGACGTTCAGCTTTTCAAGCGCTACCTGAGCCTTAGCTTGTGGGGGAATGTATGCACCATAATTGTCTTCACTAGCCTGCATGCCGAAGTGTCTTTGTCAAGATACTGAACCCAACATTGACTCCTCTCATAGAGAAACATTGCAAATAGATGCACTGTATAAATGTGTGTGTGAATGGGTGAATGTAAAACTGTACTATAAAGCATTTTGAGTGGTTGTCAGAACTAGAAAAGTGCCATATAAATACAGACCATTTACCAATTGTTTTTTATTGTGGATCCCCTTGGAAAAAATAACAGTATGCACCAACCATGAGGAGCTCTAGGTCTAGACAGCATTATTTTTCAACCATCTCCACGATTGTGCACAAGCTGTTGTTCACATAAAGAGCACTTCCTCCTCTGCTCCTCCTGAAGCTCCTTATTCGGAAGCCATACTTTGATCTCTGCATCACGGATGTTGTTGTTCAGCCAGCTTTCTGTGATGAATGTCACACAATAAGGCGTAATCCTCATTCTTATCACATCCATCTTGTTTGTAAGAGACCTGGAATTTGCGAGGAACAGACTTGGGAGTGCTTACCTAGGTTTAGCCTTTAGCCTAGCAAGTAATGGAAATATACACTTTTTATTTTTCCGGTCTGAATTTTGTAAATTCTGTTGCAGTAAGCCAACCGCCGTTAAATCAAATCAAATCAAAGTCAAATCAATGTGTTTATTGTCACATGCACCAAATAATGCAGCCTCCTCAGAGCAGTGAAATTCTTATCACCTGGCAGGCAACATCTACGCAGTAGACGGGCAATACAAGATATAAAAAATAACATATAACATATAACATATAACATATAACATATAACATATAACATATAACATATATATTAAACCAAAAGAACAAGAAGAAGACTGCAGTAAATTGTTGCATCTGACCTCACAGTTAATCCGACCCGAACACAGAAATTGAATATAGTTTCAGGAAAAAGTCAATTTTGATGTGTTTGTTCAGGCCAAATTAAAAATTGTAAAATTCAGTTTCTTTTTAATTAATTAATCAGAATATTTTTATACATCTTAGCACACAAAATGGTTCAAATGACTTCACATGGTAACTCATTCATCTATACTAAAACCCCACAGTTACTTAACTAAATCTCAAAACACACCTGATGAATAAATTATCATAACTTTGGAGTCAAATCTTTATTTTGTGCATAATGGTTTTATTCCTGCTCTGATCACATTATTCCCTACACTGACGTCAGTAAGTCAGTACACTGTTGCGCCATCTGTTTTTTGATTATGCAAGTATTACAGCAGTGTACAGAATAGACCATGTTATGGTGTTAATGTGTTAACGGGTTAACTTATAACCATTTAGTTTGTAACAATCACTTTGCCATGCATGCAGCAATAGAATGCATATGAAATCACTGATGTTTATCTTATATTTGTATATATTAGGGTCCTTTTCTGACAAAGCTTAGCCACAATAAAGGCTTCACAGGCTTTTTTAGAATGACTGTGTATGGGAAAATCTTTTTGCGTATTACTTTGGATACTATTATGATATCAAAACCAACAGAAATGATGGACTAAACTACAAACATAGTACTCCAGTTTTATTTAAATGAAATAAGCCAAACAGCTGTGTATGCTCCTCATGTTTGCACATATCCCTGGCTTTCTTCTTGTCCTCCTGCATCCCCTGCTTCCCTCTCCCCAATCCCATCCTCCTCGCCTCGCTGTCCACCCACTCACTGTCAACTGTGGGCAACATGACAAGCAAGGAAAGATGGAGAATAAAGGGGGGTGGCAGAGAATGAAGGAATCTGTGATTGTGATTTTATGCATGAAGGAAGCTGTTTCTACAAGATTAGAAATGCAAGATACGAGTAAATACCACTGACTCACAGAGACCACTTGAGGCTAGCAGTGCCTCAGGGCTAAGAATATATATCCCATGATCCCTGGCTGTGTGCAGAGCCTTGTTCTTTTCTTTTTTTTTTCAGTAAATGGACATTTTGCTCCTAATAAAAGGATGAATTTGGACGGTAACATCTCACAGCTGTGGAACCTATTCCTCTCTCTACACAAAGACAAAATGCTTTCAGTATTATTTAAGTTTAGTGAGAACCTTAAGACTGAACCTTGCATCTTTTTATTTCACCAGGAAGGTTGTTTTCGTTGCTGTTTTTCTTTTAGAAGGAATATGCCCATAAACTATTTAACCAATTTATTTAAATACCGCCAAGTGGCCCAAAAAAGGAAACCAAATGTTAAAACATTACTTCCGTTGCCAAAACGTCCATATGTTCATTTAGTAAGTAACATTTTGAATGTAGTAGTTTCACATGTCAGAGCCAAAGTTAATATTCAGCTTGTGTTTTTAGATGTGTTTTTAGGCTGCAGACATATAATTCTAAAAAAACCACAATGCTTGTATAAAGTTCTGGCTTGAATACATGTCATTATTAACTGAATAGCCGTCTCTCTGAATTAATCCAGTATCAGTGCTTTTTCACAGATTTAAACAATGAAAATCACCATAACAGATTGTGAATGGCACAGATAAGTAAGACGCAACTGTGTTGGAAACAGGGCATGATAAAGCAAAGCTGTACGTCTTTCCTGTCACAAAGTGTCTTTAACGCTGTACACTAAAGCCTGGCTTTGTTACAACAGCAACTGACACTGACCCGCTCTGTTTCTCAGTCTTCTGCTTATAGAGGCAGTTTGTTCATTTCCCCCAAATCCCAACTCTTAATCCCTTGTGTCATAGGAAGCAGGCTAGCATTTCATGCACTGTCATTTGCTGTATGCAATGAGTCAGCAGGGGATTATGCAGCCGTGCATTTATCAGGACAGTGGTAGCTCTGAGGTTGCTAAATGCCACAAACAGAAACAAGAGAGTTGTTTGTAAATTAGTGAAGGGGATAGTCCTCAGTGGCTGCATTTACCAGTCAAGATCATCAGCGTTCTACACTATGTGATATTTTCTTCTGGATCTTACTTTTGTTCTGTTTAGTGTTGGCTTCATTTGTTTATTATTTGTTTCTTTCGCTGTGTCACATTTGTCAGTTGAACTGTCCCCTGTAGATAGAATTTATCTCAGTTTGACCGCAGGTTTGAGAAATCAGGTGTGACTCCAGTTTTAAACAGTTTAGGACTGAGAGCAGGGAGCGGCTGAGTCACAAAAAACTCTTCTTCTAGGCATCAGTCAGTCATCAAGTTCTAACATATGCCATGACAACATGTAGCGTGTCTTATATTACATTGAAATTCCTGAAGAGGGGAAATATTTCATCATGGCCGTACTTAGACAGTGGCCCATATACTAGCATCATAGGAAAGATCCCATTAACAGTAATGGAAAAGCCATTAGGGGCAATGTAGGGTTCAGTATCTTGTCCGAGGACACTACTCAATTAATAGAACCACAACCTCCAGATTAGAGCTGTGTGTTTCATCTTTGTCTAGGATGGACGTTTGAGGCCTGGAGATCAGCTCATTGCCATTAACAAAGAGTCCTTGATAGGTGTGACCCATGATGAGGCCAAAGGCATGCTGAACAAAGTCAAACTCAGGTGGGTGCTGCTTGTATTGGTTAGAAATTCCACGGGGGTCTATGAATCTCTGGAGTAACATTGCATACAGTGTGTAGTGTGTACCTACTCATGTCTTCGTATTTGTCTCTTTGGGTGTCCAGCCAAGGCACTGCAGTGGAGATAGCCTTCATCCCAGGTAAAGGACTTTTTCCAAGCAGCACATCTCTCCACAACGGAGTCCAGCGAGCTGCAGGGAACAGCCACAGCTCTGGACGTTTAAAGGTCCACATCAGATCACCTGAGGTCAGCTTCACAATATAACACAGCTCCAGACTTTCTGCTTGGGCTACTGATTTATTAGTGCTGAAATAAGCAGTAAATTAATGAAAAATTGAATGAAAACGAATCTGGATTTGGTTTCCTAACACACCTATAGGCTCCTGTATCAGTTTACTGATGCACAATATGTATACTGTATATCATTTACTGCTTTGGAAAATCCGCAAATTAATAGTAGTTATCATATCTGGATCCCAGGATTAAATATCATCAAAATAACTTTATTTTATTATATTTTTTTTCCTCAATCCTGTATATGTGTGTTTTGTGTGCAGAGCTGCACAGAGGAGGCAGCCCAGGTGTCCTCTCCTTCTCCTGACATCTGCCCACCAGATATTCACATTTCAGGTAGAACACCTCCCTACACACTCTGTGAGATACCGAGACTGGTTTGATTCATATGATTAAATTGAACTTTAAAGGATAAGTCTATAGCGATATTTAGTTTCCCTTAACAGAGAGTGAATTTATTCTACTAACAAATTCTGTGTGTTGTCAGGATTAAAAACTGGTGTTATACACATGGACATGAGAGCTGACGCCAGTGTGGATGTGCTGTAAACAAAGCATGTGATCTCTGTAGTGGAATTAATAAGTTACAAAGTATCCTGTCTACTGTTAACAACACAGATTAATGTACATAAAAGATTAATAGGATGCTTGTCACTAACAGATTTGCACTAATATGTATTTGTTGTTGTTTTTAAGGAGGTATGTTTTAAATGTACTTGTCCAGATATGTAAAAGCTATATGTGTGTATATATATATATATACATATATATATAGTTCGAGCTATATATATATATATATATACAGTATATAGAGAGATATGCTTTATGTGCTTAGACGGTTCATACTTTGGTCAACAAGAAAACACTGGTAATAATGCCATGTTTATCCTGATTACTTATATAATGTGGTTTGACAAAGCGGCTCGAACTGTTAAAGTACAATTAAACTGCTGCCGAATCAGAGTTGAGATTTTCAGCTATTTGCCCTAGAAGTCCCTCAAATCAGACACATTTTAGAAAAAGCCAACTCATCTGAGAATGAAAAATGGGGAACATTTTCCCCTTTACAGAGACTGAGGATTTGGTGCAGAGGAAATTGAATTTCAAGTGGGATTTAAAAGAAACCAAAGCACAGTAGGGGACCTCCGAGTGAACAGTAATGTGAGGGCTACTGTAAAAGTCCCTTTCTAGCCAGTTGTTTTTAGTAGTAGACAATGTGGTGATTCCATCGTTCATTTGCAGAATTGAGGATGATAACCAGTAAACATTTCTGACCTCAAGCCTACAGCTCATAGATTGAGATTAACCCGACTTTCATGGGATTTCTCTACGTGATCCACAATGATTCATTGGTTTGAAAACATTATGTAGATGGTACTACTGTCATTGATGGTTGAAAAGGAAATTATATTTTTAATGTTGAGGTTTTTGTGATGTGATACCTATATTACACTTTTCTAGTCTCAAAGCATGCCCTGCAGTTTGCCAATCCCCCATTTACACAGACATTCATACAGAACATCTATGTGCAGCACTTTCTCTATCATACACACATACAACCAGCAAGGAGCCATATGGAGTTCAGTATCTGGCCTAGGGACACTCTTTCATGCAGGACGGAGGAGCTGGGTATTGAACCACCGACCTGGACTGTTCCTACTCTTGTGCAAGGGTTCTTTCATTCTTTCATTCCCCGCCCCTCCTCAAAATGTCATGTTAATCAGTTAAGTAGTTTTTGCATAATCCTACTAACAAAACAAATACAGACAAAAACATAACGCCCTTGCCGGAGGTAATTATGAAACTGTAAACAGCTCAAATATGGACACTTTAATCAAAGAGGTGTTTAATCCAAACATTGGACATGAAAACAAACTATTTTTACTTATTTTCCTTAAGACTGAAAAGAGCGTAAAACAGAATGTAAAAGGGCTTATTAATTAAACAGGAAGATTTAAAACAGACCAGCAACCCTAATGTCAAAGGACGCTTGTACAATCCAGCTCAAAGCCACTCAGGAGCCTGTCCCAATCCTATTGGCCTGGATTAGCCCAGCTCAGTTCATTACCTATAGGTGCTGTGACCACTTAGCTCACCTCCAGGCTCCCACTGATAAAGCTACGTGGAAGCTTGGATAGTTTGTGGTGAAGTCAGGAGTCACAGAATGGACAGATATCGTAGTCATTTCTGTATGTTTAAAGAATTGTCTTTAAGGCAATGTCAAAGCAATAGTGCAGTCTCACAGAGTCACTGTCACTTTAAAGTCACTGTGCTCTAAATCACAAAATACATTATGTCAAGACACATTACATTGTGAGATCAAGACCTTAATATAATAAAGAGAAGTCGAGAATGAGCACTGGAGAGGAGAGCTTCTTTTAACAGGAGGAAACCACCAACACAACCAGAGTCACAAGCACAATTTCCTACACCTGCTAATGCCACTGAAGACTCTGGGTCCCACACATACGCACGCTCTTCTCTTTGAGTTAGCTGACCTCACTGACAGCATGACCTTTTCTCCTGTCGGCCTGGGCCTAAAGCCCAGCAGGGGCACAGGCCATGGAAGGTGTTCAATCCTGTTAGGGAGATAAACTGACTTGTGACGATATGTGTAAGACCCTGTTTGCGTGCAACAGTGATTACCAGGGTCCAGATCAGTTTCAAAAGTTAGGCCTATACTTGAAGTGTGTGTGCGTGTGTGTGTGTGTGTGTGTGTGGGTGTGGGTGTGTGTGGGTGTGTGGGTGTATTTGTTTATTTATTTATTTGACGAGCACAACTATTTTGTGAATACTGATACTGTTGAAGTCGGATTTCACAGGTTTCACAGAATTTTGTTTAAGCACAGGCTCTGAGTGAAGTGAATGAAAAGAAAAACCATATTTGCTGCATATTTGTTTGACACATTTGGTTTTGGATCTGGAAATAGGCTCAGATTTTATATTTCATCCTAGAACAACAAAAGTGTATGATGTGGAGTGGTATCAGGGTTTAAAGCACAACTCAACAGCAGGTCTGGTGGTAGTGGATGGGGGTGGGGGGCAGTGTAAATCCTTTTGTGAGGGCAAGGAGGAGGTGGAGGTTAGTGACTTCAATAAGCTCATACCCCTAGCAACAGGGGGCTGTGCAGACGCTCACACTCAGAGGTCAGCGAGCTGTAGCGAGCAGACATACAAATCTGGGACAGACAAACTCATCAAATTAATATTAGGATCTGTCTGTCTGCCCTCCCCTCTCGCATTTTTTTCCCTCACTCTCATCTATGTAATCATCCACCTTTCCCCCACTCCTCTCATTTTAATCATCTGCTTTTCACCCCCACCCCATCCCTCACCCGAATACACCTCCCCTAGCGCCACAGCTACCCTCTTACACCAAATCCACAGAGAATATCTGTCCATCCACTCTGATATTACAGATTATCCAGTGAAATTTCTCCTTCTGTTGTTTACTTGGTGCACTGTGGCCTCACATACACTACCCTCACTCTGTTGATAGACCAATAGCTCCTGCTGTGTTCTCATCGTCCTACTGAGTTTTCTAAGTATTTTTTCCACATGGGGAAGTTGTTCATACCGGTGTTGGCTTGGCTCAGGAGATACAGGTGGGTCTTATCTCCGGAGCGGGACTAACCACAAAGTTGTTGGTTCAATCCCCTGCTCTTCCAATCTGCCTTCTGAAGTGTCCTTGGGGCACATACTGAACCATAAATTGCAGTATATAAATCATGTGATAGAAAAAGCCCTGTGTATAGAAGTGTTGTATGGCTTGTACTGTAAAGCACTTTGAGTGGATGGAAGCTCTTCATACATTTAGTACATTTAACCCCTGTTTTTGGCCATTCCCCATCTAGTCGTTGAGAATGATCTTTTTCACTCTTTTTGTCTTCATCTCCTTCCTCTTTTATCCACTTTCCCTTTTTGCTTTTCTCTAGGTTCAACAAGCCAGAGGTCACCAACAGCTGTCAAACCTAAGATCACACTGGACCCCCACATACGCCTCAAATTAGACAAGTTAGACTTGGTGAGTGCTGCGCTCTGGTCAGACAAGTTGTTTTACAGCAGCGCTGCTAAACTTATTTCTCTTGGCTAGGGATCCTAAACATGTTCTCCCATTTGCATTGGTCAGTGCTACACAGCTGGGTTGGTCAGTCCTGATGTGGGTGTTTTTGAATATTCCACCTGTTATGTTTGACTGGTGCATCACTTGCTGTGTGATGACTCCAGTGTTGCTGAAGAGGTGGCCTGCTCTACTGTCGACCACGGACATCTAGGTTGAACATGTTGTTCATCCACAATCAAACTACAGAGTGTTTATCTGAGTTACCATAGCCTTTCAGTCAGCTTCCCCTCTCTCATCAACATAGACCTGCTGATCACTGGATGGTTTCTCTGAGTAAAACTAGAATGTTGTGTGTGAAAAACTCAGATCATCAATTTCATAAAGACTCAAAAATCTTGTCATAGTCAAAGTCACTGGGATCCCATGTTCTCATCATTGGGATGTTTGATGGCAACATTAACGGAGGCTTCTGACCTGATTGTTTTGTCTTGTGGTGTCAGAATTATCGGGATAACGAGTTACTGACTGGGAAAATTCATAGGGATCTCAAGTGAGAACAACTCGTAAAACAACTCAAAAATGTTGTCAGTGTCTGACATCATCACTTATAGACTCACTTCATTTCACAATCTGCTCTACAGATTAGTTTCTAATGTCAACTTGTTAAATGTTTTACTTTTTTTTTAAGCCAGTACAGATATGAACAAATGCACGTTCTAAATTATTTAGACGCCTGTCACACCTGATCCCTTTTCTCTGCTCCTCATTATTACACATATATTGGAAAAATATATCATGGTGTTGTTTAAATGCTCTAAACACATAAATACAACATATTCCATATTTTTTTTATTTTCCATATTCTGACATCACATGAACACACCAAAGTCTGAACCAGGACTTCACAACTCAGGACATGGGCGCTTCTGAGGAGCACTTGTATCTGCCGGATTGTATATACTGCACTGCTGCCACATGATTGGCTGATTGGATAATAAGGAATGGGCTGGTGTTCCTGTACTCACTTTGCTTGTCTGGTCTCATAGTGCGACACAGATCATACATTTAACCTAAGCTACAGTGAGCTGTCATATAGAATCCTGAAGTGTTTTTTTATTTCTAACCTTAACCCTTCTATTTAAGAGATTATACCATCATTGTATTTGATTCTATTTTAATTTCATGCTCTACAATGTTCTATCTATTTTATTCGCATTATTTTTCCCTTTTAACTCATCTTTTATTTTTCATTTCTTAATCATTCTTATATCTCTTTTATACTACTTATCTTTTATTGCATTACACATTATTTGAACGGGGCTTCTTTTTTTCTTTTAATTGTGCCTTTGTATTGTTCCTGTACAGTGTACAGGACCTTCACTCTACCTCTGTGCTCATAAGTGAAATAGCTTTGCCTACGTCTATAAAACGTTTATAACCAAGTGTATAAAAAGGTTTAAAGATAAACTGATGATGCACATATTTATAACCATTATTCAGCCTTGATTTGATTTTGTCCGGATCCTGCCCGGCTGTAGGTTGACCCTAATCTACCAACTCATTATTGGGATTAGTGAGAAAGAGAGAGAGTTTAAATGTTGAATACAGGCACAATTCTCTTTTGATCTGTTGGCTCCAAAATAGACAGGGAGAGAAGGATTATGGGTATTTTTAGCATTGAGAGATACTGTATTAGGTGAGGAAAAGTCACAAAGAGTAAAAGCTGATGAAACTTAATACAAAACAGATATGTCAGGCTCACACCAGACAGCTGAAGCTATTCATTCTACAAACTCTTGTCAATCGTTCACTACTTCCAATAAACTCTTTGAATAATTGTTGAATATTGACTTGCTGCATGATCTTAGTACATTGACACTACATCCTGTTGTTCTTCTCAAGTTATGGTCTAAAAAATATCTGCCTCTGTGATTTGATCCCCTTCACCGTTCTGTCTTTCTCAGGCTTTGTCCTTCCTCGGGCTGGATGTCAACGAAGAGAAGAGGAAGAAGTTGACACAGAATCTGACCACAGACCCACAGGGCACTGTGGCCTATGGAGGTAAGGAGCACAGACACAGACACACACACACACACACACACATCCAGTTGCGTCAACAGCAAGGTGAAAGATCTTTGTTGAAGTCTTGTCAAGTCACAGGCTGCATGTCACTTACCGGTTGTGTCACTTGTGTACGGTGTCACGTTGTGTAACCATGAGGCAGCTCTGTCTCTCTTTGTACCCGGGCTGCTGGTCAAATTGCAGCATTTCATTGACTATATGCTCAAAGCACCTGTCTTTGCCTGAATATGTCATTTACAACATGAATAAATGTTTATGCACAAAAAGCTGCCAAACAATGTGAACACTGTGCTTAAAAAAATATGTAGATGCTAAGGCGTGCCAGTGGATACCTATTACACCACTGTGTTTAGGCAATTCTTAAGTTGTTCGGCCATGTTTTTCTCATTTGTGTTTGTCTGTAACACTCAGACTTTGTGGAGGCTACAAGGAGCGCCTTCCAAGAGAACCTGGAGGAGCTGGGTTTAGGGGCGGGCCCCTTCATGTTCTCCTATCATGAGGCAGCCAGTCTGATGGACACATCGGCCTTTCATTCACCTGTAAGCAGCTCTCACAGCCCCTCATAGGCCTGCAACATCCCAAAGCCTGTGACCCTGGCTTAAAACCACAAAATATACATAACTGTGTGCGTATGTGTGTGTGTGTGTGTGTGTGTGTGTGCGTGTGTCTGTGTGTGTGTGTGTGTGTGTGTGTCTGTGTGTGTCTGTGTGTGTTTGCAGACGTATGAATCTGAATGCAGCTACAGCAGTGAGGAGATCGAGCAGTTTCAGACGGAGGTGAAGCAGCTGCAGACCCAGATGAAGCAGCTGAAGGTGAACAAACACACACACACACACACACACACAGTTATGGTTGCTAGATAAGGCTTATGTGAATGTCACAATACAATTACTTTTTATAGAATCGTTAGCTGTCACTTACTGAACTATTTGTTAAAGATCCTCTTTGCAAATTGAGCCCTGTAAGTGACAGGAAGTCCTTCAGGAGTTGTCAGACCATGGGTACTGAACATGAATACAGCTGGTGCTGAACACATTTTATGTGCTGTGACAGACAACATCTGTCGATGAGTTCACTGTTACTGTCACACGTCAATATTGACTGTCTTCTGTCTTATTTGTTGACAGAACATGAGCAATGAACTCTCTCTGCCCACACTGTGTTTGGGATAAATAAATGTTTCTTAATCTTAATCTTTGTTTGGCCTCAGTAAACAGATAAACTTTTATGGGGCCTGAAGCAGAATGTGATTTGAATATTGTGCCACCAATAATGTGTGCCTATCATCAGTGCTTGCCATTAAAACACCTACTGTAAATCTAAGACACCAGGTGGGAATTTTTAAGGCACCTCACTATTCCATTTGATTCTGATTCAAAGGGCTAGGATTTGATGATGAAACATTTATGCATCTCTTCACTGTATCAGGGTGCCCCCCCTTGGCTGCTTGGAGGCTCATTACTCCGCTTTGCTCCTCTGCCTTTTTCTAATTACTCACACAATGGCATCAGATCAAGAACCGGGATCATTCCGTTCACTTTAACCCTAATGTCCTGGCTGTGCGCGTCACAGTATTAAAACACTAAATACTAAATAAGTGGCTCATAAACTCTAACAAAACGACAAACACAAAGTAAATGTTGTGACTGTTCAGCTCCTAATAACTACTGATTAGTGTTGTTGTTTTTACGGCTAAAGTGAGCACAGGTCAGCAAGGATGCGGAGGGAGGTCTCTGACACGGTAAAAGACAACCGGACCTTTAATGTGCGTCTCTTTCCTGATCCTGAAGCAGCACTGATTATAATTTGGAGCGGCGGGACATTACTAAAAGAAAGAACAAAACTTGAATCAATTATGTTCAGTCTCTGCAGAGTCGTCCACATCTGATCGTGATGCATCTAAGAATTTGCGAAATTTCTAAACCTCAATCAGACACCCATCTGTTTGATTATTTGCCTCTGCCAGGGAGGTTGTGTTTTCACCCATGTGTGTCTGTTGGTGTGTAGGTTTTTTAGTTTCTAAGCAAGATGACACAAAATCTACTGGAAGGATACCAGTGAACTGGGTGGAAGGATTTGGTATTGGTCAGGGATCTGGAACTGGGGATGGATCGAATAATTTATGTATGCTGTGTTGCTCTGACAAAGGCTGTGGGAGTATTATAATAACATAATTAGTTCAATCAATCAATCAATCATATGTATAGCCCATATTCACAAATCAAAATTTGTCTCATAGGGCTTTAACATGGTGTGACATATATATTTGTGTGATTACAGCTAACAGAATCTGATATGTCAAAAAAAACATAAAATTTAAATGTTCTAAACAGGAGTTCAGTTGCAAATGTCTGGTGCCGACTCTGCTCCTCTGTTGTATGTTGTATTTCTGAAGACACAGTTGTTTTTGAAGTCTTTATGTTTACAACTGCTGTGCTGGTAGTTCATCTGCTGCCTCTCTTGGCAGGTGATGCTGAAGGACATGGAAGACAGCAAGAAGACCATGGAGGAGGAGCTGCAGAAGACGTCAGAGGTGAAAGACGAGCCAGGAGAGTGTGTTCAATTAATTGCCAGCCAGGTTTATAATAATTATTAACAAAGGAAACTTCTGTTGTCTTTTGCAGCAAGCATGTTTGACTGTGGAGGAAAACACGCGTCTGAAGAGTCGGCTGCAGGCAGCGGAGGCTGAGGGGGGGCAGCAGCAGGGCAGCAGCGCCGAGCAGGACTACGAGGAGGTCATCCAGCTGCTGGAGGCTGAGATCCGAGACCTGAAGAACCAGTTGGCCAGCAAAAGACAAGCACAAGGAGGGGAGGCCCCCAAGGTGAATTCCACACAGGTACTGAACTGTTTTTACTTTTATACTCCATTACATCTCAGAGTTACAACTTACTGTATATTCAGATTTTACATACAAAACATTAATAAATAAAAATATACTCCTCTTTATATTAAGTATTTTATATGAACTAAATAATATAAAATATATTATGATATACAAAAATATAACAATGGATACTATTACTTTTTTATGTTAGTATATATATATATATATATAATGTAATATATTATTTATATATATTACTGCTTTAAGTAGCAGATGGAGTACTTCTCTCAGTGCTGGACACTAGTTTTACATTTAGACACAATACCCATCGGTTAATCAAAGTCATCTGGTTGATTACAGTCCTCTGGTTGTTGGTTACAGTCCTCTGGTTGGTTACAGTCCTCTGGTTGCTCACAGTTCTCTGGTTGTTGGTTACAGTCCTCTGGTTGTTGGTCACAGTCCTGTAGTTGCTGGTTACAGTCCTCTGGTTGGTTACAGTCCTCTGGTTGTTGGTTACAGTCCTCTGGTTGTTGGTCACAGTCCTGTAGTTGCTCGTTACAGTCCTCTGGTTGGTTACAGTCCTCTGGTTGTTGGTCACAGTCCTCTGGTTGTTGGCTACAGTCCTCTGGTTGGTTACAGTCCTCTGGTTGCTCACAGTTCTCTGGTTGTTGGTTACAGTCCTCTGGTTGTTGGTCACAGTCCTGTAGTTGCTAGTTACAGTCCTCCAGTTGCTCACAGTACTCTGGTTGTTGGTCACAGTCCTCTGGTTGTTGGTTACAGTCCTCTGGTTGGTTACAGTCCTCTGGTTGCTCACAGTTCTCTGGTTGTTGGTTACAGTCCTCTGGTTGATTACAGTCTTTCAGTTGGTCAATGTCATCTAGTTGTTGGTTACAGTCGTCTCGTAGATTTGTGTATTGTAGCTTTTGATTGGCAATGATCACCTGCAGACAAGAGCTAAACCATGTAAAAATAATTCCAGTTGCTAGTGCAGGATCAAGCCCAGAGCAAACAACTGGCCATGTGATTTCATTTGAAGTTAAAAATAAATAAGTGAAACTTGCTTTTCTTACTCTCTGTGCTCAATCCATCCTCTAGGCCCTGCTGTCAGCTGCCTGCACTTGTAGACTTGTCTCTGTGAAACATATCAAGCTACATTTCCATCAGCTCCACTGACTGAGCCTCTGATCTCTGCTTCTGCTTTTACTATCAGCCTGCTCTGTTGAACACAAGACTTTGATTTCCTCTGCCTCACTACCTGTGGACCTCCCTTCAGATGGTTAATCCTCAGGCCGCACACTGGCACGATGCCTCATAGAGATCAACTCTTAGACAAAGCAGAGTCCAACTCAGGCTCACAGTGTTTAGATGAGTTGTAACATCTGATAAGTCTGATCAACCTCTTCCCTCTTCCCTCTCCTCTTCACTCTGCTTTCATTTATTAGTTTCTTACGTATTCCCTATCTTTTCCTATTACTCTCCTCTTTCATTCAGTTTCCATTCCCCTGGATTTTATGCACATTTTAATAGACACAAAATGGATTGACAAAAGATTGTTGCAAAAATCCATTTATGTTTGCCACAGGTGGAAAAGTTGGAATTGATAAACATAATGTGACGAAGTCCAATAGAAACAGACTCAGTGAATAAATAATGACATTCATGAAGTATGGAACTTAAATGCCTCTTTAACATAAGGAGAATGAAACTGTCCTCACATGAATTAGACAAACAGAAACGACTGCAGCTCTTTTAATTATCTCCTTGTGACCTCTTCTGCAAATATTTTATGGTTATTGTATGCAAGAAAAGATTTAGGATATTGTTTTCACAGAACTTAAGCTGGCTCAAATATTAAGCAATGTAAGTGAATTGCTGCTGTCTTTGGAAAACCATGCTCTTTTTTCTAGTTTGAGAAAATAAGTTTCGTTATAATATATATAAATATAATACAAAGTGCTTATACAGACAAAGCAGACACAGGATATTGTGTTCCAAATTCACAAGTAAACTCAATAAGAAGATGTAAAAGCAGTAACTATAACATAAAAAGAATAAATGTAGCATAGAAAGAAAAATAGTTGAGATCACATAAAGGCAAGTCATAAAAAATTAGTTTTAAAGGTGTAGTGTGTAAGGTTTAGGTGAAAGGGATCTATTGGCAGAAATTTAATATAATATAAATCTAGTGATGTTTTGACTAGTGTGTACAAGTGCACACTAATTCTGTGTGTGTGTCTGTGCGTGTCTGTGTGCCAGGAGGAGATGCTGGAGCTGAACAGGAGAATTATGACCATTGACTGCCGGCTGCAGAAGTCTGAGCTGAGCAGGAGACACCTGGAGATCTCCAACAAGAAACTACTGGGCTTTGCTCAGGTACCACTCAGCCCCTGTTACTTTGTGTCCATGTGCTCTTGTTAGATGTCATGTCCACAGCTCACAGAGGTATATATGTTCAATGACCCAAATGAGTGTCAACAACAAGTACTGTGTTTGTATCTGTGACAGATATAACAAATCCCTCTGTAATCGGGCACTCCAGTGTTGTGTCACAACCATTAAAAACCCACATCAATGAGCCATACTGTCCTTGATGACATGGTGACTGTTTTCTCTATGAACACAAACTGCCACATTTATTTTGACTTAGTCCCACTCCTTCTGCAGGGAATACTTAAGCGCACCAAATGTAGATGCATCCACTGCAGAATTTAGTCCTAAACAAGTGTACGATTTCCCCCTGTTGTTTGTTAAAAGCCACAGAGTAAAGCTCTTTGATGAAGATAAAACTATATATTTGCAGACTGTATTTGAAGCTTCACATCTTCAATTCTGTTCAATTCCAGTTTATTTGTACAGCACCAAATCAGTACACTTCTGGCCTTTTTGAAGAAAGAAAAGTCAAATACAGACTAACACTTATACTTTGATACCTATGTGCTATTATTAATTCATGAATAGATGATAAAGGTCTGACGTCTCAGAAAGGATTTCTGTAACATTTTAGAGGGAGTGGGAGAGTTTTAGTTTGACATGTAAGATTTACAGTTTGCTGGACTAAAGATGTGATAGGAGATAAATGGTCAGTATCTACCAAGTGCTTTACTAGCCTCGATGACCACTTAAAGCACTTTTTTTGTACAGATAAGTGTTACATTTGTTAGGATCCCTCGTTACTGCCACTTGAGTTTGATCAAACCTATGAAATACTGAACAGGCACTTGTAAGTTCTTGTAACGATTGAGTGGACAGCACTCTGCTGAGCCAATAGAATCTTCTATGATATTTTTTTAACTTGTGTTGGTCCCCCTGAGTATTACAGAGCCAGTCTGCCCCCCAGTGGCAGAAGGACACACTGCAGCTCTGCTCACAGTTTGATAAACACATGTACTTCTTCGCTGGCCTCTCTTGTAAAAATCCATTTTTTCAGATAATTCGGTTGAGGTTGTAACATCCTCTCTCTAACCTCTGTAACGTGATGGCTCGAAACAAACAATTCTCCCCCTCCTCCAAATTAAATAACATTGATTCCACCCACACACATATAGTTGGGTTGTAAACTTGAGCATTTCTTGTCCGGCCTAGTGTTTTTATGTCTCTAATCTGGACACAGGCACAGCAGTTCCACTCTCATGCAATATCTCAGAAAGGCTGAGCAAATTTGGATAAAAGGTTCACTCAGACTTACGAATGAGCTGATTAGATTAAAGGTGACTGTGATCACACAACATGTGTTTTGGGCCATAACTCAAGAATTCATGTGATTATTATGAGAATATAAACGTAATACCTTCAATTGAAGTACTTTAAATTCCCACTACATATATTAATATTAATAATTATATTTCAACATCTTATCGATGAAATAACTTTATCACAGCACTCAGCATGTTTACATGATCTCTTTCTTTAGAACGTCCACAAAGTGCTGACAACACCGAGCCTGTTTGGAGGAGAAGGCGGGTAAGAAACCCTCATCATCACTCTATTAGTCCCCTCGCATTTATATTTTGAGGTAAAACCATGTTAATGAACATTGATTGTAAATGTGTGTGTTTATATCAGGAGCAACAGGCCGTCTCCAGCCACTGACAGCCCCGACACACCTTCACCACTTCCTGATCCCGCCTTCCAGCTGGCTGTGGAGGCCAAAGAGCTGGTGGAAGGAGTCACTGCTGATGGCGAAGGTACAGAGAGCAGACTGGAATACACAAGATCAGGACCTTAGTTCTCAACTGTGCACCACACTAGAGCTGATAAGTTGGATGGTGGATTCCTTCATTTTCCATTCGAAAACATTTCATTGGTTTCATTAAAATGTTTTCTGAGAAAAGAAAGTGAATATATTTGGGTTTGGAAATGTAAGTCAGACAAACAAGCTTTCAACTTAGGACATGGTAAGTTTATAAACTGGTCTATCACTCACACATCCTGTTCAAACACTCAAAATAAATTATTAATAAGGGGATAAAAGCAAGATAAATGAAACAAAGATTAAACAAAAAAATCAGAACGGCACAAAAAAGGTCAAGAACAAATGGATCTTTATTCAAATATTTTAACAAGTCTAACAAAAAGAAAATAATATTTGTAGATAGGTAAATGTGCATAAATAGTGTTTATATACGTCCACACACGGAGAGGCATATACATGTGGGTCCAGACATTTAGAGTCAAGGTGCAGAAACATCTCAAAGGTGATCTTGAGAAATGGAAGGAACCTGAGAAGGACTCCTCTAAGCAAAGTGATTGATTGATTGATTAGGGGGATTTGTTTTGTTATTTTAGCATAATGCTGCAACATGAATGTGAAAAAGTGAAGGGGTCCGAATTGATGGCTTCTCAAAGTATTTTTCTTTCCATCTGTGATGAACCTGCAGCATCGGACCGCGTGTCAGAGGCGGCGCCGGTGCCAGACATCAGCCCGCATCATGTGTGAGGGACCAAGAGCCACGGAGGACAGTTTTTTTTTTGGGGGGGGGGGCAGCCCACAGCTGAACAGACCACACCACATCAACAGCCAGACACGAGTACAACTTCATCACTCAAATCAATTCCAATCCTCAGTTCACGCTGACAGGTTGAACACAGCACAGCCAATGTTTTAATGCCAAAGCTTGCTCGCACACTTCAAATTAGTGTCTTCCTTTGACATTTTTGACAGTCTTTCCGGAGGGCTCAGCAGCAGAGTGTGTTGAACTCAGCCGTGACCCGAGGACTCTCTTCCTTCCACTAATCACACGTAAAAAAGTTTCTATGCGAAGTGCTCTGCCAAATAAAAACATCTGCTGGAATTCTCTTTTGTGTTAGTCAAACAGCAGGTGATGTTGGAGGGGCTGCATCATCAAGCCCAACACACACACACAGATACACACACAGCTGTAGACCTTGTTAATACTCCTCCGTGACCTCTTTTATAACCACACTCATAGATTGACTCCATGAACTGCATGTGGAGGATGACGCGTTCGCTTGGACAGGACAATCCTGAGCTGGCCTCCCTCACCGTCACTTGTTTGCTCTGCCAGAGGAAATCTTTAAATAACATACAGTGTACCTTTTTCCATCTTGCTAACTTACAGAAAAGAACCAGGGCCATGTGCCAAGTGTTTTTAATGAAAAAGTAAAAAATTCTTCATTCTGACTTTAAACTCGGAAAACAAAAATAATTCATTTTCAAAAGATTTTTTTTACATGGCCCGAATCCTTTTCTGTAATAACTCTCCTTGTGTCCTTACTCATGGATAATGAGGTTTCTAAGGAGACTGGACTTGAGCGGTGTGTCGTCTGCAGGTTCATATCACTGCATGTTCATCCAGGAGTGGCCGTACGTCACCGTAGCTCCAGATGTGTAAACTTGTGTTAAGTAGTCACACAGTCAGTCATACTACATGTGTAGTATTGAGTTTATTTATACAGACGGCTGCAAATGCTTTTGAAAGTTCTGGCATGTCTTGTAGTGGAATCAGTTTGCATCTCTGGTGTGGCCTCATATTCTTTCTGTTACTATTTTATATTAAAGCAATAACTGACAACTGCACCTGATGTCCTGTTTACTTCCACATTTCATTTCGACTACTGACAGGTCATGATTAAAGTGTGTGTGTCTGCGTCTGATCCATGACGTTGCAAACTACACAACTGCGCTCTAGATATATACAAAGATAATCTCAATATTCAAATGAAAAAGGTCAAACATTACTATGGGGCGGCTGAGGCATAAAAACATTTACAAAAGCCCAAATGAAGATTGTGGTTGAGTCAAGAAACCAGAATTTATTTTTGTGCATAGAAATATAAAACAAATTATAACTTCATTCCCCATTTCTTTACTTTTATATCAGGACCATTTACCATTATACTGAAGTTAAAATGCTGACCAGCAAGCCCCCTGCCAGCCTCACTTCCTGCAAGTGACGCATTGTATTTTTTCTAGTCAATGCTGAGAAAGTCACCTCCCAGTGAGATGTTCATGATGTTCAGCTGCAGAGAGCTAACTCACATTTACCTTAAAAACAACACACACACACACACACACACACACACACACACACACACACACACACACACACACACACACACACACACACACACACACACACACACACACACACACACACACACACACACACACACACACACACACACACACACACACACACACACACACACACACACACACACACACACAGAGGGATGATCAGATTTATTCAAGTCGGTCCTAAAACAATATTTACATGCTTGTATGTGCACTGAGGACGCAGTTGACAGCAGAGAGACGTCCCTTAGACTAAAACCGCTGCTGCCACTGATGGGAGAAGTTGAACCAAAGCTTCAGCAGAAGATTCATTCATTCTTACTGCTCTGAGAGTCCGATGTGTCTCACTGAGACTGCTCACACCTCACAGTTCAAACACTATGACCAGAATGTATCCTCACCATCAGCTCCATCTCCACACGTCGGTGCCGAGCAGCTCCACCTGCTCACTCTTATTGGTTATTTCTCTTCATCTCCAAGATGCTGAGGCCACATGTGCATGCTGTGAAAAGAATGTGTCAGCATTGGCGCAGCTTACTGTCGGCTGAACTGACAAGTGTTCATGTGATGGGCCGAGGGTGTGTTCCATTGCAGAACTTTTTACAGTAATGTGTATTCTGCACCAGGCAACAGTAAAAAATATATTAATACAAATATAATCTGATTATCAGGAGCTCTCCTAGCACAGTGGTTATGCATGTGCCAACATGGCTTTTTACTTATATAAAATCATGTGGAAGAAAAGTAAGGAAGGTTTGGGTCAGACTATTGCATAAATCCTTTAAGGTGGGACTCTTTTAACTTGGAGTATTCTTGTCTTAACAGAGTTCAGCCACATCTCTTCAACTGAGACTGGCTCATGTGTTCTTCAGTGTGAATTCAATATAACATCACGTACAGTCTGAGGAGTCTGAACACATCTGACCCCAAGCGATCTGAGTGAAAATTTGGATTCACAGAGCAGAGAGAAAACCGTTGTCCATTAGAACGTCCTGGACCATGATGAGGGCCTAGAATGGTTTCTGAAAGGAGAAGGGGGGTGAGCCCATGCTGCTCGGGCTGCGGAGGGTTGAGTCGTAGGAGCTGGGAGTCATTCCTACAATGCCATCGGCCTGCGGTGTCTCCCCGCACAGGAAGTCATCCTCGTCCTCCCCGGAGCCCTGACAGACACAGAATGCACAGCCAGGTCCAGGTGAGGTTTAAGTGACTGGGAGGAACATAAAGTCCAAATCCGACAGACCAGATGACAACTGTTCACATAACACTTTCTCACATTCGCACAATCAAAGAAACATTTCCAGTTAGATTTTGATTTCCGTGACTTCATCTGACCAGTGAGACCAAGACTTACACTAAACCAGTTTCACAAAAATTTAAATAATCATTAGTTATAGGGGACATTTCTTTCCACATGTCCTTTCCAAAGTTCCCTGGTTTATGTGGCAGTGCAGGGAGGTCCTGCAGTATTTACTGAGCATGATGAACTTTCTGGCACCTCACCTGTCGTGCCGTTTTGCCAGGAGGCAGCTCCATGTCTGGCAGTTCCTCCCAAACCTGGTAGAGTGGCTCAATCAGCTGACTGGACCTGTATATACGTGCAAACACCTGATTAGCAGGTTACCCTGTTTGTATTGATCACTGTCATTCAACACTTGTGTCCTTTGCAACAGGACACTGTAGATATATGATTTGAGAAGTGATCATGACAGTAATCATTGAGTCTCAAGAGAAATGTTGGACGTTCCTTGTTTTGC
Organism: Platichthys flesus; assembly: GCF_949316205.1. NCBI lineage: Eukaryota > Metazoa > Chordata > Actinopteri > Pleuronectiformes > Pleuronectidae > Platichthys > Platichthys flesus. The sequence continues at coordinate 20,960,877 of NC_084960.1, forward strand.
CCCCGAACCATTTGATCTCAGAGAATTCTGGATGGATGTACCTCTTAAGCAGGTAAGGGTCGAAGGGGAAGAAGCTGTCCAGAGGGTTGGTGTTGGTGGTCACACAGTCTCCGCCTGCAGAGCTGCGCACCACCGGCAGCATGTGCCGGTTGTTTCTTTCTATGATGGTGTAGCAGAACACAACTTGGTACTTCCTACAACAAAAGCAGAGAGTAGATTACTTTCACTTTGATTTATGTCATGATTAACCAGTTTACAAAGTGTTTCATATGCTGGCCTTGGTTTGCATGACAATTCATGTGAGATGCCCATTTGACAGCAATGTTTCACTTTTATGTATAGAACTAAATGATAATAAGACATTTGACATTGGAGGGAGTTTGGTTACATGAGCATTTTCTAACCTTTTGGGCTTGTGTCTAGTTGAAGCCCCTTGTCACATTTCAGATGACTGATTTGTGAGCAGCTCCACCAAAGAGACATTCCACTTCTAAACATTTATCATGGTTTCAGTGGGGTTTTTCGCTGTGCGTGTGTACCTGGTGATAGCAGCAAACATGTTGCTGACTGAAAGAAGGCAGACTTTTAGAGGGTTCAGCTGACACATCACCACCCGCTCCAGATTCAAACTCTGCAGGTACTCCAGACCTTACACACACACAAGGCTGTTATTACCATACTTATAACCATCAAATAAAATATATTTGCTGTGGGTTTGCTGCCATGTTTTCCATTTTGGGCATTAGGTGTGTAATGTACCTTTCTTCATGTTGCCCTCCAGCATTGCTCTGTGTCTGAAGATGAGTGTGTAGAAGACGGCCTGGCAGGCTGAGTAGAAGGGCCCATGCAGGCTGATGTCACAGCAGGCCTGTCTCCCGCTGTTGTCCTGACTATCGATGTAGCGATGGATCCAGCAGATCAGCAGGTCCAAACAGGCCCGCACAGTGCTGGGGGAGGGGTTAGATTAACTGGATTAACAGCTGGCTAATGATGGACACTACAGCTGTTTTCAGACATGCACTGAACTCTGGAGATCCTCCGCTGTTTCTCCAGAGGATGTGTGTGTGTGAATGCAAATGTCAGAGTGAGAGCATTGCAGATTGGTTGGAGTTCCTCCCCCTGCCAACTAAGTCTATTGAGAGTCTGGACGAGACGATATGAGAACACAGTAGGATACCCTTGCAAGATTCACAAATAGTGAGTGGAGGGGTTAATGACGCAAGCAAAAGACCAATAAAAGAAAACAATATCTCAGGATGAAAAAGCGATGAAACACATTGAAGCCAAGGAGGATGACAATAGAGTTTGTGGTGATAAGAGCTGATGCCGGTGTCTATGTGCTGTAAACTAGGGCTGAACGATTAATTGCATTTGCGTTAAATCGCGATTTAATAAAACACGATTTTCTAATCGCAGCCTGCGCGATTAAAACGTGCGAAAGAGAGTAGGGCACTGGGCTGCTGTCCTCACCCGCAGCAAGAGTGCCGCGGGACCACAAAACTCCTCTGATCCAGAAGATAGCGAAGCAAGCCTGCATCACCTACAGGGTTCTAAAGTCTTCGCTCATGCCGCTGCTGACCGCGGTGCGGGCGGCGGACCTGAAAATCACTCCGCGGAAAAGCAAGCCGCGGCGGGGCTCCAGAGCCCCCCGGTCACCTACATGCACATCTGCGAAACGGTGGTGTTCAGCATGGGGGTGTTCCTGCTGAGGCCCGGCGCCTCCATACCGCTGCACGACCACCCGGACATGAACGGGAATCTACGGAGCAGCTGATCCGCAAGCTGACCTTCCAGCGCATCCAGCTGGCCCGCCGCATCCGCGGACACAGAGCTTAAACTGCTGCTGCTCCACTGACTATAACAACGCCGCTTTCCAACACTTAAATACACTTTAAAAATAAATTCAATGTGGAAGTAATCCAAGTATTCAGAATACGTTACTCAAATTGGTTGGGCATGTATTCTGTAACGGAATACGTTTTCAAAGTATCCTTCCCAACACTGGAAATGTTACTGACTTGGGAGCAGTAAGACACCTACAATAAAAAAAAAAAGTGCAATCCTTGTGTTTATACTTACAATGACTACAATTACTTAAATGCACACTGATTTGTTTTTCTTGTTGCTGTAATGAGCAGTTAAATAAAAATGTGGGAAAGAATATTGTACAGTAAATGTATCTAATATATTGTTGGTCATATTTAAATCATTCATTATGTTTTTTTTGGGCGAAAAAAAATCGCATCTTAAATCGCAATCGCAATTTTGGAGGAATAAAATCGCAATTAGATTATTTCCCCAAATCGTTCAGCCCTACTGTAAACAAAAACACATAATCTCCGAAGTGAAATTAATACATAAGGTCCTGCCTCTGCCTGCTGCACCACCATACACTGACTCCGGTGGAGGAGTTTTTTGCTGTTGTGAACCTCGCGCTGCATTGTTCATCTGTGAAGCCAAACTTCAGAGAAAGTCCAGACCCAATCGACTGGAGTTCCTCCCAAGGTCATGTCGAACAACCAACAACGGCTTAGGACTACGGGGTATAAACTCCTGGCTTTTACAATTCTTAAGCAGAAACTTGATGTAAACTCACGCCACAGGGACGAACTTGGCTCGGGCCAGGAAACTTCCCAGGAATCCAGCAGCAGCCTGGCGAAGGACAGCGGGCTGAGAGGGGCTCTGTAGGATCTTCCACAGGTGATCCAGGAAGCCCTCTGCCAGGGCCTGGGAAAATGTTACGTACATTAGATTACTTTTCCCCCTTTTGACTAAAGATTTTTCAGTCATTTTTAAAGCAGATGTGTCTGCTATAGAATGGTAACATCTCATTTCAGTTATGTTTGGCCATCTTTTGGCATTGAAACAGTCTGAAGACCAGACTGAGGGCTGAATGCTACATATTGTTATTTCCTATCACTACAAAGACACAGTGTAGGGAGTACTAACCAGTCTGAAGCTGCAGAGGTAAAAGAGTGTGTACTGGACGTGACAGGAAGCGTGTGTTGGCAGAATAAGTTTGTCAAACACACTCAACAAATCTTTGTACAGCTCCTTCGTCCTCTCCACTTGAAGAGAGCCTAAGATAGAAAACAAAGCACTGAACACCACTGATGACAAATGAAACAGCTTAAAATTATCCCTTAACAAGGATGCATCAAAGTTAAAGTACATTTCATATTTTTCGCACACTCAAAAAATGTCTTGTTATAGCTTCAGATCGGTTTAACTTTGCCAGGACCTGTTTAAAGCCCACTCCCTGATACTGGTCAGTCAGAGAAATGTGATCCTCAGTGTAAAAGCTGTGTTATCCATCTACCGTTTATAAGGCAGATGTCCCTGATGTAGGACATCATCACAGCCATGAGAGTGTCAAGCCGCTCGGCCACTGGATGGGCCATAGCAGTGTTGCCGGGGGGCTGATCTGCTGCCACGTCCTCATCCTGAAACACACACACAGATGGTGAGGGCCAGGGCGGGAGGACAGGGTGAGCATGAGGACTAACTCATACAAATATATCAAGGTTCATTATAGCACTAACTATAAAGCACATACACACAACATTATTTGTACAGATCCCTTTCGATATTTTAATTGTGTTATAATAATATTTAGTTTCCTCTGGCAGAAGTAGCTATTTAATTCATTTTGTCTCACTGTGTAAAGCTAGTTGAACACAATGAGCAAAAGCTAATATGTTTTACGTTTAATAATCTAGTCACCTGACCGCCAGATGGTAAATGCACGGTATTTTCTTATTAGTGCAAAGCACATTAGAACATTCATACAACACATATACACACCACGCTGTTACTATTAGACACAGATACATTTTTTGAAACCAACCACTTTTCACTTCTTCTATTGTCACACTTATATCACTGTTGATAGTTACAGCTCCTTTTACTACTTAGACATTGATTTTGTGCTTTAACTCCCTCTTCCAATCCTTTAATATTCTTTCATAAAACGACACTCAGCACTACATAGAGACTTTCAGCTCTTGCCTTTCAACTTATTTATCTACTTCTGCTTCAATTACACCTTAAAATGTGCTTAGTATTTTAAATAGAGTTCTATTCCATTAAAAAAGTTTGAACTCAGCTGTAGTGCCATACAAAATACAGTATATTTCAAAATGGGGAAGATCTCTAGAGCTGGTGTGTAAAACTTTAACATAACTAGTTATCTTACATTTGCATTCTTGCCAGACAAGTTCATCCACTTAATACTTTAATACGGTGTAAACTGCAGAATGAATTATGCTTCATGCAATTGTTTTCCATTAACTATTTTTTCTTTGACAAACCTAACCCTAAATAGTATTTAATGCTGTTTTAGCAACCCTGGTACTAACGACAAACATTTCCCACCGAATCCATACCAGAGGAAAACCCAGACCCCTGCTGTTTGTTACCATGTCAAAGAGCCCCTCCTCAGCCGGCTCCTCTTCCCTCAGGCGCTGCACTTCATTCTCCTCTGCCTCCTCAATGTTTGAGCGGGATGCACTCACCTGAGATAAACCACACACAGTTTTACAAACCAGAGGAGACACATAGGAGACATCATCTAGGTTAAGAACATGAAATAATTCAGGTTTGCATGTCATTAAACTCATTCTAGGGATCCCACGACATGAACATATCCCCACCGGTGATAAACTCTTGACAACACTAGTGTTACCGATTGCAACGGATATTCAACAAGGAAAGAAGCTGGCTCAGATTCTGTTCTGTGTTGAAACTGAATGAGCGTTGTAACACAAAATTCCACTGCGGGCTGTCTCACTCTTCTGCTGCACAGTGTTGAACTACCCAAAGAACATAGAAGATATTTAAGAAGTTTGTGTCATTGTTTCAATGGCACGGCTCTCTCTAAACCCTCAAAATATCCTGTCTGCCAGGCTCCACGCTAGTGTATTTATTTCTAATCACTCACATGTAGATCTGATCCATATAACAACATCTTGAACTAATATTTGTGTTCCTGGATCAGCAGAGCGTTGCTTCTTCTGCACCAATGAGGAAAAAGGAAAGAACACTGTGTTATGTGATAATCTGCAGGAAGAGCTTCTCTCCCGTCTGCAGTTTGTGTGTAAATGTGTGTCTTCTCATCTCTGTCGCTCTTCAGACAAAAATCGGTATATGTAACACCGGTGCCTGGAAAAGTGTGACTTTTCCTCCTTTCTTCCATAAAGCCCTTTGATTTAGATGAAACACTCACATCAAGTTTGAGCATCTTTTCAAAGATCACCTCCAGTACGTCTCGTCGAATAGACGGTATGTACACTGTCACTCTCAGGAGGTTGTGGACATAACACTCCTGTAAAGAACAACAAGATATCCATTACCCAAACACCAAGATGCAAATCAGAGTTTTGGCAGAGCCAAACTCTGTTTAGTACAATGTGTTGAGAGGAGCTAAGGCAAACAAAACAATATTATTGACATATCATATCTCACAGTACTCATATAAATCTCATGCGTATCCGGTTGCAAGTACATAGCAAGTTTTTCATAGGAAAATTATGCATTTTGAGACAGTAAAGTGTCTGAGTTATTGTTTTATCACAGCTTGTTTGAACCTTTGGATTATGCCCAAAATACTTTATTAGCTCTATTTGATTCAATCGACAGCATCAATAACTCTCACCAGGGTTCTGGAGGATTTCTGTATGAAAGGGAAGTTCTCTTGGACAATGGGCATCAGAAAGCGACTTGTGCTGAAACCAGAGGGGACATTTTACAATTCAATACATTTGAAAGTCGTCAATACATTTTTGCATGTGTTTACAGTAGGGCTGAATGATTTGGGGAAATAATCTAATTGCGATTTTTTTCCCTCAAAATTGCGATTTAATATGCGATTTTTTTTCGCCCAAAAAAAAAACATGAATGATTTAAATATGACCAACACAATATTATATACATTTACTGTACAATATTCTTTCCCACATTTTTATTTAACTGCTCATTACAGCAACAACAAAAACAAATCAGTGTGCATTTAAGTAATTTAATCAAAGTCATTGAAAGTATAAACACAAGGATTGCACTTTTTTTTTTATTGTAGGTGTCCTACTGCTCCCAAGTCAGTAACATTTCCAGTGTTGGGAAGGATACTTTGAAAACGTATTCCGTTACAGAATACATGCCCAACCAATTTTGAGTAACGTATTCTGAATACTTGGATTACTTCCACATTGAATTTCATTTTTTAAGTGTAGGAATGCGGCGTTGTTATAGTCAGTGGAGCAGCAGCAGTTTAAGCTCTGTGTCCGCGGATGCAGAGCTTAAACTGCCTTAAGGGCAGCTTGCGGATCAGCAGCTCCGTAGATTCCCGTTCATGTCCGGGTGGTCGTGCAGCGGTATGGAGGCGCCGGGCCTCAGCAGGAACACCCTCATGCTGAACACCACCGTCTCGCAGATGTGCATGTATGTGACCGGGGGGCTCTGGAGCCCCGCCGCCCCGGAGCATGGCTTGCTTTTCCGCGGAGTGATTTTCAGGTCCGCCGCCCGCACCGCGGTCAGCAGCGGCATGAGCGAAGACTTTAGAACCCTGTAGGTGATGCAGGCTTGCTTCGCTATCTTCTGGATCAGAGGAGTTTTGTGGTCCCGCGGCACTCTTGCTGCGGGTGAGGACAGCAGCCCAGTGCCCTACTCTCTTTCGCAGGTTTTAATCGCGCACGCTGCGATTAGAAAATCGCGTTTTATCAAATCGCGATTTTATCGCAAATGCAATTAATCGTTCAGCCCTAGTTTACAGAGATGAAATACTAAGTAATTTGGTATATTGGAGAAAAGATTAGATTTATTGGTGAGTAAAATCTTAAAAAACAAAGCAGGAAGAGAGAAACGTCCATGTAAAGAGACTTACGCTGGAACGTATTTGGTGATGAGCTGTAATGCCTGGTGACACCGATCAAAGTTTCTGGGGAAGTCTAACAAAATAAAAGGAACAATTCAGGAATTAATCATTTGTATTTTACTCATATACTTGGGTGGAGGAGATCAGCTATACTCTAACATGGCCCTGCTCAACATTCACATCGCGCAAATTTCACTGTCCTCCCCTCTCAACCCCCCCAGACTTCAGCAAGCAACCAACACAACAATGACAGTCCTGATCAACATTTCTAATGCTTATAAGTCCTGAAATCTAGTTGTAATGTGAAACACAACCACATGAAAACAGCAATAGAAATGAAAAAGATGACACTCACTCTCATCTTCATCATCTGAATCAGAGATATCCACTCCCCCTTCACAGATGGTCATTCGCTCTGAAAACAAACATTATTTCTCCATGAGTCACCTGTAGTGGAACGAAGATAAGCCTGAGCATAAAATCAGTCTTAGATCGGATCATTAGTGGACAGCTCTCAGTGCAGGTGTGAACTTACAGACAAAGACCCAATCCTCTGCAGTTCATCCACAGGACATGTCCGACTCACTCAACAACAGACCATTATCATAGTATGACCGGTTAAAAAGACATGGTCTTTGTGTATAACATATAGAGGTTTCTACAGGCTGCAATTTTATTTATCAAAGACCTTTTAGGACCCTTTTAAAGACCATAGTGAATAAAATGAACTAAAACCAATGTCAAGTACGAATGATTATAGTAGAGCTACTTACACTTCAGGGTTTCCCCCAGCACTATCTTGTTAAGGCGGCCGCCTTAACAAGACTAGGGCCCCGCCTTGACTACCAATGTATTGAAAAAAAAAAAAAAAAAAAAAAAAGTTGAAAAAAAAAAAAAATGGCATTGATAATACTCAGGTAATACTGTTTACAACATTAGTCGTGCCAATAAAGTTTTTTGAGTGTAATTGAGACGGCGACATCTGGTGGTTGATTATATTGTTGCATAGTCTATCATAGTCACCTGTCAATCTACCGCCAGTGACGTGCGGTGAGGTCAGTGAGTGGGTAGGCACTGAGTTCTGAAAGCCAGATTTCTCTAAACCTATATATTGTTAAATCAAAAACAATAAACAACAAACAGGCACGCACGGCCGATTTCAAATAAGTTCCTCCCTTTCTTTCTTTCTTTCTTTCTTTCTTTCTCTCTCTCTCTCTCACTCACTCACTCACTCACTCACTCACTCACTCACACACACAGACGGGACGTATATGAAATGTCACGACGGTGACTTCAGGTTTGCCCGTAGCCTGATGTAGTTTGGTCTAAATGATTAAACATCGCATCCATCGACTTAACGGACCCGTCCCTCACACCGAGGGCAGAATAAACGTAAGGCAACAAGTCAAACCTTCGCCGATTCAAACTACCGGTACTACTTCTATTCAACTTAAAAATAAAAGACAGCATTCATCATTATGTAGGACTACAGCATAACGGACAGATAGGACCGCCTTCTCCAACGTGGCTCCTCGGAGAGCTTTTCGTGCAGCTCTCCTTTTTCTAACTACACGTCGAAATGGCGGAGAGCCCACGGATAGCCCTTGGCTGTGATTGGTCCGCTAACGCCAGCATTTCGGAATGGAAACTTCCTGTTCCATTCCCTACATCACAATAAACCAAAATCACAACTACGACTCTATAATTAATGTGACAAGTGTGTTAAGCCAGCGGCGTTGTCCGGCTGACGGTGGCTGGTTAGAGCACTTACGGCACGTGTGTACGGTCACATACTGTTATAACGAACTTTCATAACGAGGCTAGCGGGCTAACCACCATGCTAACTGCGGTGGGAACAGCGCAAAAACCCGCTGACTTTAATCCCACGGCTCATGACACTCTCTCAAACACCGTCAGGTTAGAAGCAAACACTTTAGATCGATACTAACTAACGGTAGTAGTTAGTATCGGGTGTCCCTGCTGACTGTGTGTGGAAGCTGGGGGGAAGCTAGCTGCCTCCGTGTAGCTTCAAGCTGTTGCAGCTGTTGAATTAGCAACGCAGTTTGGAAACAAGACCGGGGAACCGCTGCGTTAAGACACGATAACATAAGCATTATGACCCGCTGGGTGTCACTTTATTCAGCAAAAACTGTCGCGTCATCAACATCCTTTTTCTGTTAGCTGCCATCGTTCACTGTGTGTGAGGAGCCGGGAGGACGTAAATAAACCAGCGTGGACTTCTTCTATATACCTCATGAGGTAGGCTTCTCTAAGCTCGACTTCAGTTGCGCCATCTACTGTTCTGGCGGTGAATTGTTTTCACAACAAAAAGGCTCGTAGAACTATAAATCAAAAAGGGTCCGTCCGCTCCGTCAGTCCGCAACGGACTCGGAGTAGCATACATTGGCCTTAAGCTGCGTAAATGTCTAGTAATATCTCGATTTTAATTGGTCCATGAATGATATGTAACGTAAAGGCTTATGTGGCATACCATTTACGTAAATAAGGCACAAAGAATGATGCTTATTTGCGTACATGTTAAATCATACAGAATCAGGTGCGCATGCGCGAAAACTTTTTTTTTCTTGCCGTCCACAATGAATAGGCGGTTAATTTGAACGGAATCCGACATCACAAACTGTCATCTTCCGAGGCAGCTTGATTTTTCTTAAAAACCGGCTTAAACCCTATTTTGTAGTGCCTGCATGTTTTCCACAACATTTGTACCTACTGTTGTTTATTTATATTGAAATAAACAGTTGTTTATTTCATTCATGCGTACTGGCATCTTTGAGCAAAATACCCCCAAAAATTTTCGCCGCGCCGCTACGCGCCGCGCCAACAGCACCGCCACCTGCTTACCACCTTGACTGAGACATTTACTGGGGGAAACACTGCACTTCCATAGAGAATAACCCTCGAAATTACACATTATCTCACAAACTACAGGCAGAGACCCTCGGTATTCAGAGTCTTTCCCACAGACAAGCTTAGTGTTTTGAGATCAATTTTGATTGGGATGTTTTTGGAATCAGTGAGCAGTTCCAAAATTGTATTTCTGTAGTTTAGTTACATCGTGCTATATCTATGCTCCTAGGAGGGAACTTCAACACACACGCATGTCGCCGATACATTTCTCTTAAGTAAGAATTAGAGCTCAATTGTTGCAGTGTTGAATTCACATGCCATGAGATTTAAATTCCAGCGATGATATATAGCTAATGTTCACCCTTTGCCTTTTGAAGTAAACACAAAAAAAATGAAAATGTACAATAATGACAATGACGAGGAATGACAACAGATGGTCAACATTACCTCACAACCTGAGCGTTTGAATTTAGAATTCATTTGTGAAACATTGGATTATTTGACCGCCAGTCAGGTGAACATACTGGGAGTGAAATGGGAGACCACCATCTTGAGGCAGGAACACAGGTAGACAGTCTGCGCTGAGACCAGGTTACTGAGGAATGTCATGTACTCCTCCACCACAGCATTGCTCCGGCCCACCCATGGAAGTCTCTAAAACACACACACACACACAGAGAGGAGTTTCAGCATGAAAACTTTTATCGATGAAGACAAAATCTGCATGGTCCATTCACATCTGAGTCTTGGTGCCTGATGGAGGTTGGGATGAATGACAGTTTAAGGTGAGTTGCACTGTTAGACTATGGGCTTATGTTGCCTAGTAGCCTTCATTTACAATAATGAGCAGCTGGGATTGAAGCTGCACAGGAAAACAAAATCAACATCCCATATCTGATAGTTAGTCTGACGATTTATCCCCTGGACATCCAACATATGAACTCATATGAACAAGGGTTAAACAAAAATGGTGATGTTTTAAAATCAGCTATTGCAGTTCTAAAAGGTACTAACTGTAATCTAATTTTAAAGTGTCCACACTAATAATTTAGTCACAGACTCCCACACACTGGCCTTACATATACATGCATACTACTATCATATCAATCTGTTATCATCAGCTCTCTAAGAAGACCCTCACAACTTCCTTTAGGCCCAGGTGATGTATTTGTGTTGTTCATGGTATCTGACCAGTCATACATGAACAAGCAGCTGATTGATAGATTTAAGATGCTGGAATCAGCATATTTTGCCATCAGCTGCTGAGGGTACAAGTCTCATGATGGATACTCACCAGGATAGTATAGATGAGCTGTTCATGGTCCTTGGTTAGTTGAGTCACACAACCCCGAAATTCTTGCAGCCAGCTGATGATCTGAGCATCCTGTGAGGAGAGAGGTCATTGAGAACAGAACTACGAGAACAGTGATCTCTCACACACACACACACACACACACACACACACACACACACACACACACACACACACACACACACACACACACACACACACACACACACACACACACACACACACACACACACACACACACACACACACACACACACACGCGCGCGCGCACACGCACACACACCTACCTACCTACCTTTATCTCAGGATCAGCCAGCTGATGCCTCAGCAGCTCATAATCACTTGAGTCTCCCTTCAAACAAGACAAATATGTAATTTTAATTACAGCAACAATGAACTTGTATTTATTCCTGACAGACCAGAGTGCCGATACTGACAGCTGACAAGGTAGTAATAAGCAGTACTTCCTAGGTTTAGACTTATTACGACACAACACAGAGCAGCAGTTTAGAGTCTCAGCTGCTCTGGTGTAAAACAACGAGAGACAGCACATCAACAATCACCTGTTTGTATTTCATTAACGTGTCCGCCACACTGCCTCCAAACCTGACCGTCTTCACAGGAGGACTGTTCAAAAAGTCCAGACTGTCCATCTCCATTTAAGAAAAGCAGCGCAGCTAAGCTGACATCAGCTAAAAGGTCGGACTGAAGAGGGAAGACTGAGCTAATTTAATGATATCACGTAAATCAGTATAACCGCTGAAACCGCTGTAAACAATCCTGGAGCATGTGTGCGCTCTTCTCCCCAGCGGAAGTAAACCGCGTATTGACGGAAGTGAATACGGCACACTGGCGTCACCTTCAGAATGTTCCCCGGGTTCCGTCTCACAGGGTCATGGGTTCCTGGCAGAAATTGTAGGCATCCAGTGGCTTATTAGGAATAGAATTGAATAGAATAAATAAAGGATACATAATCAACTGTCAGGTACACAGATAAAAACGAGCTAAAAGATGAAGAATGAGCTGTAAATTGATTTGTAGAATATCTCCTCAGTTAATTTATCGTTGCAGCTCCCTTCATCTCTATCAGACATTTTCTTATATATAAATACTTCAATCATAGACACACATTTTCATTATGATAAAAACTGTTTCTTCTCATCAATGTTGTAAATACTGTTATTTTGTTGATGTGGTCAGTTACACGTGGCATCTATAGCACTTCTGTCCGTCCTCTCTCTGAGGTTTCCAAGTTCTTTTTCCATGTTAAAAGTTTTTTTTTTGTTATTCCTTACTCTTGTGGAGTGTTAAGGGCAGAAATTGTTGCACATTGTTAATCCCTATGAAACAAGTTATGATTTGTCAACATGGACTATATTGATTGACTCACTAGACAATGGAGGTCATGAAGTTAAGTAACAGTCACTGTGCATACTAGTGCAGTGTTTGTTGTAAACCTGCCTGTTTTGGATTGGCAGCTCTCTTGGCCTGTGAAAATGCTGATTTGCTAATTTCTTTCTGAAAATGTACAAGTGACCTGCAGTAATTGAAACATTCTGCTGGACTCTGTCCACAGACCTCTGAAGCTGCCCCACCACTGCTGCAAAAACAACAGTTCACCTGTTTATTCAAATGCAGTGTAGCCCAAACTAGTGAGTCAGTTATTGTTGCACCTGTTGACGTGAGTGACAACATCACTTTTTTCAGTCAAAGTTGATCAATATTGATCATATCATTTGTCCAAATAACACTGAATTCAACACTGCACACTGATAAATAAATGTACTGATCTTTGCATCTCTACTAGTTCTGTTCTTACGTGTTTGGGTCATGCCTGGGATTCAGCACTCAAATACAAATACAATTGTATTTAAACTGAAAATTAACATTATGCCAGTGCTTCATGGATAAGATCTAATAGAGACCAATCAAAGCATTTAACACTTGGTGGCTTATTATGCGTATTACGCTATCATAATGTATTGGTCTAGTGGCAGAAACTTGGACCATGGGCAGAGAAGGTCTCTGGTTCGTCTCTGGTTCGACTCCACGGAGAGACAACAAAAAGACGAACCTGGATTGATCTGTCCAAAAATCCAAGAGTCTCCATACCCTGTCTAGTGCCCCTGAGCAAGGCACTTTACTCCCCAAACATCTGCTCCCCGAGCGCCGTACATGGTCGCTCACTGCTCTGTCTCCTGCACCAGATGGGTCAAAAGCAGAGATTAAATTTCCCTACCTGCATGAATTTGTCTGTGCATGACTTTGGGACTAATAAATGCATCTTAATCTTAATCTTAATCTTAAATCTGTAACAAGCATATGTCAAGTTTATAGCATAAAAGAGATATTGATAGCACTGGCATATACTGTATAACACTGGTAATGCAGTCATGATGGCACCACAACATTATAGCAATGATGTCATATTTATCATGGTTGTGAAATTTTTAAGATTTCTTGGTATGTGGGGGTTAATAAAACAATAAAAAGATTATAATGTATTTAATATTTTGGGTTTGACCCCTATTATGTTATAAATTTGACTTTTTTTTATTGAAATCATCATTAAAAAGGGCCACCGTTACTTAAAACACATTAAAATTATATCAACTAAGATCAAATAAATATAATGTTAAATAAAGCAAGATTGTATTTTTACGGTAAATTTGGGGTAAGAGGTAACATTTCTTTATTTGTTTCCTTGGAGACAAATGGATCATAACAAGGAGCAGTGTGATACTGCAACCCTAAGTTGACAACACTGAGAGAACGACATAGCTTTTTCTCAGTATGTATCAATCAATCAATTTTATTTTATATAGCCCATACTCACAAATTACAATTCATCTCATAGGGCTTTAACAGGGTGTGACATCCTCTGTCCTTAACCCTCAGCAAGAGTAAGGTAAAACTACTAAAAACCCTTTTAACAGGGTTAAAATACATAGAAACCTCAGAGAGAGCCACATGTGAGGCATCCCTCTCCCAGGATGGACAGAAGTGCAATAGATGCCACGTGTAGGAAAACAACATCAAGATTAAAACTTTCATCAGCATTTGATGAGGGTAAACATCCCGAAGGACAACCCCAACATGATATGCCAAGCAGTCCCGCTGCAATCACAGTCCATGGTCAGCAACCAGCAGGACCACGATCCACCATCCAGACCAGACGCCACTCCAGACCTCAGTCACGTCCACCGCCGCCCACCAGGACCCACCACGAGCCGCGGTCCTGGTCCACCGCCCGTACCAATGCCAACGCGACACAGGGTCCATCACCACCACCACGATCAGCCCACATAGGCCATATTATTTTATTTTTGGAAGTCGGAGAGGAGTTGTGCGTTAGTTTTCTGCTCTGGTTGTCAGTGTATTACCATATCTCAGCTTTTTACTTTTCTCTTTGTGCCACTGATATGACGTCACATTTTATGTACTATTCTCCCAGAGCGCGAGTTTAAGCAAATTAACTACTTTTAAGAGTCTGGAGCAAATCATATAAATTGTCACACTAATTATGCTAATCCCACCTTCAACATGGTGGTTGCAGGTTGAACAGACCTCTTTGCAGTGTACTTGATCATAGAAATTATTGACAGTGGGAACTATGTATATGGAGCAGTTAGAGGAAACAGCTGTATAATAAAGAGAGTTGGTTCCAAAGGTTAGACACTGAGGCTTTTTATCAACATGGGTGGGAACAAGGAGGCCTGTCACCAACTGCACCTATTTTTCCACATGAGTAGTCTGCTCACTGAAACCAACAGTCTCCAGGTCACACTTGTTCTTATTTTGTAACATGTTGGCTGCTGCCAACAAGGATCAGTTAGTCTCAGGTAACATGAGAATAATCATTAGAATAGTGTTTGAAAAGGCTCACAGCATACACCTGAATCCACGAGTTGAACTGCTTCCTCGTCCAAACCCATTTACTGCTGTTATCAACTGCTACCTGAATACTGGGTTAACTCTTTATGCTGCTTACTATAAAGCCTGCACATACATCTTCTAAGCAGCTCATTAGTTTGGAAGAGAAAAGTCAGGTGTATGAAAAGTAACATGATTCTGAGTTACTTTTACTCTGACTCAGTGGATCCAGAGCTGGAGTTGGATACTTAAATATAAGCCTGAGAGAAGTGTGCTACACTATTGTGACCAGGAAGTTGTAAAAGCTGAAGGAAATGTTTCTGTTTACATTCACATGAAGAAAGTTTGGATCGATCACTTTCTCTCTAGATTTCCTGAATGCAGTCGGGATGAACAATTAGTCCTTATCTGATCATCAGGATTAAAGTACGGGTAAAACTGTATAAAGGCTGTATAAAATGTTTGGGAATATTTGTCTGGAGAATTGTAAAGAAGATTTATAAACAAATCATCTAATAAAAAGAAAGGAGGGAAAGCATAACCTCCTCAGTGGAGGAAAAACCTTGGGTATGGTGGCACTGAGAGCTCAGTGCAGTGCAACTTAAGTAAATAGACTCAAATAGACAAAGCACAGCAAGATAGAAAAAAAATTATCACTGTTATCAAACCTACAAATACACACAACACAACCAAATACAGTCACACACAGCACAAACAGAGGAGTTTCAAGACGACAAAGACGAAAAAAAAAACTCAGTTATGCTCCACTTTAGATTATCTGAAGAAAATGATGCCACACTAACAACTTCTTTGACATGTTGTCATAGTTGGAAGCAGAATCTAAGTAAACATTCAGTCAAGGTTGAATAAGTTAAACATGCCAGTGTCCATTAGGTTGGGCCAGTTCAAATTCATAAAAAAGAACACAGTCAACAGTAGACTGCAGTCAAGAATTATCCTTCAATAACAAAAAGGAAGTTATTAACGCATGCTGCAGTGATGTGTTGTTAGTTAGTTGGGCTTCATTTGATCAGGAAGTGTGTTAAGAAATCAGACGTGAGAACAAATACTGGATACAACATCATAATAAGACAATTCAATCACATGCTTTAATCAATACTGTTACACAAATTATTAATAATATCAGTGACTAGACTTTTACTGTATAAATTCATTCAGTTTCAGTTCATATCTCTAGTAATGTCTTATGTGTCCTCTTCAACTCAAAAACAGCTAACAATTCCTTTAGATATTCAAATCACTGAGGATTAATTTTTCATTATGAACAAAAGTAAAAGAGTTGAATGTCAACAGCTTCATGCAATGCCGGGCAGCCTCTCCTCCGTCCAGTGCTGGAAGGAACTAATGATGAGTCATTTTCTGCGTGGAAGAAATTGAATGAAACCTTGTTATTAAAGCTTGACTGGAAATAAGTTCAATCTCTGAGTTGACACGTTGTGAGCAGAATGTTATTGCTATGCCAACTTCACATCAATCTGTGGCGCAAATGTTTTCATGAGGTTCTGGATTGGCCATCTATTGTTTAAGCTAAGGGCTTGTATTTCAGTGAGCAGTGAACTGTGGTTAATGATTGTCTAGTGATAAGGGATCTTCACTGCTATGACCACATGTTGTCCCTTTAGTTCCACATTAAGTTCCACATCAAACTAAAGTAAATGAAAATAAAGGAAGGAGCTAAATCATTGACATCATTGTCTATTCTGGAATTTTGTTTAAAATAATAGGATATATAAGATCATGTATATCTATGCTATGGTGTTTCACATAATAACACACTTTTTTTTGATTAAATCTCAACATTTGGTTTGAAAAAATAGAGAAGAATAAGGATCACAATACCACTGAAGACACTGCATAGTTTGGGGCACTTTCTGCCAACACTTGACAGAATACAGACATATGACACATGATTTTATTGTCTGAGTCACCTAATTTTACTTATTTTTACGTTTAAAGTTTTAAAATGGATAACCTTATAATAATAATAATAATAATAATAATAAAGAAATTGTTATTCACATAACTGTAGTTATAACTGCTGTGTATCTGAGGCCAGGGACCCCCTCGGTGTGTAGCAGGCCTCACCTGTGGGCCTCCGTCATGTAGCTGAGGTCTCGGTAGAGGTGTTAGGCATCTCTACGTCACCGCCCCCCACAGAGGAGACGGCGGCGCGAGAGCTGCTCTCCTGGGGGCTCCTCGTTGCCATAGCTATGGTCACCTGCTCCGTACGTGGGGACACCGAACTCTGGGGGCGCGCATGGGCATCGGACTCTCTCCCGCTCGAGCGGAACGAGCTCCGGATGCCGCTTGACAGGCGGCTGGAGATGCGCCTTACCGCCCCGCCGAGGCCGCTCAGACGGCCCCGCTCCTTCTTCAGGAGCCCAACATCATCCTCCAGCTCAGCCGGGGGGACCTCGATGTTCCCCGAGTACCAGAAGACCCACCAGATGAGGCTGAGGAAGATGATGATGGCGCCCGCATAGATGAGCAGGTCGTAGAAGAACACGTTGACAAACACCCCGATGAGAAGCACGGCCATTCCCAATATGTCAAAGGCTACCGCGAGCCAGAAACAGCACACGCAGCGACCGAGGCCCCGGTACACCGGCTCCATGTCCTCACACAGCGGCTCAGCTCAGGTCAGACTGTGCCCGCTTACTCCCCGCTGCCTCCGCACCGCGCCATTATGTTTCAGAGCGGCTAGAAGGTGAGACAGGTGAGAGTGGAGAGAGGAGACACAGGTGAGAGAGTTGGGTCAGGTGAGACCGGTGAGAAGGCGACAAAGGAGAGAGTAGAGACAGACAGCTGCGAGAGGGGAGACAGGAGACTGAGGAGAGACAGGGACAGGTGAGACTCAGTCCCCTCAGGTCTCATAGTGAAGGGGCGTGATGATTACTGGAGGAGGGGCTCTACCTGTGTTAGTCTTTTCCAATGATAATATAAAGTATTTATCCCATATAGTGCATGACAGATTATCTCAGAGTAAATAAGGAGTCATACACATGATATATATATATATATATATATATATATTTATATATATACTGCTCATTCGGTAGCCTGCATGTCCACAGTACTGTGTAAAGGTTTTAAGTTATTTAGATATTCTACATACACATCTGTCTGAGACAGTTATTTTAAATCTTCATTACTATGTTATAGGGAAAATCATATTTTAGATTTCCCAATATATCCCTTTTGCAAATAGCGCAATCAATATTTCACTCAGATTTTTGTTTGCTAAAAAAGAAAGACTTATACATTTTTTATTTGTAAGCCTATAGCCCAGTATGATTAAAAAAGGATTCTCCTCAGAGCGAAGCTCCACTCTCGCTGCATACGGTCTTAAATATTCAATATGTGACACACTGTTCAAATGTTTGAGTAAACGATTTAACTTTCGAGCACAGGTAAACATCATTGATTCACATAATGAGGTAAACCTGACAGTTATAAGAGAGATGCAGGCCAGAAAAATAATACATTAATATTCAATTCAATTCATATATAATTATAAAATAACAATAATAATACATTGATAATGCCACTGTAAAATGAGATTAGACCTGATTGACAAATTGATTTTAAAGGCATAATAGATACGAATATATTCAACAGTATGGATTTAATATCAACATCTCTTGATGGATGTTGGTGTTGAGGGTCTGCAATAGTCAAAGCCTAAGAGGAACCATCTTTTTAATTTGTATTTCCATCAACCAATCCATTCAAGTGAGGGACTTATGGATGAGACAGAAGGAGATGAGAGTGAGAGATGTTCACCAGGCTTCATCTACAGTCGTACGTCCATGTTTGCATCAGTGTCTTTGTACTGGGGATGTTATCTGGTTATCTAACAGGATATTTTCTGGTTTATTTGCATAGTGCACATAGACAGATGGACATGCAGATCAGTTGTCTTTGGTCTGCAGCCACTACAAAACCAAAGTGTGTTCTCCAAGAATTTATCATGTTGTGGGGACCAAACTGTCCACATGGTCCCAAAACGTAAATCATTACATTTTAAGGGGATGTTTTAAGATGTGTGTGTGTGTGTGTGTGTGTGTGTGTGTGTGTGTGTGTGTGTGTGTGTGTGTGTGTGTGTGTGTGTGTGTGTGTGTGTGTGTGTGTGTGTGTGTGTGTGTGTGTGTGTGTGTGTGTGTGTGTGTGTGTGTGTGTGTGTGTGTGTGTGTGTGTGTGTGTGTGTCCTCTTGGAGGTCTGGCACCAGTGGCCAACAGAGATGGATATTTCCAGTTATATTTCTGTGCCTCAGTAATCCTGCTTTAAATGATTACACAGTCCAAAAGAGGCCACAATGGGCAGAGAAGCTTATACATAAATTACTTTGTGGATCACACTGAGACAGATGGAGCAGCAAAAAACATCTGTGCATGTGACTGGATGTGACAGACAAACAAAATTCCATGATTTTTACTACAAAACATGACAGGTTTATCATATAAAATAAAGAACACACACGCATTCACATTGAAGCATGCATGGTCCCAATACATTGAGAGGTTTATAGCCACATCAATCACCTCTTGTTTTATGTGTATATGTAGATTTTATATTGCTGTTTTTATATTCTTTTATGTTCAGTGCGCCAATGTACGACACCCATTAAACGCTTAAACACTTCGTATCCAAAATGGCCAGGTTCAAACAGGTCTTTAGGAACTTTTGGAAATTTATTCAACACCAAACACTAAAATGTAAAATTTACAAAAGTATTCAGTCCCTTAAATCAGTAATTTCTAGAAGCTCTTTTGGCAGCAGTTATGTTTCGAGTCTTGTCGGGGAGGTTTCTACAAGCTTTGTACACCTAGATTGGAGCAGATTGCTCCATTCCTCTTGGTGGATCCTCTCAAACTCTGACGGGATGGGAAGTATGCTTGAACTGACATCCTCAGGCCTCTCCACAGATACACAGTCAGGTTATGTGCACTAGGCAGCTATTTGTCTGTATTTGCCTGTATCCCCCGTCCTCCCTCAATTCTGACCACTCTTCATGTCCCTGCCCCTCATCACATGATTTTGTCCCATCATGCTTAACCTTAAGGATGCTTAGCCAGGTTATGAGCAAGGCCTGGTGTTCAAATTGTCTTTGGAGTTCTGCACACTTTGATCTCAGGTCTCATCAGACCAGAGAGTCTTTCCCTCATGCTCTCAGAGTACGTTAGCACAACTCAAAGGCGGCAGGCCCTGATCTTATCGATCCCAGAGCCCTGAATTCCAGCTACCCAGCTCTTTGGTATCCTGCAACCCATCTTCACAACTTGAGTCTCTCAGGGGAAAGGATACATTTGCTGTGGGAAAAATTCCTCTTGGCACATGTATCCAATAGTGCCACCCCATCTGCACCAAGTGACATCAGACCACTTGCACGTATTTCCCACATCAGGAGGGTACTAGAGAGACTGTTTCCAGCCCACCGTAGACCACAGGTAAGATCTGCATTCTGCCCTCTTCAGTTTACTTCCAGCCTAATGTGGGGGTGGACGATGCTGCCATTCAACTGCTTCAGCATGCTCACTCTCACCTGGATGTTAGTGGTGGCTCTGTTAGAATCAAGTTTTCTCGAGTTCTCCGGTGCTTTCACGAATATTAAAGCTTTTCTGTTGAGTGAGAAGCTGTTACTGTCCTTGATTTCTACCTATCTGTCGAATAGGCTCAAGTTGGTCCTACTGGGGTGCTCCCAGTCTGATGTGATGGTATCAACACAGGATCAACAGAGGGTCTGAACTGTCAAAACCTGACACTTCTTACAGGGAACACATTGGCAAGATGCCAACCTGGTTTAATTAAGGCCAGCTACAGATGTGGTCTGTGGGGAGAGCAGGATTTGTGTTTGAGATTACAACCAGATCAACCAGATCTCCTTCACATGGGCGGAACCATCATTTATCAGAATCTGGAGGCTGCAGTACTCGGTCCACAGAACCTGAAGAAAAGCCTGGCTGCAGTACTCGGTCCCTAGAACATGAAGTAAAGACTTGCTGCAGTACTTGGTCTTCAGAACATGAAGTAAAGACTGACTGAAGTACTCTGTCCCTAGATCATGAAGTTAAGACTGGCTGCAATATTCGGTTCGGAGAAACCTGAGGTTAAGACCGGCTGCAGTGCTCAGGACACAGAACCTGAAATAAAGACTGGCTGCAGTACTCAGTCTACAGAACATGAAGTAAAGACTGGCAGTACTGAGGCCACAGCACCGTAAGTAAAGACCAGCTCCTGGACTCAGGCCACAGAACCTGAACTAAAGACAGGTTTCTGGACTCATGCCAGGGAACATGAAGTAAAGACCAGCAGTACTCAGGCCACACAACCTGAGGTAAAGACCAGCTGCAGTACTCAGTCCACAGCACCTGAGGTAAAGAACAGCAGTACTTGTGCCACAGCACTTGAAGTAAAGACGGGCTGCTGGACTCAGGCCACAGAACCTGAAATAAAGACCAGTAGTACTCAGTTCACAGCACCTGAGTTAAAGACAGACTGCTGAACTCAGTCCACATAGGCAGGCAGGTATTAGGCAAATATGAAGTTACATATTGATTGGTGCAGGTGGGTGTGTTCTATCATGTCCTTTCTCATACCTCTAGATGCCTTCTGGGACTGACTACGCTGACTTTAGACTCAGTCAGACACAGTTTTCCCTCACATATGAAGAAGGGGAGACAATGAATGAATTGTTACACATACTTTATCTGAGTTTGTGATCGCTCTCACTCAGTCTTTTGAAGGAATATTACATGTTGAAGTGACTGTGTTCAGCTCTCTCAAGCATGAATCTGGCTCAGTGCCCCTTCATGACCTGCAGATTGTTGCAAATTACACATTTACAGCAACAATAATCATATCTACATATTTATGCCCATGAAATACATATATTAAGCTCATCAGGTCTTATAATTTCACTTTACAATGGCATTATGTATGGATCATTATTTTGCAGCTTTGCTGGCTGAAATTGACATTGACAGGATGGATAGAACTATCAGTTTGATGCTAGACAAAGTTTCAAAAACACTGTATCCAACATGTCCCATGATGCAACCATGTCTAGTCATTTAAATCAAGCCACTGTCCCAACCTGTGACGCTCCACTGCTATTCACTTTGTTTTGATGTTTTTTTGGTCCTGGTGCTTTCAGGCTGAGTTCTCCATCAGTGGTGTTTGTGCTCCACTTCTCCACTCCACTTGGTTGACCGTGGTAAAAGACCTGTGCTGCAGGCTAGGTTTTAGAATGGACATCCACACCAGGCCAGTGACCAGGAACATCAGACCCATAGAGAGGAATAGGGGTCCCAGCAGGTAGGGGACATTACCCACCTGGGTGAAGAAGAGCAAGGACAGTGCTGTGCCAGATCCAAACAACAGCAAGCCAACACTGATGACCACCATGGCCTTACAGTTGAGGGACCAGCCAAATGGAACCACAGCATCCTGGTAGGGAGGTGAGTCCCCGTCCTGGAGAGGGATGAGTAGGATGGATGCTTCAGACTCCTCCCTGTCCTGAGAGGAAGGATGGCTTGTGTATGTGGTGACCTCTGTGGAAAGCATTGTGACACTGGATGTCACTGCTGGGGTGAGATGCCACAGATAACAACACAGGTTGAGATACAACAGACAATAAAGTATTTATCGTATCTGCACAAGGCTCACTACAGATGTAAATCTTGCTAAAAGCTCAAAGTTAGTCAGTCCACCACTTTGGTGATTATAGTGAAATATCTTAACTAATGTCCATAAAGTTTTATCCACAAATTTAGATGCCCCTCAAGATGTATACTGAATTTTAAATTCAAACCGAATGTTAACTAATGTTTTGATTTATGGCAAAATCCTTGCAGCTCTGATAACATTCTCATCAGCCTCACTTATACTCTGGGTCAACAACAAAAAAAAAACAGCTTAACTCACGTAGATACTAAGAACTAAGTTCAAATGCAGTAAGAAATCATAACTGGATTCCTTAAAGCTGTTTTGTTTTATTCTCACTAGGTTTGTTGGCGTAAGAATAATATATAAATCACATGAAACAAACTGTACTTTTAAATGCTAAAAAACAGTTTTCCACTCATGAAAAATACTTAGCTTGTAGGTAAAGTTTCTGTAAATTATGTACAATAATCTTCAATTTAATTGTATCCTTATTCAACAGCAAATTCCATACGAATATTCTTTATCTTTTCAGTCTGACAGGCAGTGAGCCGATTTTTGTCTGGATCTAGTCTGTGAATGGATCTGGACGCTCAGTTCAGAATTTCTCTCTCTGAATCAGTGGAATTACATAAAATATAATATACATGGATGAAAATTCTAAATAAAGTTGTCTCCATCTTACCCGATGCATTTTTGTGTATCTCCCTGTTTGACGCTGACCACAGACTGACCGGACATCTGCTCACATTGAAGCCATTCCCCCACCAGTGAGCTCACCCTCCACCCATTGTCCTCATCCCATCACCCTCAATCCTTCTTGCTACATTGACCTTCATTTTAATTAAACTGAATTCCTCGTTATATTTAAAGTTGCTTCTCAGTGGCTAAAATCGTATTGTATTGGTTTTATTTGAATCAGTTAGAAGCCATAAACACAGTAATGTTGGTTCGTGAGCTGGATGTGAGAGTTGAACACGTATCCTTCATACTCAACTTGGAACTGGGTTGAGTTTCAATACATTAATGGTGGGAGTGCTTTTGGAACTTATAGATGAGGAAGAACACCTGATTATAATGATTACAGTAATTGAGCAAACCCATTTCATTAGTTACTGCAATGCAGGGATTAGACACCACCTGCTGGTGGATTCTATCTTTATGATGGAATTAATCTGGGGGAAATGAGTGATACCCAAACTCAGAAATATTATAAGGAAGTTAAAATTTTCAGTACTGTCACTAAGTCAGAACTCTCCATTTATCTTGAATGTTCAGCCTGATGCAAAACGATCATGACATGATGTAAGTAAAGCCACAGTGGCACACCAATACTGGAGCTTGACAATGACTGTTTAATAAAAATCTTTGATTTAAAGAATTGTGTGTTGGATATTGAGTGGGTGGGACACAATGCTCCCTTTGTAGACAAACTGTAATGATGACATGGTTTCTAAATGACAGTCGTTGTTGAACATACGTGTGAATGGGTGAATGTAAAACTGTACCGTAATAGAAGGGTAATCAAGACTATAAAAGGGAATATAAATACAAACCATTTAGAGAAGCTGATTAAATGTCTGACTGTTTAGCTGCAGTGATGAGAATAAGCGTCAAGCATCAACACAGTCACTCCTTTGTCCCTGTCAGGCTCCTGTAAATTGATTTCTCTGGTTGGTCAGGAGTTAATAACTTGAATCTGGGTGGATCAGCACTTAGATAGAACTGGCTGTCAACATTTTTTGACCATTATTTTTTACACTGTCACCTCTTTGTTCCTCATGACAGAAAACTCCACCTCCATCTGATGAGCTGTTTTCAACTAAGATTAAAAAGAAAAAAGAAATGCAGCTGTTAGAGAAATATTTCATATTATTGTCCCCTTATGGCTCTAACTGAACACTGAAGTGTAAAATGCCTGAGTCCACCACACACTTATTTCTATATTGATGCAAACCTGCTCAGATTAACACTGAGACCTGACACCTTGATGCAGAAACCATTATTTTATTTCAAACTTAATGTGCCGAGGCGCAGGAGCTGTAGAACAGAAAAATATGTAATGGTCAAATTCCATGTAAATGTTTCTTGTAGAAATACTGTTGCAAGTTGTATTAAAAAAAAAAAAGGGGAAAATAATTTTTTAAGTTTTTTAAGATTTAACATTTTTAGAAGTTTAAGAATAAAAACCAATATATAAACAGATAATCCTCAAAATGAAAACTACATCCATTAGACGCAATCTAAAAACTGATTCATAGGGCCAGCTGCTAGAATGTGCTCTGAGAAGGAGGTTTTCCCAATTTGTTATTTTATTGTCATAGTTGTTTGCTTTTATAACATTATTTGAAAACGCTCAAGGACACTGCCTGAACGCCAAGAGAAACCAAAAACTGGGTAAAAGCAAAGGGAAACATGTACACCCAAAATAAACATTTGGTTTCAACTGGATAGGTTCTCTCAAACAATATATTTTGCAGTTTATTTCTGAAAAATCATTATTATACTCCAAGCAAAAATCCTGGTCCACATCTGTTTACAGATATAACTTCTGCCATCTGTCA
Source organism: Platichthys flesus (assembly GCF_949316205.1). Lineage (NCBI taxonomy): Eukaryota > Metazoa > Chordata > Actinopteri > Pleuronectiformes > Pleuronectidae > Platichthys > Platichthys flesus. The sequence continues at coordinate 20,986,046 of NC_084960.1, forward strand.
TTTATGAAAGAAGAAAAAAAGAGCTAGATGAAAAATATGTAATGATGTGTAGACATGAGTGGGGATGGGAGAGGTGGAGGGAGGTGCTAACCCAGAAATGGCATAGCTGAGCTCTCAATATGAGAAAGCCGACTCGTGTGGACTTCATCTTGGTTTGCTTTAAAAACAGGTTTTCTTTTTCCAAGTTATTTTTGTTTTCTGAAGCTGATCTTCGGCACGCAGAAAGGGAGGCGGGACAGGGAGGTGTCCTCGCCGCTGACAACAGTGTGGGCTGGGTATTGACTAAGCTCTGCCCATTCCCTTCTCATCAGGACTCTCTGACATATCCGTCGTCTTCAGTCCCGCTCAGCAACCAGCTTCAACACCTTACCGATGGCGATGGTCTTACCTGAGGAGCAAACACAATCACATTTCTGTTCACTAATACATTGAAATCAAGAACTAATGAAATTTGAAATAGTTTTGAATCCCCCCAAAAAGGTGAAAATACCTCCAACTCACTAATCAGCTCTGACAGTTGTTAAGTGAATTGTTCACAAAATTTAGGATGATTCCGACACCGAGTGAACATCTGTAGGCCCCTTTACTGACTAAACTCTGACGCTTCTGGTTCCCAACCATTTCAAATGTTCCACTGGGAGATTTTTGGTGTGATCATCTCATAATTTCTCTAGAGATAAGGCTGAAATACAACAACAGACGTTTTTCCATTCCCAGAACATTAATTTATTTGAACACTGCTGCCACTGACATCTGCCATGTCTGTGATAGGATGTAAATAAGAAACTGCATCCTGAACGTTTTGTATGTACGTTTTGCAAATAAATAGTGAGGCGACAATGAGGGTCAGTGAAGACAGTGACTAACATCTCAACTCAGTGACTAACATCTTGTATCAGAGGGCTGATTGATAGGAGATTTTCACCTGGTCTCCTGAATATGCAGAAAGAATGGTGCTGCTAGCAAAGCGGGTAAAATATTGTCTATTTATCCTATTCTATAGAACACTACACTATAGAAACACTGAGGACTCATACAAAACTCCTCAAAAGATGAGTTTGTGTGCAAAAGTGTGAGAGTAATAATAGTAATGAAATAATTTTACTGTGTGTATCAGTTCTTCTTGGACATTTTCAGATACTGATCACCAGGAAAACTATGCTCATGATCGTGATACGTTCCTTCTCCAACTGTCAGTAGCAGATGCTTCTAACTAAGTCATATAACGCAACCATTCCCAAAGTTTGGGCTGTGGCCCTCTGGTGGGCTGTGAAGCCACTGCAGGTGGGCTGTGAGAGGTCATCAGAAAACGCATAAATAAAATAGTTTCAGATTTGTAAGTAAGCAATAAATGACCACAAAACATGTATGGTTGATTACATTTTTTCCCCCATCACTGTTAATGAAACAAAGCCATGAGATTTAAATTCCACGTTCTTATTTTATCTGACCTATATAGCAACTGTCATTGTATTTGCTGACGTCACATTAACACCTGAAAGCATCATTAGCGGGGAATCATAGGTGAGGGAGAACTTTGTTGTCTGCTGGGTTGAACAAGATGGATCAGAGGAAAGCTGCTAATGACAAAGGGGATTCCAAGGGTCAAACTGAATCATTCAATACTATAGAGAACTCGCAGAAAGGACTTAAGTAAGTATCTGTCGCTGGACCAGAGGACAGCCCAAAAAAGTGTGTGTGTGCTGTGCGCTGAGATGCAAGCTAACAAGACCCTGGGACCATGTAAATTGTGCCACCATTTAGAAACCATGTGATTCAATATCAAGTATATCGAGAAAAACTGCTTGAGGTGTCAGACTAGAGGAATTCCAGTATTAATGTTAATGGACATGTGATGGGGGGGCTTAAACACCTCAATTATATTTGGTAATGCATTAATAGTTTTTCTTCTCCCTGATATTATTGTTGTGCTCTGTTATACAGACCACAAGAACATATGTTTAACAATCCACAATTTGCACATTGTTATGGTTAAATGTATTGCATTGCATATGCCCATGTTCATATACAATTATTGTGCCTTTAAATTAAACAATATGTATGGAAATAGTTGATTCTAGTCCTGTGTGTTGATCATATAGTTGTGATTAAAAGGTGTGGGTGGGCCAAGCACATTTTTCAGTTCTGAAATTGGGCCGTGGCATTCTTAAGTTTGGGAATGGCTGGTCTAACGGATTCGTCTGTTGGCTGACATACACACATACTGGTGACTCGCTCCAGCAGGGACTGACATGTTGTAGACAGAGATAACATCTCTTAAAACAAAGCAAGACCCCAGATCAGTGTGAAGTAGGGTTGGCCATTGTTTAGGTTTTCTTGAAAGCACTGCAGACATGTACAGATATGTTTATGTTGCCTGTAATCAAAAATACAGGCAAAATAGTGAATATTTCTATATTAAGCTCTAGACAAAATACATGACACCAGTTAACCTGGATAGTTTCTTCACTGTTTGCAATTTGAACACTAATAAGCGCACATTCAAATGTAACTCCATTTATTAAATGTTCCCTCTTGATTTATTGTTGATTTTATCAAATTTAAAAAGGCAATTTTACTGTGTGTTAGTTTTTTTTACACAATGTACGGCTTTATTAACTTTCCAGTATGTGGGATAGAATCATGGTTATTTGTTTTATGGACGTTTATATTACCATTTTGAAGAAATAAACATTTACACAGTGGTTAGGTGAACCTTTAGAGACTGGTTTAAATCACATTAATGAAAATGAGCCCAACGGTGTAAAGATGGTGCTGTTTATTATTGGTTATTAGTGTATCCTCCCTTTCTGGAGGAAACTGAATTGGATACTTGCAGATACACCGTAGCAGCAGCAGCAGAAGAGGAAAGGCAGCCTGTTAACACCTGATGATACACCAGATTTCAAACCAGCCAGATAAAGTTCAAATTTAATCCCACTCAAAAGATCACCCCAAACCCCCCTGTGTGCACAAGTGCAAAGTACCTTCGTCCCGTAAGGTAAACCGTCCCATCTGAGGAAAGTCTTTAAAGGTCTCGAGACAAATGGTTCCTGCTGTGCGAAGACGGGCAATGCAGACCTGGTCCTGTTTGACGAATCGTGGTCGTGTCTTACTCTTCTCTCCTGACTTCTTGTCCACCATACAGATTAAGGCCTGCAGGGGGAGCAAAGAGTTCCAGGATACCATCACATAATGGACACAAATATGATTAAATAGCACATTGATTACCATCTTGAATAGCACTGTTGGGCTGCCACCACACAAACCGGTTTTCATTTTTTAAATTAAATCAATTTCCATCCAGGCAAGGATTTTATTTCCGTATCAGGAAATCCTATCTATACAAACACCAGTCAAATGAAGGCAAATTATTCGTTTCTGCTCCTCCAGACTAAAACACAATTCATGAGTTTTAAACTGAAATGTGGACAAGCAACAAGCCTCTGTTTTAAAAGCTTAGAATCTCTGGAGTAGTGTGGAGGCCAGGTGTAGAAATTAGGCTTTAAAAAAATGTAACCTATCAGTCTGGATTCAGCCAGACACTTGGATCTTACCGTGATTTGCACTTCTTCAATGCATGTGTGAATGTGAAGGACTGCGTTGTAACCTGGACAGATGATGGATTTGTGTTCAATGATGACGATCTGAAGAGAAAAGAAAGAATGATGAGAAGAAATCCAAAACCAACATGTTGCTTTAATGAGCACTTCAATATACAAGCCAGCTTACAATGAACAATTGTTATGAAGTGGACCCAGGTCTTTACGGTTATGGGCCACCAAGGTCAGTGTTTCCCCCAGTAAATGTCTCAGTCAAGGTGGTAAGCAGGTGGCGGTGCTGTTGGTGCGGTGCGTAGCGGCGCGGCGAAAATTTTGGGGGGTATTTTGCTCAAAGATGCCAGTACGCATGAATGAAATAAACAACTGTTTATTTCAATATAAATAAACAACAGTAGGTACAAATGTTGTGGAAAACATGCAGACACTACAAAATAAGGTTTAAGCCGGTTTTTAAGAAAAATCAAGCTGCCTCGGAAGATGAGTTTGTGATGTCGGATTCCGTTCAAATTAACCGCCTATTCATTGTGGACGGCAAGAAAAAAAAAGTTTTCGCGCATGCGCACCTGATTCTGTATGATTTAACATGTACGCAAATAAGCATCATTCTTTGTGCCTTTTTTACGTAAATGGTATGCCACATAAGCCTTTACGTTACATATCATTCATGGACCAATTAAAATCGAGATATTACTAGACATTTACGCAGCTTAAGGCCAATGTATGCTACTCCGAGTCCGTTGCGGACGGACGGACCCTTTTTGATTTATAGTTCTACGAGCCTTTTTGTTGTGAAAACAATTCACCGCCAGAACAGTAGATGGCGCAACTGAAGTCAAGCTTAGAGAAGCCTACCTCATGAGGTATATAGAAGAAGTCCACGCTGGTTTATTTACGTCCTCCCGGCTCCTCACACACAGTGAACGATGGCAGCTAACAGAAAAAGGATGTTGATGACGCGACAGTTTTTGCTGAATAAAGTGACACCCAGCGGGTCATAATCCTTATGTTATCGTGTCTTAACGCAGCGGTTCCCCGGTCTTGTTTCCAAACTGCGTTGCTAATTCAACAGCTGCAACAGCTTGAAGCTACACGGAGGCAGCTAGCTTCCCCCCAGCTTCCACACACAGTCAGCAGGGACACCCGATACTAACTACTACCGTTAGTTAGTATCGATCTAAAGTGTTTGCTTCTAACCTGACGGTGTTTGAGAAAGAGTGTCATGAGCCGTGGGATTAAAGTCAGCGGGTTTTTGCGCTGTTCCCACCGCAGTTAGCATGGTGGTTAGCCCGCTAGCCACGTTATGAAAGTTCGTTATAACAGTATGTGACCGTACAAACGTGCCGTAAGTGCTCTAACCAGCCATCGTCAGCCGGACAACGCCGCTGGCTTAACACACTTGTCTCATTAATTATAGAGTCGTAGTTGTGATTTTGGTTTATTGTGATGTAGGGAATGGAACAGGAAGTTTCCATTCCGAAATGCTGGCGTTAGCGGACCAATCACAGCCAAGGGCTATCTGTGGGCTCTCCGCCATTTCGACGTGTAGTTAGAAAAAGGAGAGCTGCACGAAAAGCTCTCCGAGGAGCCGCGGAGAGGCACGGAGAGGGCGTTCCACGTTGGAGAATGCGGTCCTATCTCTCCGTGTCCGTCAAAACGGAGAAGCATACATTGGCCTTTAGGCCAACGTCATTACGTTGGCTATGCTCATTCACGTCGCGTTACCCCCGCGGATTTTTAAGTCAACATTGCAGCTGCCGTGTCCGTGCCCGCAGATATTTCAGACTGGAGGAATTTTAACAAATTGGATTATAATTTAAAAAGGAACAGAATGAATAGCAAGAGAAAGGCCTGCGCCAGCCTTGGACGGTGTACAGCAGAAACAGGGACAAACAATGTTCGAGCATTTCAAACGGACAGGTAGCCTACATGAACGGAAGGATGCTAGCTAGCTGTGCTGTCAGTCAGACTGTCACTGGATTACTATTGTATTGCTTATTTCTACAGCCAGGGAGTCAGATTGGTGAGTCAGAAACTTTTTGGGGGTTTATTTAATAATAAAGTTGGATGAATTGATACCGAGTGCAATCCATTCTGCATTTTATATTCAATTGAGCAGTTGTGTTTTCATTGTTACTGACGGACAAACCTAAGCTCTGCAATGTGGATAAATGGTTACATTCTGATGCTGGACAGGTCCATGGGGCATATGCTACTGGTACTATATCTATTAAGAAAGTTTATGTAGTGGAGTTGCCATCAGTTATGCTGTAGTCCTACATAATGATGAATGCTGTCTTTTATTTTTAAGTTGAATAGAAGTAGTACCGGTAGTTTGAATCGGCGAAGGTTTGACTTGTTGCCTTACGTTTATTCTGCCCTCGGTGTGAGGGACGGGTCCGTTTAGTCGATGGATGCGATGTTTAATCATTTAGACCAAACTACAGTAGGCTACGGGCAAACCTGAAGTCACCGTCGTGACATTTCATATACGTCCCGTCTGTGTGTGTGAGTGAGTGAGCGAGTGAGAGAGAAAGAAAGGGAGGAACTTATTTGAAATCGGCCGTGCGTGCCTGTTTGTTGTTTATTGTTTTTGATTTAACAATATATAGGTTTAGAGAAATCTGGCTTTCAGAACTCAGTGCCTACCCACTCACTGACCTCACCGCACGTCACTGGCGGTAGATTGACAGGTGACTATGATAGACTATGCAACAATATATTCAACCACCAGATGTCGCCGTCTCAATTACACTCAAAAAACTTTATTGGCACGACTAATGTTGTAAACAGTATTACCTGAGTATTATCAATTCCATTTTTTTTTTTTTTTTTCAACTTTTTTTTTTCAATACATTGGTAGTCAAGGCGGGGCCCTAGTCTTGTTAAGGCGGCCGCCTTAACAAGATAGTGCTGGGGGAAACCCTGAAGGTCATTGTAGCATTTTATACATATGTCTTTTCGTGACTTCAACAGGATTTGCAGGTTGTGCTTCTCTGAACAGAATTATTTCTGTGTGCATATGAGCAGGGTTTAATGAAACCTCAACTACAACCTCACAACGCATATGAAGAACTTCCCAGTGAAGAGACAAGTTGTTTCCCGGTTGAATTCTTGAAATGAATTGCTCATATTCATAGATTCCAGGTAGATGTAATTCTTGGAGGGAACAACATGCTTGATAGCTCGACAAGGATTTATCAGATTTTTATTAGGTTTTCAGGATGCTATAAATTAATTAATACAGAGGGTTGTGACGAGCCCTCAAGGTTACATGGGCCAACTCAATGAGCCATCAGCTATACTCGCACCAAATACACATTTGGGAATACAGTTCAAGAGAAACGTCCTCAGATGAAATTGCCTAATAAGCTATTTAGACCCTATACCTTGAAAATATTGATATAAAAATAGGACATGTATATATCCTATTTTTTTTATCTAATATTTTCACTTCTACATGACATGCACCAAAGTCTTAGATTGAACCCTCCATTTGTTTGTGAGTAAATCTGGGTCATGGAAATCTAGTCTGCTCTTGGATGTGCTGTGTGACATGGTTTGTTAGTTACTCCTTTATTTTTCTGTAACAGTGAAATATAAAAGCACAGGGAAATCTTGTGCACATTAATTAGGGCAGCAATATATCTCTTAAAATAATTTTCCACAGCCCAAGGTAATGTACTCAAGGAGCTGCTTTAATTGATATTTGAAAGCCTGGATCATGGTAATATTAGTAGCATTTTAGCATGAACAATTATGTAACATAAATTGGTTATCAAAATAGATGCGTATCAATTAATCTCGTAATTACTGCCAATTAAGTGTGGATCAGTGAGAGCGGAGCTGCTATGTAGACTGACCTGGGCATCAAAGGTGCGCCCTGAGTGGCAGAGGTTCTCAGCATTACATAGGATAAAGCCCGGCAGGATCTCCTCCTCCTCAATACCCTTCAGACGCAACTTGAGGTTTTCCCCTGGATCAGCATCGTCTGTTTCCACATCATCCGACAGGAGACTCAATACCTCCACAACATGCTGCAGGAACATAGACAACAGGTGTAGATACATGGGATAAGACTTCGAGATAATTTATTTAATCAGAGCAGAAAGAAAACAAGTTTAGTTGAGAACAACCAGACAGACTAATCACTTGCAGCCAGCCAGCATTATTTGCAGTAGCAGTGACGACAGACCAATGTTCTCACTCTACATGTGTGGAGAGTAGACCAGAAAAAAAAAAAAACTAGCCAATTATTTTTATGCAGTATTTGGTATCAGTCATTTTTTTATGAAAAAGTAACTTGTCACTGTAACCAATTACTTATTTTCAGTTACTTTCACAACAGTGGTTGTCAGCAATTACATTTACTCAGTATTAGTTTAATATTGTGGTTCAAAATTGTTGAACATTCACAGTGTATTTAGTAACAACTGGATTAATTAATATCTGGACACAGGAATGAAGCAGTGATGAAGAATTCATTCTAAACAGAAAACCTGCTTGTTTTATCTGTCAGTACGAGTTATTTTCCTTCTGATGGTTTCTATAAAGTTTCTGTTAACACTCTTCCAGCAGATGGAAGAGAAGGATTGTGGTATATCTTACCCTGTTTGGCATCATGACCAGGTGCTGTGCTTTACTGATGCAGCCTGACTCTAGTTTGCCCAGAATCACTGTGCCCATGTCCTGGTGAGACAGAGCGACAAAGAGCAGGTCAGAGGAACAATCGATAACATGGTTACACTTCAGGTTCCAGTTGACATTTCCATTGCAAATAAAACTGATTTTGCTTCATGTCTGCAACTTAGTAGAACAACATCGTAGAAAACTACTGAAGTCAATGAACATACTTCACTCATTTTGAAGTATGTTCTGTGGGTTCAACAGTTCATATCATCTATAACCAGGCATTTAAATCCTTTCCAACCACTGTTTTTTTAGAATCTACTGTTAACCAAATCTCTACTCGATCTGGTTAAAAAACTGCAGACTTTCATTTAGACAACACTGCAACTCCAAAGGGGGTAACTACAGATTCTTACCTTGTATTTGTCTACAATAGGCAATCTGATGGGGCCATCGCTGGATCTTTTCAAAAGTGGCAAACTGTCTAAGTGTGGAATGAATGGTAAACCTCTGCAATGACATTAAATATGGACAGTTGTTAGTGGGGAAGCATGGTAAGAGCGTTGGTTTGACTATACGGTTTTCACAGTGGCAGCAGGGATCTGCTGCGGATCAAGCAAAGAGACTCACGTGTACCAGGAGCACATATCAGTGGGCTCCTTCAGGTTGGCTCCTGTCAGCCCGGAGCATGGCATGAAGTGAATGTCTTTCTTAGGGTTGAAGCCCACCTTCTTTAAAAATGGCACCAGTTTCTCTTTGCACTCCTCATACCTGAGGGTACAGACAACAGGGGAGATGTCAACATCAATGGAGGCAGCACCATTATTTAGGGTTAACACAATCTTACCTAACTCACAATCATCCAGTATTCAAAGGCCAAAATATAAGCTTCAGGATAGCGTTATTAACTAATGGGAGACACTGTAAACCAGTTCATTTGTGTCCTGATAAGGCCAACTGGTTGTTACGGCAGCTGTGAGACTACAATGATACATGTGCGATAACTATAATTTCTGCTCACCTGTCCAGGCTCCAGTTGACTGTAGGGTCATCCATTTTATTCACAAGAACTATCAGGTGCTTAACGCCAGCCGTTTTGGCCAGCATGGCATGCTCCCGTGTTTGGCCACCTTTCTCAAAACCAGTTTCAAACTCCCCTTTCCTGGCAGAGATCACCTGATGTAGAGCACATTCATTCAGACTGTGATTTACTTTAAGACATATAATTTTCATGATTCTCAAGACATGATTCTCTGCTGTTGAAAAAACACCATGTGTCAGAGAAAAGGTCATTTTGGAAAAACAGAAAAGCATGTTTCTGAACAAGTAAGGATGTTATAGGTTACAAAAAGAAAACGTTTTGTCGATATCTAGTTTAATGGTAAAAAAGAAAGTGCTTCACATGCTTTTTGTTCACAGGAACCATAAACTCTATCTGCATTTCCTCTCCCAACTTCTAGTTTTTATTCTTGGGCTGTGGCACCTAGCCAAGTGGGTGAGAAAGTATCAATATAGAGACAGTCCAGTATTGATGATGATCGATGTTTGAGCTCACATGATACTGTTGTTATTGGTATAACTATAAAGGATATTATTTTATGACATCAGTTATGGAGCTGAGTTTGCATTGTCAGTGAGAGGAAACTTTATAGTTCAAGTGATACGATGACAGATTTTTGCACTAGATACTACTATTGATGTTTGGAAAAATGGCCAATATTTACCTTCAACATAAAACTACACTGATACAGATCCCATACATCTACAAATACACCAGTTACTGTATGTCCAAAATAGTAACTATCAGCCTGGCTGACTTGTCAAATTGTGTCCTTTAAGGAGCTTTGTGCTAGTTATTTCATAAAAATGTTATGTTTCAATCAGTTCAACACTAGTTAAGGGTTGAACTGATGTTCCACTGTAACTCAACAATTTAACATGGCTGTTTATATGGTAAACTCACCAGAACCGCCAGGTCTGCTTGTGATGCACCTCCAATCATGTTAGGCACAAAGCTTTTGTGGCCAGGAGCGTCTAGGATAGTAAAGTGCTTTTTGTCCGTCTCAAAGTATGCTCGGCCCACCTCAACTGTCTTGCCTTTGTCTCGCTCCTCTTGATTGGTGTCCAAAGCCCAGGACAAATACCTGAGACAGAAAAAAATATTTCATTCTACGACATTCTATGTTGTGCCGGCTGATTGTAGTGGGAATGGCAGATTCTTTGTCACGTTGAAGTCAGATAATGGTGGTGGACCACGACCTACGTGGCAGCTGATTATGGATCCTAATAATGACTGGACTATAGTGGCATCCAATCTCTTAGGTTTCAACGTATTTTTACTCTGTTAAAGGGTTTTTTAGCAGCTTTTCCTTACTCTTGTTGAGAGTTAAGAGTTAAGGGCAGAGGATGTCCATAGTTAAAGCCCTATGAGACAATTTGGGATTTGTGAATATGGGATAAACAAATAAAATTTGATTGATTGATATTGTCTCTTTGGTCATTCATGGGAAATACACAGACACAAACAGTTCCTGGCAAAAAACTAAAATCACACAGATTTAGTGTTTGGCCATCATACATTTATAATAATTTTATTTATGCAGCACTTTTCTTAAACCATAGTTAAATGAACAAAACTATTTTCAATTAAATCTATACGTTTATTACAGTAATACGTCCACTCACCAGGTTTCTCGGTTCTTTTCCTTGGCTTCTCTCTCGTACTTTTCTAAGGTTCTCTTTTCTACCATGCCTGTTAGATACCTGTTGGAGTGGATGGGGAAATGCATATCAGCAGGTCAAAGGTTTGATTCAGTTAATATCACCTCTCAGGATAAAAATTCAGAGAGCACAAGAACACTCACATGATTTGTCCGCCAATGGTGGACTTGCCAGCATCTGGAGAGGAAGCACACAGAGATGGTATTTTAGCCAGAAACACAACATCACAGTGAGCCTCCAGATAAGCAGAGGAGTACTGATCGTCAAAACAAAACTGATCATTAAGACTGGAGCTAAAGGTAGCTAGTATCCTTGTTTATGTTCGTTGTCAGATACAGAGTAGGGAAGTCAATCAAACATATTGGTAGGTATTTAGTAACAATATATAGAACATCGCCAGTCTTCTTTCATATTTCATGTCACAATATTCCAGAAATATGCATTTCTTTAAAATCCCTCCTGTTAACACAATTATCCACTCACTGAACTACAATAGACAGAGGATTGCACTCACCTACGTGTCCGATGAATACAACATTGATGTGTTCCCTTTTGGGGGCATCTGTCAGTGTAGGTGGAGCCTTGGGCACTGGCATTTCCTCTTCCTCCTCCGTCATCTCTGGAGCCGTCTCCTCATTGGTAGCTGCCACTGCTGGTCCCCGGTCGCCGCCTCCTGGCTCTTCATCATTTGGCTCTGCCTCTTTTTGGTCCCATCGGCCCTCTATGGTCATCTTTGAGTCACCGTTCTCCAATGGAGCTGCACAAATCACAGGCACAAATTATTAACCATTTGTGCCTCCAGACAATACAACAACTTAACTGGGTTCAAATACGCAAAGGGTTAATTATATTTTCATCCCTCTTAATAACCCAGCCCCAGCACTTAAGTTTGTGACTATGCATATTTTCTTTGAGAGTGCATGATGTGCAGTTTGTTTGGGTGCCTTTCTGTCACTGGTACTGCATTAGCCAATGAAGTTAAAAGTAGAAGTTCTTTACTAGCTAAATCTGACTCTTCCTATCCTCACTGTCCCACTGTCTCAGCAATTTATTCAGCATTCCAGTTTGGTTTCAAAGATTAAGCGGTCTGTGGCTGAATATTTTAAAGTACAGTGACTAACTCAGTGCTGTACATCTAAAAATGCAAGCCATAAGCTTCATCATAAACATTAGTTACTCAAAGAACTATGGTACACACTAACTCAAGGTATGTCCCGAACATCCACTTACATCAACTGGTGGTAGGCAGAAATTAGTGTGGTAGAACATACAAGGGATATTCTACATCTTGTCCTATATTCCAAAATATTTATCTGGTTGTATTTTATATTAATTTAAAATAATATTATTTTTGGTTTTACAGTAAAATATCAAGCCGCAAAGTTGTCCCTATGAAGCATAGTTCTACCACAGCAGCAATGATCACTTAGTACTGAAGGAGACAAAATGAGAAACAATGACAGCACTCTGACAGAAAGCCTCCTCCACAGTTTAGCAGCACTGCCAAGAACAGGTTCTGGTTCAGACTAGAGCTGCTCGATTATGGAAAAAATCATAATCACGATTATTTTGGACAATAGCAAATATTAATATGTGCCCTTATTATGAAGTCTATGCTTTATTTTTTTTTGGTTCCGGTAAACACCGATGACGGCTGCGTGTCTTATTCCTCCGTGAAACAAGGATATTGGTGCCCGGTTATTCAAACCCTTAATGATGAGAACCCTAACATTCTATGACCAACTGACCGGTGCGGAGAAATGCGGGAGCTCGCTTGAGAATAGCGGTACGCGGCCGCTACATGGTCTGCCGCTGCCCTTCCTGCTTTTCCACTCGCGCTGTTTTTTTCACCGCCGGTCACCACACACACACAACTCGCCTCCTTCACTTTACTGCTGCTTGAGAGTGAGAGCCAGTCAGCTGGGCCGCTGAATGCTTTGGGGGAAGGACTGAATTGTCCATGCTCGTCTCTTTCGAAAAAAATGCCAAATAATTGTTTCAACTCGATCATAGTAGTTTTGAGATAATTTGACCACATAATCGTAATCATGATTAATCAAGCAGCCCTAGTTCAGACTGCAGAAAATATCACCTATACAAAGCTTGGAACTTGGGAGACACTTTGTTGGAAGATGCACAATTCTTTGTAGTTTGTAATTCAGACAGAGGCATATCTGAATCACTAGGTGTGTGCGCACCGTATTCACCTACAGCCCTTACACAACGTTGATTTGATCACTTTAGAGTTAGCTGTGCCTGATCTTTCTTTTACGCAACACAGACACTGGCCTGCAGCAGTTCATGTTTTCTGTTTGGTAGAAAATGTGCTGTCAGAGAGGTGCAGTTCACTGGTCCACACTAAAATCTTCTACAGTCAAATCTTATAAAGATCCTTTGGTTGAATTTTTAATATTTTTGTCCTTCTAAATAATGAGATGTTCTCCATTGAGTTTTGATGCATTTAAGCGAATAAGAGCACAAAATGCTCCTATTTACCTCTGCATTAATCCTGCTGCAATCCGAGTGTGCCGGTTCCATTGGAGCCCCAACTATTAAGATACCCTTTTTTTTCTCCATCATTTTGAGGGAGGTTGATTTTCTAACACCAGTCCTAAAAACTTTGGTCAGACCTTCACTGGTTTCCATTAGTGTTTTTTGTTAAATGCAGCATTGAGTTTATGTCTTGTGGTTAATCCTCTGATGTTCTAGATATAAACTTTTCACATGATCACAAACACGGAATTCTTCTTGCTGCACAGTCCAACAGTACTTTATCTTCACCCTACAATGATTTTCTGCTCACCAAAAAAATTCTGTTATTCAGCCCCTCCAGAAACGCTTGGTGGAAAAGTGTCCAATTACTTTTGATCAACAGCAAATTTTATTAAATTACAAAAATTTGGCAATGTTACATCTAGAATCTTATTTCAAATTGAATGTGCTGAACCCCCAGGGGCTTGACCAAATACTTTATGACTTTCTATCACAACATTAATAAGGATCTTATTCAATACATCATTGATTGAGATCGGGACACCTCAGTTACAATACTAATTTGATTGGATATGAAAGAGTCTCAGAGACATATTGCTGAGAGTTGAACAAGGAGTCATCTAATCTGGCTTGAGAAACTGTGATTCATAAGAATACCTGTTTGACAAAGCCATGTCAAAGAAATGTTTGTGTGTCAGTAAAACATTCTTAAGCTCATTCTCAACAACACTTCACAGGTGTTTCCATATTAATTTTAAAATACTTTTTGGGAAGAAAAAAGTTGGATTGTGATTTCTTTGGCTGAACCAAAGCTTTAGCTGTTGCCATGGTAATCCATGTCCCATTCCTAACTTTGTTACCCTTCAAATTGGTGACAAAGCTTTTGTCAATTGGAAAAGCTGTCCTTAGTTAACAGGTTTTAAGTCTGGCAACTAGGGTTGTCACAATACCAAAATTATGACTTTGATACTATAACTGCCAAAATATCACAATAATACTAACGATACAACAAATAATTTTACAGATGTGTGTTTGAGGGGACATTAAAGATGGATACATAATTAAAGGGCAATTTCTCCCCTTTATTGAAAAACATGCCACCTGAGCGAGTGTGTGGGAGCGGGGCCCTGGGGCCTGTGTGTGTGCACTGCCTTGGAGCGGGCTCGCGCACAAACACACGCTCCTGGTTTTTTCTGGCCTGCTACGATTTGACAAATTAATGTGACCTTCCCTCACGTTACTGTTCAATATATGAACACTGTACAGGGAGCCACTGCAGGGTCTTCACTGGGGGCAGTCATCATTTCCTAAATTGGAACAAAACTGATGAGACCCAATTCATTCAAATGCCAAGAACCCTGATTCAGATAAGGTAGCACATGATCGAAACAAACAACTGCTATTGATGATGCATCATTGGTGTGTGAGAGAGGTGCTCTGTACACAACATACGCTGTATGAATGTGTGTGTATGGGAAAGTGTGAGTTGGTTGTTAAAAAAAAGAGCTGCTCGTGTTTAACATTTACAATATTTCTTTAAAAAGTTAAACATTAGAAAAAAAATTCAAAAGATTAAAACCTTCATAAAGCAGGATTGTATTGTTTCCTATTGCATTGAATATCTCACAAATTGGCATGTGCTGACCTACAGGTGTAATACTACTCTCCTAAAATTACACTGATATAGTAATATGATTGTAATGTACATATTGTATTGTTTTTAATGTTACAGTCCACTTTTGTCTGCCCATATCTTACAGGCATCACAAACCTTTTGTGAATCAACCAGACATCTGCTTCCTCTATCACACACAGAGGCTTTTTTTTGTCCAACATTCACGCGAATGTGGGATGATCACTCCAAGTCATTTAGGGATTTCAGATATTTGGTTTTACTACAGTGAGGGGCTGTGACCTTTTACCAGCTGATACATGAAACCTTTGCATTACATCCTCTGTCGATTTGAACAAGGCCTTTAGAAAGATTTTACAACATTTAAGTAGTTAACAAACTAATGTTGTTGAAATGATCACTATACAGTTTGTTTTGTAGAAACCTGCCCGATGTGTGCATAGTCAACAAACTACGACCCAGACAAGTTGGCCACACCTCAACTTTAGCGGTCGTCAGCTGTAAACCACCTTTTATTTGTACTGTTAAATGTTTTAATATAACAATGTAAAAAACCCATACTACAGCCATTTGTCCTGGTATTTCTATTTAAATAAAGGACCAAATAAGTTGCAGCAAGCAGAATTGCTGTATGTATTGCTACAGTTGATAACAAATGTTCATGTAATGTTATTACTGTTTAATATTTTGCTGTTCGGTGCACACAATATCTCTTAGAGTAAGAAGCACAACCATAGCTCATAATCACATTTCACCAGTTCAAAACTCAGCTGAACGTTGTGTTTATTGTAGTGCTATCTCCCACTGAAATAATGCCATGTCTGTTTCAATTGATAATGAAACACTGTCCCTGTGTATGTGACAGAGCCACCCCCACACACCCTGTGGCATAGGTAGATGCACAAAGCCAATACTACAAGTCAACACAGTGAGCTTCAGCAACCCCTGATGTGAGAGCCACTATGTTAACCTTCCCCTGATCAGTGTGAGACTGCACGAGTCGGACAATGAGGTGAGCAGTAACAGCATGTGTGTGTGATCCATGGCATAGAGAGAACCCAGCTACAACACAGACTCCATACATACCAGGGCTTTCAGACACCTCCATGGTGGATATTTTCTCCACAGCAACTGGAAAAGAGAATGGATGAGTTAATTAATGTCTTATTAGCTGGTTTCCCTCTTCAGATGCTACTTTAAGTCAAGAATTTAGAGATTGCATGGACACACCAGAGTCTGTTACACATGTCCAGGACTTCACTACTTTGTTTCTGTCTAGCATCTCTGCACTGTGGAGCACTAAGTTCCATGAGGAGATACTGTCCATGCGCAGAGTTTGTAAGAACAGTAGTGGAAAACTCTAGGAACCCGCAGTGTGCTGAATAAGAGCAGGACAATGTTAGTGGATCAGTAAATATGGGAACAGCTACTGTAAAACGATAATAGTTTCCAAAGGCGACAAAGCAGCCAACCTAGTCCAGGTCACTCGTCCACCCTCACCCGCAGTCAGATGACACATTTCGCTCCACTCTTGACCAACAGTGCGTCAGAACATCCACGTCACGCACTGATGTCCCCTCTAATTTCCGCCAAACCCAGGGTGAGTTTGAATCAACTGGTTATGTTCGTTTGTCTATAAGCGACCATATGGATGTTATAATTTCATTTACTGTTAGGGGGAAACAATAGTTCTACATAATGTCCCTTCGCCTGAGCTCCGTGCGACACAGGAGACCGCACTATCAACGAATATGCTAGGTGGCTACCGGCTCTAACAAGCTAACGCCGGCTGCGTTGACTTTTTGCAGTTATGACAGTGCTCAAAAAGACAAAATAACACCAGTCTATTTCAGAAATATTAAGTGACATTAGCTGGAGGTGCAGGTTCTAGTAGGAGATAAACAGCATCGGACGCACTGAGTCAATTAATGCTACAAGAAACATCAGCTAGCAGCTAGATTGTCGAGCTTCAAGGAACGCGTGTCTGTAAAGTAGCTAGTAAGCTAGCAAGTACCCAGCCCAAGCGGTACATAGCGGCTAGCTAACTGCTAGCTAACGTAGCCCCCCAACGTGACTGAAACTTACCAGCGGAATCGAGATTTTTCGAGGGATCTTTCACGGTGAATGTCGGGACAAATTCGGCAGCATTTATATTGGGCACAAACGGCTTCGCATTCACATTTAGATTTGTGAGGTCTTCTTGAAGTTGTCTCTCGATCGTGGCCTCCACATCTTCCTCTTGTTCCCAGGAATCAGGGGCAGTGTCTCTAGCGTCCATCATGGGTCCTAGATTTTAACTTCTCTGTGAGGTTTGAGGGTGTATGTTGATGTCCGCCCAGATCCCGTAGCTAAGCTTTAACCTCGGAGCGATCGAGAGTCTCCAACCCTCACTGTGATGTTATCTAGTGATGTGTCCTTCTGCGTCGAGGCTTCGAAACGTGTGTCGCTTGATCTAGGAAGAGTTTAGTGAAGCGCGTATCCAGGCTTGTGTTGATGACGTATCCTGTGACGTCCAAAGCCTCGCGAGCCGGCCGTACCAAATGGAAATAGCTGGTCTGGCGTGCGAACCCCCCCTCACACACACACACATATTTTGTGGACTTCGGACTTTATTGCGCGTTTGTTTGCAAATAAAAGAAAAAAGAAACCCCCTGAAGCCTAGCCCTGTGGAAAAGTTGTAATTTTGAAATAAAAATGAATAAAATGTTGTCTCTATTTTGCGTTACATGTTACAAGTAACACATTCACATAACAAACTTCTCCCTAATTTGTTTCCACTTTCCTCTTTGACCCTGCTATTGTATCATAAAGACACCATATTAATACGTTCATAATTTATGTATTGGCATTACAAACACCATTCATTCGTCTATTCAATTCAAAGCTTCACACACCAAAGCCATGGTGTCATTATAATCACTCTGCCTTATTCATTATTCGTGTGCAAGTCCCTTCCAGCCACACATACAAACACACTCACAAGACCAAGACGTTGCAATTACAACTTAATTAACATCACACACACTGTAGCAGCAAACAAACACAACCTTGGACAAGTTTCTGATTTGTAAAAGTCAGGCAACCGAGGCGCCAGTTGCGATGAAGCCAAAGCTTTGCAAATATGACGAGAGCTATTTGCAGTTTGGTTTTACCGACACTGGCACAACTGAGCAACGTCCTCAGTGTTTTTTGTGTGCCGAGGTGCTGGCAAATGACAGCACCTCATGAGTCATTGAGTTCAGTCTCTTCATCGATGCAGAGTCCACATCGTGATGCATCTAAGAATCGAGACATTTCCAGACCTCTAATGTGGAACGTGGTGAAACTGAACCCTTTCAGGACTCTGAAAAAAAACCCCAAACTTATGAAAAACAAAACTTGCTCTGCCAGAGTGTGCCTTTTGGCTCATTTTGCTGGTCCCAAGCCCGGATAAAGGAGGAGGGTTGGACGTAGAGCTAGCAATGCCGCCCCACTTAACAGTGCAGCGCACATCATCCTGCGGCGCACATCGTCCTGGGGCGCACATCGACGTACATCGTCTTGAGGCGCACATCGTCTCGCAGCGCACATCATCGTGTGGCAGACAGGGCCGGCCCTAGCACATTTGGCGCTCTAGGCAAGCTTCACTCCTGGCGCCCCCCCCCCCCCCACACGAAAACTTATTATAAAATTATTTCTTTCTTCGTCGAAGTTGCTTGGACACACACACTCTAACCATAAGCCTCAATGTGCTAGCATGTTCTGACAACACCAAGGAGGTTCGTACCTCAATTCTTGCCTCATTTTACCCTAATGTTAGATCAATTTTTGTAATGTCAAAGTATTGGTTGGAGATATATGTTATGGGTCCCAAAATTGATACCACAGCAACAAAGTATATCTGTAGAATACAGCATGAATGCAGCAGCAGTAACGACACGGAGCATTCAGTTCCACATCCAGACTGCATCTTATTCAAATTAAACACAATTTCAAGTACAAGCATTTCTTTGAGTGTAACTGCATTTTTAAGTGCATAAAACATACATTCAATTATTATGGTGTCTCTTTCCTCCAAACATCTTCATATACATCATCACTCATAAAGAAATATAAACATTTACAATATAGACCTATTGAACATTTATAAGGCAAAATAACAATTCATGAATTACAGAGTCTGTGTGTGTCGGAGCTGAACTACACACTGTAAAGTAAACAATATACTATCGCGACCCGCCTGGAAGACGACGTGCAGGTAAAATAAACACATATACAGGCGAATGTAGCCCCGCCCACCTAGTGCGCGAGTGTCTCTCCTCACTGCCCAGCGGAGTTTCTAAGTTTTACCAGTCAACACGTCTCAATGACACCCGTGGTGATCAAGCGAGGCTTTAGGAGCTAACTTAGGTGACTCTCACCCACTACTGCCCTGTAGAATACAGGATGGAAGCAGCAGCAGGAACGACACGGAGCATTCAGTTCCTCATCCAGACTGCATCTGACAGTACGGGGTGCAACTGCTCCGTGTCATTTACTGATTTCTCTAATGAAACTACTTAAATTACTGTCAGAGTAATTAAATACAATATTTTTGGCCATACCACATAGAGATGGCGCAGTTTTTGGCGCCCCCCTCTGAGTGGCGCCCTAGGCAACCGCCTATGTCGCCTGTAGGAAAGACCGGCCCTGGTGGCAGACATCATCCTGCTGCGCACATCATCACTGCACATCATCCTGCGGCGCACATGATGGCGTGGCGCACATCATCTTGCGGCGCAGGATGATGTGCGCTGCACGATGATGTGCGCCAGGATGAAGTGTGCCGCATGATGAAGTGCGCTGCACATCGTCCTATGGCCCATATCATCGTGCGGCGCACATCGTCCTGTGGCGCACTTCTTATTCTTCTTCTGTCCACTTTATATGGATAAATTCACTTCCAAATGTGGGTATATGCTTCCTTTCCATGTAAACAAAAGGGAACATGCTCACTTGTCCAAGGGCGCGTATACCATTGTAGGATTTGATCTCTTTATAAAAAAAAGTGTTTATTTTTGAATATATTTCAAATTTATGTGCGGCGCAGGATATGCGGCGCAGGATGTGCGCTGCAGGATCTCCGCATCCAGTTTTTTTATTAATTTGATTTATTAAAAAAAGTTTTAATTATAATTTGTTTAAAAATACAGCGCAGAGCCGGGGCGCAGAGCATATATTGCGCCTCAGGATTTGCGCCGCAGGATATGCTCGCGCAGTTTTTTTATTAATTTGATTTAATTGAAAAAAAATAAAATGATTTAAATATATTATTTATTTAAAAATAGAGCGCAGACCCGGCTCGCAGGGCGTAGAGCCGGGGTGCAGAGCCGGGGCGCAGCCACCTCACTGACAAACACCTCGATGTCAGTGTCAGAAACTTTCACTTCCTCTTCACATCGCATGATGGCGTGCCTCCCTCAGGACTCACGGTGGAAACCCATTGGTCAGCTCCATAATTTAATATTCGTGACGTGCTTTACATTGATCACTTATAGTAGAAATTGGGAGTGGCGCAGAGCCGGGCCGAGCCCTGGCCTCTGTAAAATTACCAGGAAACTTCCTAGGAACTTACCAGGGACAAAAGTCTGGGAGGTAAATAGAGAGTTTAATTCTGCGTGGACAGATTAATTTGCTTTCACTGCCAACGATTAAGGTTTACCTGTATGCTTGATATGTGGCGAGGAATTAGCGAACACAAAAAAACGTAATGTTCAACATTACATAACTTCCAGCAACTTACCAACAATTTAGACCACACGTGCTGCTTACACGCTAACCTTCCGCACACACCCACAGGACCGGCAATGCAAAGAACCATGAATATTAAAAGATGAAGCTGACCAATGGGTTACCACCCTGAGTCCTGACGGTTGCACGCCATCAAGCGATGTGAAGAGAAAGTGAAACTTCACCAGTATTTATCCATTTAGAGCATCGGACCGATTCCCTCAGGTCAGTGGATCCTTGCCTCCACTCTGGGATATTATTTGGAAAGTTTCTTGATTTGCTGTAAGTGATCTTCTGTGCGCTCTGCCCACTGCACAACCCATTTCTATTTATAAATGGTCAAAGCAAAGAACGTCACGAATATTAAATTATGAAGTTGACCAATGGGTTTCCACTGTGAGTCCTGGAAACCTCTGCGCTCTGCGCACACTGTTCGCCCAATTTCTATTCATGTAGTTATTTTAAATGGTTCAGAGATGACAGTTAATGTCAATTTGTTTGAATGCGTATGCAGAATAAGACGGGACGGGAGGCTGAGATATCAGAAATATGCAATGTATTTAATAGATGCAAATGATTTAAAACAGACTGCAACAACAGCAAATTGACATGTACAAAGATTGAAAGGCTGGCCTGGACTTGATATAAATGACAGCTTAAAAAGAGACATTAGAGGCTCCAGACTCAATTGTACAATGCTAAAATATCTGAAGAAAATCACTGCAAGCGATATACAACAACAAAATGACAAAAATGGGCCTCAAATTTATGGAGCCAATAATTCACCACCATTCAAGTCACTACCACCGAATTGAACAGTAGTCATCCATATATATTGCACCTTTCCATAGAACAAAACAAAATAAAATAAAACACAGAAAGAAATAATCCAACCAAATAATCTAAATGAAATCTAAAGTGGGAAAAAACAGTGACCGTAAGTATTTTGCTGGAGTCAGCCCTATAAAACAAACATGTTATAGTTAGGTCACACAATTTAAACACGTTTATCATAATATTTAAAAACATTTACAGACATAAAACACATTCTTATCTCATACCTTTAATTTATTAAAATAAAGCAGGGACAGCGTGCATCAGAGGCGAAGCAGACACCTTCGCACACACAAGCACACAGACACAGCTTCACGCTGGGGTCTAAGGACAACTTCAGTTCAAATTTGCGGACCCTTTTTTGTGATCTCCGTTAACATTATGTAATGGGGTGTTATTATATTCCAGGTAACTTTAAGAAACCCTGCAGTATCGTCTCAGGGGGATGTTCCAATTGCCGACAATGAGGAGGGGGGATATGTATTTCTAGTGCTTTCTTATTTTCATTTTATAGCCAATGATTAGGCTAAATCAGTACTTACAAAAGGAGTAATGTTTTATGTACCTTTTATTTTCATGTGTATATGTTGTATATACGTATTCTGGTCTGTGAACCCCCCTGTCGCGCTGTGGTACGTGCCGCTCAAGAACCTGTCTCTCTGTCTGCATTTGGAGCTGAAAGAGACAGGTATGGTTATGGAGTGTTCCACTTCTAAGTGTCATTGTTACGTTTAATGAAAGAGCAATATAAGATGGCTGTAACGTGTAAAGCGCGGAGTTATTTCAGAAGTTAGGGCTGCAGTGTTTTCCCTTTAAAGTGCGCCGATTCGCGCCGCAGCAACCCGCGGTATTATGGGAAATGTAGTTTTCTTGTGGGATTTGTACAGTACGAATGTGAAGTGCATTGTTTCTTTTCATATGTTGTTTGTGAACCCACATTAAGTCATTGTGTATACTCTGTGATGGGTTAAACATGTAAGGCAGGGAATATTTGTTTATTTTGTCCTTTGGTTTATATAATTATTTCATGTATCCTTTACAGCAGTCTAAGGAGATGTGAACTGATGCAGTCCCTGTTACATGTTTCATCATTACAGGTATGATTGTCAAATTAATCACTATACGATCATTGCAATTGACTGGTTTTGTTTATAATGTATATATGTTTTGTTATACTCTGTCTGCATTTGGAGCTGAAAGAGACAGCAGTCTAAGGAGATGTGAACTGATGCAGTCCCTGTTACATGTTTCATCATTACAGCTGAAAGAGCCAGTAAAAAGATATCCAAAGAGAGCTGTGGTGTCGGGGTGATTTTGCGGTGTGTCGCAGACTCACTACATATTTGGTGCCATGACCCGGATCAAGAGATCAGTTGCTGCAGATCGCCGGGAAGCTTCTCTACATTTTCTCGACATCACAGGTGCACAGAACCTGGAAAAACGGACCCTGCACAGTATGTCCTTTTCGAACAGTGATGACCCTGAAGGGGCTGCAGGTGTATCTCCTTCACGATATGTCAGTGTGCCACAGTCAGATGATCTTATGTCAAATAATGGCATTGACTCTGTGAATGTAACTCCTGTTCGCAATGAGGGTAATACATTGAGGGCACAGAGGGGAATCTCCGGGATGGGACGGGGAGCTCAGTTGGCTAATTTGATAGAACCGAGTGTCAGGGCCTCCCCTGTTCAATAAACACTCCCCCAAACACAGCCCAAAACCTTGATTGGTCAAAGATGAACCTAATCCTCCAATCTGACATTAAAGAGCCACCTCACTTCAGAGGTGAAGGCTCAGATCGATGCACTGTTAGTGAGTGGCAAGAAATTATGCAAACATACCTGGCAAGGAAGGGCTGTAGTTTGTCCGAGCAAGGCAATGAAGTAATGGACAGATTGATGGGGCGAGCAAGAGATGTCGTCAAGATATGCATCCGTAACAACCGGTTCGTAAGCATTAGCAGAGATCCTGATGTTATCTTCACTATTCTCAGAGAGCACTTTGGAGATGCAATCTCGTCAACTACCCCGCTACAGGACTTCTACGAAACTATACCAAAGCGTTCAGAGAGTGATTTAGATTACTGGATCAGACTCAATAAGGCTAATGATCTTGCTGATGAGTGCCTACGAAGACAGGGAAAGAAAGTGGAGGATCCATGTCATGAAGTAACCATGATGTTTGTTAAACATTGCCCTGATCCCAGCCTGTACACAGCCCTCAGAAGTAGACCTCTTGAGAAATGGACTGTTGGAGAGGTTCAGGAACTGGTTGACAGCCACCACAAAGACAGGCAATCAGCCAGGGCATGTCAGACACGAAACACAGTCAAAGTTAATGAGGATGTGACCCCCAATGCTTGGTGCATGGCACAGCAGCCAGTTAGTGCTAATCAGTCTACTAACCTTGAGCCAGCCTCTTTGAGTAAAATGATCTCCCTTATGGAAAAGATTCTTGCTAAGCAAGAGCAGAGTCAAAGCCAAGCCTGGGGTAGAGCACAGGTGGGTGAGGCCACCACAAACTTAAGCTCATGTAGAGTCTGTAGAGCCCCAGATCATTCATCCAAGGCCCACTGCTTTAGAGAAGGCCTATGCTTTAAGTGTTATAAAACAGGACACAGAGGATTTGAATGCTCAGAAAAGAGACAAGCGAACAAAACAAATGTAGCCATGCCCCATGTGCCAGACCCAGCTTTAAACTAAAGGGCCTATGCCAAAAGGGGGATTGGTGTGGGCACAGAATAAGACACAACCCCAAAGAACCCTGCAGATTTTGATACTGAAAATGAAACCTATTCAAAGCAGCAAGTGATCCACAGAAAAAGAACCACACCACTAGTGGTGAAACCAGATGGCCTGGCACAGGGGATTGGTTACCGGAAAATAGATGACGAAGACGATCTTTTCTATGCCACAGCACTAGTTGAAGGGAAAGTAGAACTCTCAGCTCTTGTAGATAGCAGGTCCACAACCTGCACACTGAGTGAGTCTGCTGAACGCAGCCTCCGGAGTGGCAACATTATCGATGGAGAATCAAGTCATCCAACAGAAAAAATTCTGATAGGTTGTGGGGGTAATGAGGCCAAACCTAAATGTACTTATGAGTTGAACATAGATCTACTTGGTTGCAAAATGGCTGTCTCCTTCCTAGTTGTTCCAGGACAAATAGATGATATGATAGCAGGATCAAATGTGATGAGACACGCAAAGAATAGTGACTGGTTTTGGGATAATGTTTCACGGCCAGCCAGAGAAGATTCTCGAGAACCCCTACTTGACCTGCTGTCAAATGTTGCACGCTGGCATTGCGAAAGGATACCAAAAAGGGTGGGAGCTGTTGTGCTGAAGCAGTGTGTGACCTTGGAGCCGCAACATGAACATTTACTTTGGGGAAAGCTAAAGGAGAAAGTGCCAGTGTCTGTGGAAGCATTGTAATGGTCGAACCTAGTGAATCTCGGTCTGCGCCAAGAAACGTGTTAGTAGCACGCACTGTCTGTCCTTTGCGGGGGGATAATTGGATTCCCATGAAGGTGATGAACCCCCTTGATCGTCCCATAGTCCTCCGCCGTAACACCAAGCTCGCTCAGTTACACGCGTGTCTAGCCCTTGAAGAATTACAACTCGACGGTGTCAGTGAAGGGTCTCCTGGCAAGGCAAAGGCAGTGTTGGGCAAGAGTCCCTACAAAACTAACCTTGTGGTGGGATCCAAACACAATGGGTCGTAAAAGTGTGGCCTTTGAGCCAAGATGAAGCCAGCTAAAGTTTTCCCTCTAAGATCAAGCATGGAGATTGTATCTTCTGGTGATAACTTAATACCTGGGGTCTCCCCAGAAACCCCTGCTCTGCTCCTGGCCGCTCCCACTCTCCTTTGACCTCTGACACTCAATTGGCTAAAAGCCAGCATCATCCCATAACCAGCACCTCAAGGAGGCTGGGCCTCCACAGGTTAATAAATGCTGCTGCTCATCAATAATCGCTCTTTCTCCCTGCTGAGGACTTTGACCAGGACCCTTCGGGGCCTCCCAGATGTTCCAGCTCTAAAGGGGGCGACATCCACAAAAGTTTGTTTTAGCTTCCCTTTTCTTTAATCTTAAGTCAACACTTATTTTGAAAGACTATTTTTGTTTTAACTTGAAAAGGCAGCACACAGGAAATCGCTCGCAGGCCGAGCTCAGAGACTTTCTTTTCCACGATCTCCAAACCAACTGTGCCACCGCTGTTCATCCCTGCAGTAGAGACGAGGCAGAATTCCGTCAGAGAAGAGACGAGGCAGAATTCCATTCCAAGAGCAAGAGAAGTTCGCTGTATTCGGCCCCCCGGCTGACCTCCGTTGCAACCACGAGACCCACCTGAGCACCGCTTAAGAGGCCAGGACTTCACTCAATTGTTTTCCAGGAATCCGCCATTCAAGCACGCATCCTGAGGTTTAACGAGAGATTCACTGGACTTCTGGAAAACCCGCGCCCCACGCGCAAGCAACACCGCAGAGGTCACAGTAAGAGGCTTTATTGTCTGGGCAGAGACTAGTTTAAATACTTAGCGTGTCATTTTATTTGAGTGTGTTTGTTTGTAGATCGCTGATCTTTTTTTATCCGTGTTACACGGCAGACCGAGAGGTCACATCCGGTTCCTTTGTCTACTATGTTCTGAGAAGCGCGCGGTAACAAACCGGCGTTTCCTTTTTACGTGTTACTGTCAGAGATATAGTGCGGAGATTTACATCTGTTAAAAGATAAATCTCACGTAACTACGCCATAGCCACTTCCCCCTTTTCTTTCTCACACACACACAGACAGGCAGACACACACGACCACACACACACACACATAGATACCCCGTATCACATGCGTGGTCTTAATTGTGATAAGTGCTGCTGCTGTTGTTGCCATCTTTGAAATATTGGAGTTTGATAAATGAAGAATCATTGAAATAACATTAACTTTATTTCCCTTTTTAATAAATACTTTTGTAATTAAAGTATTTGTATTTCTGTGATTATTTGTGCATATGTATGTGAATACAGCTGGATTACTATAGCCTGTGCTCGAACTTAAAACCCTTCATTGTTTATTATATAATCATTAATATTAAATATTGAGATTATTAATTTAACTTTTATCACTTGAGACTGATAACTATAGTTTGACTAGTTGGTCCCTGTAACCAGGATGGTGCCCTGCGACAATAAGCAATGATTACAGATTGTCTCATCTCATTTTCATCCGCTTATCCGGGGTCGGGTCGCGGGGGGAGCAGCTCAAGCAGGGGGCCCCAGACTTCCCTTTCCCGGGCCACATTGACCAACTCTGACGGGGGGATCCCGAGGCGTTCCCAGGCCAGTGTTGAGATATAATCTCTCCACCTAGTCCTGGGTCTTCCCCGAGGTCTCCTCCCCACTGGACGTGCCTGAAACACCTCCCAAGGAAGGCGCCCAGTGGGCATCCTTACCAGATGCCCGAACCACCTCAGCTGACTCCTTTCTAAGTAAAGGAGCAGCGGCTCTAATCCGAGTTCCTCACGGATGGCTGAGCTTCTCACCCTATCCCTAAGGGAGACGCCAGCCACCCTTCTGACAAAACTCATCTCGGCCGCTTGTACCCGTGATCTCTTCCTTTCGGTCATCACCCAGCCCTCATGACCATAGGTGAGGATAGGAACGAAGATCGACTGGTAGATCGAGAGCTTTGCCTTGCGGCTCAGCTCTCTTTTCGTTACAACGGTGCGGTAAAGCGAACGCAATACCGCCCCCGCTGCTCCGATTCTCCGGCCAATCTCACGCCCCATAGTACCCTCACTCGCGAACAAGACCCCAAGGTACTTGAACTCCTTCACTTGGGCTAAGGACTCATTTCCTACCCGGAGTAAGCAATCCATCGGTTTCCTGCTAAGAGTCATGGCCTCAGATTTAGCGGTGCTGATCCTCATCCCAGCCGCTTCACACTCGGCCGCCAGCCGATCCAGTGAGTGCTGAAGGTCACAGGCCGATGATCCAATGAGGACCACGTCATCTGCAAAAAGCAGTGACGAGATCCTCAGACCACCGAACTGCAACCCCTCCCCACCACGACTACGCCTCGATATCCTGTCCATGTATATCACAAACAGGATTGGTGACAAGGCGCAGCCCTGGCGGAGACCAGCATCCACTGAGAACGAAACTGACTGGCTGCCGAGGACGCGAACACAGCTCTCGCTTTGGGAGTACAGGGATTGGATGGCCCTGAGGATAGACCCCCTTACCCCATACTCCCGCAGCACCTCCCACAGTTTCTCCCGGGGGACCCGGTCATACGCCTTCTCCAGATCCACAAAACACAGGTAGACCGGATGGGCATATTCCCAGGCCCCCTCCAGGATCCTTGCGAGAGTGAAGAGCTGGTCCGTAGTTACACGTCCGGGGCGAAAACCACATTGTTCCTCTTCAATCTGAGGTTCGACGATCGGCCGAACCCTCCTTTCCAGCACCTTGGAGTAGACTTTACCAGGGAGGCTGAGAAGTGTGATGCCCCGGTAATTGGCACACACTCTCTGGTCCCCCTTTTTGAACAGGGGAAACACCACCCCGGTTTGCCACTCCTTTGGCACTGTACCCGACTCCCACGCGATGTTGAATAGGCGTGTCAACCATGACAGCCCCTCAACACCCAGAGCCTTTAGCATTTCTGGCCGGATCTCATCAATCCCTGGGGCCTTGCCACTGCGGAGATGTTTGACCACCTCAGTGACCTCCACCAGGGAAATTGACGATGAAACACCATCAACCTCGAGCTCTGCCTCTAACATAGAGGGCGTGTTATTCGGATTCAGGAGTTCCTCAAAGTGTTCCTTCCAACGTCCGACAACCTCCTCAGTTGAGGTCAACAGAGTCCCATCCTTACTGTAAAACAGCTTGGATGGTTCCCCGTTTCCCCCTCCTGAGGTGCCGGATAGTCTTCCAGAAACACTTTGGTGCCGACCGAAAGTCCTTCTCCATGGCCTCTCCGAACTTCTCCCACACCCGCTGCTTAGCCTCCGACACGGCAGCAGCTGCAGCCCTTCGGGCCTGTCGGTACCCTGCAACCGAGTCAGGAGTCCTCCAGGATATTATATCCCGGAAGGCCTCCTTCTTCAATCGGACGGCTTCCCTGACCACCGGTGTCCACCACGGTGTCCGAGGGTTACCGCCCCTTGAGGAGCCTAAGACCCTGAGGCCACAGCTAGCCGCCGCAACTTCAGCAATGGAGGCTTTGAACACCGCCCACTCCGGCTCAATGCCCCCAACCTCCACAGGAATGCCAGAAAAACTCCGCCGGAGGTGTGAGTTGAAGATACCTAGGACGGGGGCCTCCTCCAGGCGTTCCCAGTTCACCCGCACTACTCGTTTGGGCTTACCAGGTCTATCCGGAAATTTCCCCCACTCCCTGATCCAACTCACAACCAGATGGTGGTCGGTTGACAGTTCCGCCCCTCTCTTTACCCGAGTGTCCAAAACATGCGGCCTCAGATCAGATGACACGATCACAAAATCGATCATTGATCTTCGGCCTAGGGTACTCTGGTACCAGGTACACTTATGAGCACCCTCATGTTCAAACATGGTGTTTGTTATGGATAATCCATGGCTAGCACAGAAGTCCAATAACAAACGACCGCTCGGGTTCAGATCAGGGAGGCCGTTCCTCCCCACCACGCCTCTCCAGGTGTCTCCATCGTTGCCCACGTGGGCGTTGAAGTCACCCAGCAGAAGTAAGGAGTCCCCTACTGGAGCCCCATACAGGACTCCATTCAGGGTCTCAAAGAAGGCCGAGTACTCTTAACTGCTGTTTGGTGCATACCGACCGGGCTCCGTGGCAAACCCGGCCACCAGACGCTCGCCATCGAGCCCTCCGTCTGGGCCTAGCTTCAGACGGGGGCCCCGGGCTTCCTCCGGGCTGGGTCCCATCTCCTCTTGTACCGATATTCATTGAGGGTTTTTGAACCATTCTTAGTCTGGCCCCTCACCTGAGACCACTCTGCCATGAGAGACCCTACCAGGAGCACAAGGCTCCAGACAACACAGCCCTCAGGTTCACATGGACACGCAAACCTCTCCACCACGATAAGGTGACGGTTCAAGGAGAGGGATACAGATTGTATTATTCTTAATTGATAATTTTATTGTTTTCATTAATTATTTTAACTATTATTAATGGATAAACGTATCATTTCTAATTAATTGTTTTACTATTCTTAATTAATAGCTTCATAATTTTTCATTATTTTTAATAAATAATTGTTATTTTAATGATCATATTTCATGATTATTAATAAGTAGCCAACGTCAAATCTACTCCTACTATTGCACAACAGCAGTTTTGCAGAATGTTACCCAGGTAGAGTCACCAGACCCCGAGTCCTCTGAGAGAGTAAAACAGATTACATGTCAAAACTGCAGGAACTAGGTTTAACAAAGATAAATGTAAAGTCTTGTGAAGTGTCTGACTTCTGGAAATCAAAACTCGTTAATCTGGTTTCTCAGTATGAAGGAATCTTCTCCCGTGACAAACTTGATTGTGGAGAGGCCAAGCAAGTTGTCCATAGGATTCGACTGAAGGATGAGCTGCCCTTCCGATTGCCATGTAGGCGGATCCCACCATCTGACTACCAGAAACTGAAGGAGACCTTGGATGCAATGGAGGAGAAGGGCATTATTCGGAAATGGGCCTCTCCACTTGTGATTGTTTGGAAACCATCAGGAGAACTCAGGATATGTACTGATTTCAGATGGTTAAACCAGAGAACAGAGAAGGGCGCATACCCATTGCCACACCAGGGTGATGCCCTTGCAGCATTGGGTGGGAACTGCTTCTTCAGTACTATGGATTTGACATCAGGATTCTACAACATCCCAATACATGAAGATGACCGCAAATATACGGCATGCTCAACCCCTGCCGGGTTGTTTGAATACAACCGAATGGCTCAGGGGCTATGTAACAGCCCAGCGACATTTGCCAGAATGATGACATCAATCTTTGGAGATCAGAATTATCTCTCCCTTCTCTGTTACTTGGACGACCTACTTGTGTTTGGAAAAAGTGAAAAGGAGGCACTGGATCGTCTGGAGATGGTATTCTCTCGCCTCAGGGAACATAATCTGAAGTTGGCACAGAAAAAGTGCTATTTCCTTAGAGAGTCAGTCAAGTTTTTAGGTCACATTGTAGCTGCAGAGGGCATTGCAACTGACCCATCCAAAGTTTCCGCCATCAACCAGGTGACAGCGGCAGATTTGATGGCAAATGACGGTGAAACCCCCTCACCAACCAAGATAAGATCCTTTCTTGGCATGGCTAAATATTACTCGCACTTCATCGAAGGTCTGTCAGGAATGGCAAAACCATTGTTTGCACTGACTGCAGGACAGAAAAAGAAGAGGAAAGATAGAAAGCCATGTGTCAGCAAGCCAAGACGTCTAAAGCCAGAGGATTGGACTACTGACTGTGAGCTGGCAGTTGAGAAATCAAGAATACGGTTACTCAGACTGCTATTCTATCCCATCCAGATTTCAAGAAATCATTTGTCCTTAATATCGATGCTTCGATGGATGGATTGGGGGCGGTGCTTAGTCAGGTGCCTGACGGTGAAAAGAGACCAAGACCCGTAGCCTTTGCAAATAAGACATTGTCTAAAGCCTGAAACATGCTTCTGCGACTGCGTCTGCGTCTTTTCACGCCGCTGTGGCGCAAGACTCGTTTTCATTCATGCTTCCCCAACTGTTGCGCGTCTTACAAAGCAATTCCGCGCCAGAACACTAGGCGGAGTAATGCTTTTTGTCGAGACGACCTTAGAGACGCCTTCTTTCTTCTTCGCCGATTGTTTATTTACATAGCCACTGCGGCTCCTCGTAGCCTTTTTCTGGCGGACAAATCCGCCAGTCAGTGACAGGTTATACAAGTGATCATACTATCGGATATCTTCTGCCAAGTGCTCTTCTATTTGGTCCATATTCGTTCTTCTAAATCTTCCGTGATTTCTGCCGGTATTATGGGGCATGAAACCGGAAATGCAGCTCCAATAGGGATGTAGAGCAGACCAATCACAGCCTTTGCGGGCTGAGTGAGCTTGCGGAGCTTTGCCGTAAATTTTAGAAAAGGGGGTCGACACCCGTCAGCACGTAAGGAGGGATACATAAGCACGTAAGGGACCCGGAAGGGCTCTTGCGCTTACGGGCCCGTGAAAACGCAGAAGCATGTTTCAGGCTTTAGTCACAGTCCCGCTACCCGGCTCATAGGTTAGAGTTTTTTGCTCTCAAGTGGGCTGTATGTGATAAATATGCACATTGGCTAAAGGGAAACCAATTCACGGTCCTAACTGATAACAACCCCATGACGTATATCATGACTAAGCCTAAATTAGACGCCTGTGAGCAACGATGGGTGTCAAACTTGCACCCTTTGATTTTGACTTGAAGTACATACCTGGTACACAGAACATACCTGCTGACCTTTTAAGCCGACGTCCATTTGCCAAAGTCCTGGATGCTAGTGAAGCCCTAGAGCAGTGGTTCTCAACCTTTTTCAGTGACGTACCCCCTTCGAAGAAAAAATTCTGCAGAGTACCCCCTAACCAGCGCAAAGCATTTTTGGTTGAAAGAAAGATGTAATGTGATTTATTAAGCCTTGTAACTAGACACATTCAAATTTAAAACTCCATCAATGTCCATAACATTGCTCATTTGTAGTGGTCTCTCTTGAACTATTTGGAAATAAAAAGATATAAAAATAACTAAAGACTTTTATTATTATCTAAATATAAATAAAGATTTGTGCACCTCAAAATAATTATCAACTTAAAGTGACCTCTTTTGGGATCATAATAAAGATATGTTCTCAAATTGAACTCATGAACTTAATTATAGCTAAACACTTCTTCCCAAAAAATAAATCATCAACTTAGTTTTAATATTTATCATCTTAAAATATCTTCTTTAAGGATCGAAAAGAATACTGACAGGTAGCATGTTTCTGTTTGCTTCGGGGAGGCTTTTCGCATCGTCTCTTGAGATGACCTGAATTCAGAAGGTTTCCTCTTAAAAAACTCAGGTGGCTTACCAACATGACTTTCATGTTTTGTCTGGAGATACCGCTGAAGATGTGGTGGCTTAATGCCACTGTTGGCTAATCTCTCCCCACAGAAAAAACAAAAAGTGTAAATAATCTATGTTATTGTTAATATTATTGAAGTGTCTTTCTGTTATTTTATTGTGAAATATTTGCTCGGTTTAAGGTCATACAACTTCATTTCCGCTTTTGTATTACATGCTTTTATTTTAAAAGTGTACCAGTAGAGATGCAGACTTCTTGTTATGAATCATTAACTTCACAACGGAAAACTTTTACGTTTTGGCGCCCCTCCGAAGAGGCACAAGCTCTCACGGTGTTGTTTAGGGAAGGCTCTCTGCTCTGGTTTCGCCTTCTTAAGAACTTGTCCCTCCGTGTTTCAGCAGTATTGCTGCTGCACTTCAATTTGACTCCATTGTTGAAGTTTTCAAGGCAGGTGATGACAGGTGATGACAGGTGGCGTGTGCCAGGTGGGGTCAAACCATCGGTATGGGGGAGACTCTGTTTTTTTAGGATAATTAAATTGAAAAGCCTACTGAATATAAAATTGAGTTCATGAACTTACACTTATATTTTATTGAATATTTGTTAAATAAAAATTTTTCAAGGATTTTTGAATGGATGCTAATTTCAAATATATAAAAAAAAAATCTCAAGTACCCCCTGGAGTACCTTCAAGTACCCCCAGGGGTACGCGTACCCCCATTTGAGAATCACTGCCCTAGAGAATGGCGCTCAGTGTGTAACCTCGGAGCGAATACAGGAGGCATTTCGGTTGTCAGTCAATGTCCAGACCAGTGACAGTTACCTGCGCCAAAACCAAGTAGGAGGTCAGATTGGAATGTCCAGAGAGGGAGTTAAAGCAACCCTGGAATCCTGTTCAGAATGGGAAAGTGGCCGGCTAATACGCAACATCAACTTTGCCCAGTGTCCTGGCAGTCTGCTGAAGGGGGGCGTACCTGCTCTTCCAGCCTTCTCTGCGGATGACATTAAAAGGAGTCAAAAGGAGGACTGTGTTATAGCTCGTGTTAGATTCTTCATTGAGAGGAAGAGGATACCCTCACGTCGGGAGAAATGCCATGAGCCTGCACAAGTTCTGAGGATGCTAAAACATTGGGAAAAACTTGAGATGACCAATGACATTCTCTACCGGAGATCCAAGGACAGAACTGGTAGGAAAAGGTATCAGCTAGTGCTTCCCAGCTCACTAAAGGCTGTCACTCTCAAAGGCACTCATGATGATGCAGGCCATCAGGGCCAGAGTAGAACACTTCATCTGGTGCGCCAAAGATTTTTCTGGTCAGGAATGGATGGTGAAGTTAAGAAATATGTTTCTCACTGCAAACGTTGTGTAGTTAGCAAGACTCTTGAGCCAGAGGCCAGGGCACCATACAAGCGAGAGTGATGTCTCTGGGAACGACAGAAGTGACTCTGGTACTGAGGGTGGGGTGAGGGAACAGGAGACACTGCATGATCCTGGGAGCAGTAGGAGTGATTATTCCATGTCAGTGACAACTCAAAGTGGAATTAGTAGTGTGACTAGTCCTGTCGGCTGCTCCAGGTGCCAAAAGAGAACTTGCTTTGGAGGAATCAAAGACTGGAACCATCAGAGACTGTCCTCAGTGGGGATGCAACGACAACCAGAACAGGAAGAGTAGTAAAACCTGTTAGAAGACTACTTGAATAAATGAGCATGATCATAAGAGAACCTGGAAGTGTAGATTCTTTGTCTGTCTTGTTCGAAGTTCTCTCGACCTTTGTAGATGCGTAAACAACTGAGAGGGTCATTCAGTTCAGCTTTAAGGGCCAGTGTTGTATATAGAAAAATCTGAATGTAGGGTTGAGATGTACCTTATTGGTTATATGTATAAGGGCATATTTCTACCTGGTTAAGTTGTTTACTGTCCAATTGGACGACTGCGGTCAAGGTTACCCCCATAAGGAAGGAGTTCTCATATAGTCTTAAAGTTTGCTGTAATTGAGGAGGGGTGAATGCAATGGGATGTTATTATATTCCAGCTAACTTTAAGAAACCCTGCAGTGAGTATCGTCTCAGGGGGATGTTCCAATTGCCGACAATGAGGAGGGGGGGATATGTATTTCTAGTGCTTTCTTATTTTCATTTTATAGCCAATGATTAGGCTAAATCAGTACTTACCACAGGAGTAATGTTTTATGTACCTTTATTTTCATGTGTATATGTTGTATATAAGTATTCTGGTCTGTGAACCCCCCTGTTGCGCTGTGGTACGTGCCGCTCAGGAACCTGTCTCTCTGTCTGCATTTGGAGCTGAAAGAGACAGGTATGGTTATGGAGTGTCATTGTTACGTTTAATGCATGCTACTGTGACAGCTTTCTGAAAGAGCAATATAAGATGGCTGTAAAGCGCGGAGTTTGAAGAGTTATTTCAGAACTTAGGGCTGCAGTGTTTTCCCTTTGAAGTACGCCAATTCGCGCCGCAGCAATCCGCGGTATTATGGGAAATGTAGTTTTCTTGTGGGATTTGTACAGAACGAATGTGAAGTGCATTGTTTCTTTTCAAATGTTGTTTGTGAACCCACATTAAGTCATTGTGTATACTCTGTGATGGGTTAGACATGTAAGGCAGGGAATATTTATATATTTAATATTTAATGTTTATTTTGTCCTTTGGTTTACATAATTATTTCATGCATCCTTTACAGCAGTCTAAGGAGATGTGAACTGATGCAGTCCCTGTTACATGTTTCATCATTACAGGTATGATTGTCAAAGTAATCACTATACGATCAATGCAATTGACTGGTTTTGTTTATAATGTATATATGTTTTGTTATACTCTGTCTGCATTTGGAGCTGAAAGAGACAGCAGTCTAAGGAGATGTGAACTGATGCAGTCCCTGTTACATGTTTCATCATTACAGCTGAAAGAGCCAGTAAAAAGATATCCAAAGAGAGCTGTGGTGTCGGGGTGATTTTGTGGTGTGTCGCGGACTCGCTACAATTACATAACTTCCAGCAACTTACCGCGACAAACAATTTCGACCACACGTGCTGCGCACACGCTAACCTTCCGCACACACCCACAGGACCGGCAGTGGGGAGAGAGAGAGAGAGGAAGAGGGGGAGCGCTAAGGTGTCCCTAAATAAACTCCTCCACCTCCCCGCAGCCTATAGGAGTTGCTGTCCTGTCAGGTTAATTAACACATCCAGAACGGGGAAAATGATACTGCTAAAAGTATAAAACTGACGTTGGAACGCCATCAAGCGATGTGAAGAGTTTCACATCGCTTGCCTATTTATATAACCTATTTATATTTATAAATGGTCAATGCAAAGAATGTCACAAATATTAGTTTATGAAGCTGACCAATGGGTTTCCACCATGAGTCCTGACGGAGGCACGGCATCAAGCGATGTGAAGAGGAAGTGAAACTTCATGGCAGTATTTATCCATTTAGAGCATCAGACCGATCAGTGGATCCTTGTCTCCACTCTGGGATATTATTTGGAAAGTTTCTTCATTTGTTGTAAGTGATCTCCTGTGCGCTCTGCGCGTGCATGTGCGAGTATGTGCGCCCTGTGCTTTGCGCGCACTGTTTGCGCTGCGCTGCACTGTAAGCCCGGACAACTAATGAGCTGGAAAGTTTAATTTGAATGTACATAAATAATTTAAGTATGATACCATTACTATCAGATGTAGGTTTATTCTACTAATTTGAAGTAGAATATACTTACATCTGTTAGTAATCAGTGATGCCGGTAACGCCTTACTTAGTAACGCGTTACTGTAATCTGACCAGTTTTTTCAGTAACGAGTAATCTAACACGTTACTATTTCCAAACCAGTAATCAGATTAAAGTTACTTGTCCAAGTCACCTTGTGTTACTATTTCGGTATTTGTGGTTAAACCGCTGGGCACGTCCTGCGGCTGGGGGAGCAGTCACCCCGTCGCCCTCCTAACCACGCCGCCGGAGGCTCGGTGTGCGGCACACCTCAACTTTTTTTTGGGGGGGAGGTGCTCGTCTGCGGTGCCGGGGCTCTCCTTCTAGTGGGCCGTGCGGCGGTGTCTGTCGGCGTTGCAGAAGGCAGGGAACCAGTTGGCGCGGACCGGGTACGCCGGTCGGCGGCAGCGACTCTGGACGCGTGTCTGGCCCTTCTCGCGGATCACCTCAGCTACAGCGCCTGTTGGGGGAACCCTCCGTTCGTGTGGGGGAGGGGGGGGGGGCCTCCGGCGGTTTCTAATAAAGTCAGTGTTGGTAAAATTGGTTGTCATTTTTATGTTGAGGCGGCGGGGGTGTTGTCAGCAGCTGCTGAATGTAACTAATAAAGTAACTTGTAATCTAACCTGGTAACTTTTAAAATTAGGTCACTTGTAATCTAACTTAGTTACTTTTAATATCAAGTAACTTGTAAAGTAACTAAGTTACTTTTTCAAAGTAACTATGGCAACACTGTTAGTAATGCAATTGATGGATAAACTTGAGGTTTTTATTACATGCCCACACATCTTTGTATCAAGGAGAAGCTGCAATATTCAGAATACTGTACTAATTGAAATTAAATATGAAATATTAATGACGTATTAATAATGATAATATTAAGAGTTTTGTGGATAGATGAATGTCACACCAAATTGTATCACCCATTAAGTAATGTCATTATATTTCACAAAAGTTAATATTTCCTTTTAAATAAACAATAAGAGGTTCTGAGAGCATTATTTGGACAAAAATCAGGTAGGTTTAAGATCCTCCTTCATGCTGATCTCACCAAAATTTTGTAAAAAATGCTAGTAAAAGTAATACACTACAATTCCACATAATCGTGAGTCAGGAGGCTGGGGACACGTGATTTATGCGCTTCTCTCTCTTTGTGAAAACAAAAAACGTGGCGGACATTAATCTAACCCTAGCCCTCATATGAAAAATACATATGAAGTCTTCAAAACGGTGACAGCTGCAGGAATAAGCTGTTCCTGAACCTGCTCGTCCGGGAACGAGTCTGAGACTTGGTTGTGAGAAATTGGGTTGTTAATGAACAAAGCTGTCTCTAACTTGTTCCAAAGTGAAACACATGATTATTTATGAAGCAAACATACATATTTTGACCATATCTGGCCATTTAATACCACTTAAAAACAGATTTGATAGATTTGATCCAGCTTGGAACTCGATGGGGTCTGACAAAGTACACCTGAGATGGCCTGTGCTTGGAGCATAACCCAGTGCAAACTTATGGGGGGCGCCACTGAGTAGGGCCAAAACCTTGAAAAAACTATTTTTTAACGTTTTATTAGTAAGAAAAACTAAATCTGATTAAACAGGTGTTTTTCTCACACCAATAAAGCATAAAGAAGCGTGCAAGGTTCCCGGTCGCAATCTCACTTAATAGTGAAAAAACATTAGAACTACAAAAGATCGGAACAACACACACACGTACCCTAACGCCATTCGATTTTTAGTTCTCTGTGTGGTTCTTCCGGTATGAGTTTAGGGAATTTGAAAATAGGGCTTAGAAAACATATTATCGGTTTGTTTTCTTAACCATGATGGAAAATATTGAAACTGAAACACACATATCTCGCCATAAATATCATCAAAACACACTTTTTTTAAGAAACTCAAATACAGCGTTTTCCACCAAGACCACAGCAATCTCCGCCATCTTAACTCTACGTAAGATATCTCACAAACTGTTTTTCCTGACTTTGAGTTGACAGTCATTCTGTTACACACCCCGCGTCGTGGGTGGTGACATGCACCTGTATGGACAATAACGACAGCTATTGCAGCTGCTATGGTGCGGTTAGCTTAATCTGGTGAGTGCTAGTAAGCTAACACTAGCGACGACATTTTAGCTTGCCTGCTACACTGGTTAGCTTTTCTAGAGAAAGGTCACATGGTGGAAAGCGTGTGTTGAATTACAGTGTTTTTATCCTCTCATGGCATTAAAGGTAGCCTCATTAAATATAAACGGGGGTAGAAGTGCTCATAAAATGTTTTTAGTATCAGAACTTTTTAAAGTAAAGAAGCTGGATGTCCTTTTTTTACAGGAGACTCACAGTGATTCCCTGAATGAAACAGACTGGGGAGTATGGTGGGGGGGCACAATGTACTCAGCCATGGCTCTAACCTGAGCGCTGGATAGAGTGGCAAAGTTTTTGACTTTTTTTTTGGGGAGTCTCTTAGGCCTGGGTCTCGGGGACCCGAGCAGCAGGGCTCGCGCTGCCGCCGGGTCGAGGGCCGTCTCTCCGATAGGGGGTCTCCGTGACCCCGAGACTCGCGAAGCCGGGCAGGCCTGGCTCCCGCTGCCGCTCGAGTTAGCGGCCGTCTCTCCGTCGTGCGTCGTGCACTCGAGCCTGTCGTTGTTCAGTTATGCGAAGAAGAAGAAGAAGAAGAAGAAGAAGAAGAAGAAGAAGAAGAAGAAGAAGAAGAAGAAGAAGAAGAAGAAGATTTTTTTTATTATTACTCTTATAGCCGCACGACACATACAAAGACGTAGGGTCGGTGAGACGCGAGGCCTGTCGCTTGTTGGTCGGGGTCCCTGTGACCCACAGACTCGCGAAGCCGGGCACGGTCCGGCTCCCCGCGCTGTGTACTCGATGCCTGTTGTTGCTCAGTGGTCGTTAAAAATGAAAAAAAATGACTATACAGTGGCGAAGCGTTGACTTTTTTTTATCTATGCACGCCTCCCTCAAAGTTGCGCGCCAGTGTGACGTGGGACCCCTGGGATGCCCGCGTTGGGGAGTCTCTTCGGCCTGGGTCTCTGCGACCCGAAGGCTCACGCCGTG
This sequence comes from Platichthys flesus, assembly GCF_949316205.1. NCBI lineage: Eukaryota > Metazoa > Chordata > Actinopteri > Pleuronectiformes > Pleuronectidae > Platichthys > Platichthys flesus. The sequence goes on from NC_084960.1 coordinate 21,025,516, forward strand.
GGGCTCGCGCTGCCGCCCGCGTCGAGAGCCGTCTCTCCGCTATGGGGTCTCCGTGACCCCGAGACTCGCGAAGCCGGGCACGGTCCGGCTCCCCGCGTCGTGTACTCGATGCCTGTTGTTGCTCAGTGGTCGTTGAAAATGAAAAACAAATTACGATACAGTGGCGCAGCGTTGACTTTTTTTTTATCTACGCACACCACTCTCCAAGTTCCGCGCCGGTGTGACGTGGGACCCCTGGGATGCCCGCATTGGGGAGTCTCTTTGGCTTGGGTCTCTGCAACCCGAAGGCTCGCGCCAGGGGGCTCGCGCTGCCTCCCGCGTCGAGGGCCGTCTCCCGCTATGGGGTCTCCGTGACCCCGAGACTCGCGAAGCAGGGCACGGTCCGGCTCCCCGCGTCGTGTACTCGATGCCTGTTGTTGCTCAGTGGTCGTTGAAAATGAAAAACAAATTACGATACAGTGGCGAAGCGTTGACTGTTTTTTTTATCTACGCACACCACTCTCCAAGTTGCGCGCCGGTGTGACGTGGGACCCCTGGGATGCCCGCATTGGGGAGTCTCTTCGGCCTGGGTCTCTGCGACCCGAAGGCTCGTGCAAGGGGGCTCGCGCTGCCTCCCGCGTCGAGGACCGTCTCTCCGCTATGGGGTCTCCGTGACCCCGAGACTCGCGAAGCAGGGCATGGTCCGGCTCCTGCGTTGTGTACTCGATGCCTGTTGTTGCTCAGTGGTCGTTGGAAAAAGAAAATTACAGGCGGCCCGCATTCCGTACCTGAGCCTGATCTTGCTCGGTGATGCGAAGAAGAAGAAGAAGAAGAAGAAGAAGAAGAAGAAGAAGAAGAAGAAGACTCCAGCTCAGTAATAATAATAAAGAAAAATTCATTATTTTATATTTTATTTTTGCATAGCTGCACAAGACACACGCTAGGACGTAGGGCACGTCGCTTGACGTTCGGGGTCCCCGTGACCCGAGTGCACGGGCCGTGAGCATCCCCGGCTGCCAGTGTTCAGTGCTGGAGCCTGTTCTTGCTGAGTGATAATACAAATAATAACAATAAGAATAATGAGAAGAAGAAGAAGAAGAAGAAGAAGAAAATGCGGTGGCACACATTTAAGTCTTTTTTTTTTTTAATTTGTATTGCTGCACACGCCATGAGCGAAGACGGGAGACTGTCACACGCACACAAACACATGCTGGGTCAACCAGACCCTGGGACAACACAAGGGTTAAGGAGCTGGAGAGCGTACCTACCAACACGGAGAAATTAAAAGCTAAAAGACAGGAGGACTTCCGGTGGCGCTGAACCTGATGGCTTCTTGAAAATCTCGCTCCCACCCGGTGTGATATAATCCCCTTAGAAAAACCCTACTGATAATAAAAAAATTCTGATATTAACCATGGAAGGGGAGAAGCAAAGAAAGACTAAACTTAAACCAAGCTCAAAACTTGATAAATCGGCGACATCCGACGAAACATATGAAGACGAAGACAGCAATGAGGACAATGGCGGCGCTGATAAAGAAGTAGCTAACCCGAACATGCAGGCTATCTACAACGAGATTCGGGCACTCAGGTCAGATCTAAAAAGTGAAATGAGTGAATTCCGACGCTCTCTTCGCAACGACATGAAGAAGGAACTGAACGAGTTTAAAGGAGAAATCAACCAGAAACTTGAAGAAGCTACTAGCGAGCTAAATGCTACTGTAGCCAAGGTTGCGATAGAACAACGTATATCTGATATCGAAGACAGGGATGAAGCTGCGAGGGAGGCTCTCATCCAGGCATTAGAGACCCAAGAGATTTTGCAGGCTAAATTAACCGAATTAGAAGCACGCTCACGCCGAAACAACCTCCGTATACATGGAATACCGGAAGAGTCTGAGGGGCCCGATCTGTCGGCGTTAGTGACCAAGCTAATAAAATCAGAAGTCGGCATGCCGGTAGCGGACATGGACCTCGGCATACAGCGCTGCCACCGGGCACTGGCTCCAAAACCTCCCCAAGGCGCTCCACCAAGATCACTGGTGATTTGCTTCCTCGAGTTCAGAGTGAAAGAGCAGGTGCTGCACACAGCATGGAAGAAAAAAGTCGTTCGATATGAGGGGAAAAGGATCTATTTCGACCAAGATTACCCTCCCGAGATCTTGAAAAAAAGAAAGGCATACGCGGGAATGCTGAAAGAGCTCAAAGCCAAGGGTATCTGCTTCCAGACGCCACATCCAGCTAAATTGAAGGTGTTTTTTGACAGCGGCACCCGGATCTACGAGAGCGCGGCGGAGGCTGCAAAGGACCTGAAGAAGAGGGGAATCACTCTGGAAAATGAGATAGAGCCAGACCATACCAGGGAGAAACAACGGAGATTATCGACGTGGGAGAAAGCGGGTGCAAATCGATCCGGACGGGCGGTGGATCGCGGACGGATAAGGGAGAAACTACGGAGCTTTCAGCGCGCCACTCCGGGAACATCTGACGCTGCAGAGTGAAGCATCTATGGGTGAGCTACTAAGACATTGACTATCGTTTCTCACAGAGCTGGACAGGTTTGAACTTTTTACCGATTGTTGGGAGCTGTTCTAAATGTTACCGGTGCAGAGTACCATCTCTGACACAGAGAGGCCCTCGATGGACGCGAGGATTTCCTCTCACTTTGAAGCTTTATTGGAACTTCGGACTTGGAAGTCTTTTTTTTCTGTTTTTCTAGTTCATTGTTCAGTGTTCGTTGTTCTTGTTATCATGGGTAATGTCACACGAGTTAACACAGTTTGGAAAAAGATATGCATCGTCAGGAGTATAAAGTAGTCACACTGAACGTCAATGGGCTGCATAATCCGATAAAAAGGAGTAAAATTATTGCAAAAATGAAGCGAGAAAAGCAGCAGATAATATATTGGCAGGAGACACATCTCTCTTCTTCTGAACATGAAAAATTAAAAAAGCTTGGGTTTCAAATAATATTATTCATTTCATAAATCAGGCCGGAGGAGAGGTGTGGCCATACTGATCCCCAATGCAGTAAATTTTTAATTTATTTCTCAGGTGAAAGATAATGAAGGGAGATTTGTCTTAGTAAAAGGCAAATTAGATAATGAAGCAGTAACTTTATTTAATGTGTATGCTCCCCCAGGGAGTAACAAATCTTTTTTTAAGAAAATATTCGAATTGATGGTAAAGGAAACACAGGGAACCCTGATTCTTGGTGGTGACTTCAACATCCAACTTCAACCAAAATTAGATACATCTAACCAACGCCAAAAGAAAAGCCCAAATGCCACCTTGGTTCAGCAAATGCTTACACAACTGGGCCTGATTGATGTGTGGAGAGAGTCCCATCCCATAGAAAAACAATTTACATATTACTCCCCTTGTCACTCTGTTTACTCACGGATTGATTACTTATATATGTATAAATCAGACTGGCATAGGGTCAGAGATTGTGAGATAGGGATTAGAGACGTATCTGATCATTCAGGCGTATATTTAACCTTATATTTAAACAACCAACGGAAAAATACACTTTGGAGGCTTAACACAAGCATTTTAAATGACAAAGCAGTACAGAAACAGATCCAGCAGGAATTTGAAACATACGTACAGTATAATGATAATGGAGAAGTGTCTCCTAATACTTTGTGGGATGCAGCAAAGGCTGTAATTCGAGGTAAAATAATTGCCCTTATGGCCTCACGGAAAAAAGAAAAACAGAAAAGACTTAACGAATTACAAGAGGAACTTAAGTCACTAGAGATTAGACATACAGAACAAAAAGATCCTCAAATATTAATTAAAATAAATAAAATCAAACAAGATATAAATGGTATATATGATGAGGAAATTGAAAAACAACTTAAATTCACCAAACAAAAGTACTATGAGACAGGATCGAGGTCTATGAAACTCCTTTCTTGGAGGATACGAAAACAACAGGAAAAGAATACAATATATAAAATTAGGAACCCTATGACAAAAAATATGAGCGGTAATCTAGAAGACATCCAACGCTCTTTTGAACTATATTATAAGGACTTGTACACTCAACCAACCAGAGCCGATACCACAATAATAGAGATGTTTCTAAGTTCGCTGGACCTACCATCCATAGGAGAAAAACAGAATAAAGAAATTATGGCTGAGATAAAGCTAGAGGAACTGGATAAAGCCATCTCAAGATTGAAAACTAATAAAGCTCCTGGTGCAGATGGATATTCGTCTGAATGGTACAAAACATTTAGAACACAAATAACCCCTATGCTGCTTAACTGCTTTAACCACACTTTGAGAACAGGAGAAGCCCCGCAGTCATGGAAGGAAGCAGTCATTTCTGTCATCCCAAAAGAAGGTAAAGATAAAAAGGAATGCAGCTCATACAGACCAATATCAGTACTCAATGTAGACTATAAACTATTTGCCTCAGTCCTATCTAAAAGGCTGGAAGCTATTATCCCGGAGCTAATAGATTTGGACCAAACAGGCTTTGTACTAAATAGACAGACACAGGATAATTTAAGGAGAACATTACAGGTGATGAGTCATGTTACTTCGGCCAAAATTGGTGCAATGTTGGTTAGTCTAGATGCCGAAAAGGCTTTCGACTCAGTAGGTTGGGAATATTTGTATAGGGTACTTGCAAGATTTGGCTTTAAGAACTGCTTCATCACATGTATTAAATCGTTATACTCCTCTCCAACAGCCAGGATTAGGATAAATGGAAACCTGTCACAAACTATTCGCCTAGAAAAAGGGACACCCCTGACTCGAGCATCCCCAGATTGATGTGTCTATTAAAGACTTACAACTCGTACTCTGGATATAAGCTAAATACTTCAAAAACTCAAACCCTTACATTTAATTATACTCCCCATCCAGATATAAAAAAGAAGTACAACTTTAAATGGGACTCTTCCACAATAAAATATCTAGGAATAAATCTACCAAAGGATATATCAAAGCTTTCTGAAATTAATTATGGCCCCATCAACAAAGCGGTAAAATCAGACATCTCTAGATGGACGATGCTCCTGCTGGATATGAGCAATAGAATAGAAATAATCAAAATGAATGTGTTGCCACGATTTCTTTATCTCTTCCAGTCCTTACCCCTGGAGATACCACCCAAACAATTTGATGAATGGGACGGGTGGATTTCAAGGTTTATTTGGAACGGTAAAAGACAGAGGGTACAGTTCAAGACACTGCAGCTGAAGAAGGAGAGGGGAGGCAGAGCTCTACCATGCCTACAGGCCTACTATCATGCTGCACAATTGAAACCCTTAGTATACTGGTGTACACCAAATTATGAATCTAAATGGAAGTCTTTGGAAATTACACAGACAGATATTCCAATACAATCAATATTAGGAAACAAAAGCCAAGCAGAAAATAATTATAACATCTTGAATCAATGGACCCTATTCACGGTTAAACTGTGGTTTAGGGTGTTGAGGAAATTGCAGCTAGAGAAACAGGCCAGGGTCTTGAGTTGGGTAGCATATGATCCAGAGTTTGAACCTGCGAGACTGGACGGGAGCTTTAAACAGTGGATTAGGAGAGGCATCACATCCTTTTGTTCACTCACTTCTAACGGTAAATTTCAGAGTTATAAGGCAGTTTCTGACTCATTTGGATTGGAAAAATGCAATTTTTTTAGATACCTACAAGCCAGAGACTACTTTAATAAAATATCACAAATCAAAACGGGGAAAGAATATAACCTGATCTCTATATTCCATGAAGCATATGAAAAAAACAACATTAAAAAACTGATCTCACGAATATATGAAAGTATACAAACCTCCAAAAATCACTCTACGTTATACATCAAACAAAAATGGGAAAAGGAGTCTGGTACAGAAATATCAGATGAGTCCTGGATGGAGATATGTGAGACACAAGCAACCACTGCAAACTCAAGATCATTAAGAGAGTTTGGTTGGAAGAATGTTGTGAGGTTTTTTATCACTCCTAAAATAACGGCTTTGCAATCAGGCTCTCAGAATCCGGGGCTTTGTTGGAGACAATGTGGAGCCATTATGGCCAATCATTTTCATATCTTTTGGGCTTGTCAAAGAATTCAACCATATTGGAGGGAAGTAACTAATGAAATATGTAAGATGATGGGAATTAAATTAGACTACTCTTTTACTACTTTGTATCTAGGTAAAATACCAGAATTTATCCCTCACAAATACAAATACCTGCTAAAGATTCTCTTGACATGTGGTAGAAAGGCTATAACCCGAAGATGGCTCCAGACTGACCCCCCAACATTGCACCAGTGGAGGGGGATAGTGAAAGAAGTTTACTGTATGGAGAGACTGACTTATATTTTAAGATTGGAATTGGAGAAATGTGTTGAACGTTGGGAAAAATGGATTATGTATGCACTGTGCCTGGAATAGTGTGACACTATACTTCGATGTATTGAGAAGAATGTGACCATATACTGTTACACTCATGAGTATGTTGTATGTTTGTTTTGTTTTTTGTTATTTGTTTTTTTTTCCCTTTATTTCTTTCTATTCAAAATTCAAAATCCAAAATAAAAAGTTTAAAAAAAAAAAAGCTAAAAGACAGCAACTGACCTCCTTTCTCCAGGAGAAGGCCAAAGGAGCTCTGGTTCGAGCTTGTTTCCAGAAATTAAAAGACATAGACATACCTACCACGTTCTTTTTCAACCTGGAGAGATCCGTGGCCCAGGGGAAGCAGATGGTGGGTTTCCGGCTGCCGAATGGGAATATAACATCAGAACCAGCCGAGATGAGAAGACACGCGGTGGAGTTTTATACCGACCTGTTTGGGGCAGAGGAGTGTGACGGGGAAGCTGTGGCCGAGCTGCTGCAGGACCTCCCACAGCTGAGTCCAGGTGAGCGAGACACCCTGAGCGCTGACATCACGCTGGAGGAGCTGACCACTGCTGAATCTCAGATGGCTACAGGCAAGTCACCAGGTTTGGATGGACTACCAGCAGATTTTTTTTTCAATTTCTGGAACATTATGGGACAGGATCTGCTGGATGTCCTGAAGGAGGCATTTGCTAAAGGGCTTCTTCCAGCCTCCTGCAGATGGGCGGTAATATCACTTCTACCGAAGAAAGGAGATCTAACCCTGCTGAAGAACTGGAGACCCGTCTCTCTTTTATGTAGTGATTATAAGGTTTTATCTAAGGTTTTAGGAAATAGATTCAAGGTTTTTATGGAAGTGTTTATTAATGCTGACCAATCATATTGTATTCCAGGTATCAAGGACAATTTGTTTTTTAATGAGAGACATTTTTGATTTGTGTGCAACACATAACATTAATATTGGAATTATTTCCATCGACCAAGAAAAAGCCTTCGATCATGTCGATCGTGCATTCCTGTTTGCCACACTGCTTTTGGTGTCGGGAGCACTTTCTGTCCTGGGTAAAATTATTTTATCATGATACTTGTTGTGTGGTGAAGGTGGGGGGAGGGCTGAGCAGACAGGTACCAGGCCATCGAACCTCTCCTGTGTCGCCTCAGAACTCGGCTGAAAGGCCTGCGTCTGCCTGAGCTGCCTCAAAGTCCCCCGATAATAGTATCAACTGTTGGGCAACAGCCCAGTGAGGTGACCAGATACTGGGGCCGAGTTTAAGACAAAGTGGTTGCATTCCAATCCAACCGTCGGAGTACTTTTGGAGGGAAAACATTCACTCAGCAGGCCCAAGAGTCTCCCCCTGGTGGTGGAAAATGTCCTAGGGAGCCTTTAGGACCCCCGCTGAGTTCCAAAACCCACCCACTGAGATCGAATCCTGACAACTCAATTGGCTGAAATCGAGCCTTATTCCATGACCACACCTCAAGGAGGCAGAACCTCTCAGGTAGAATAAAACAGCTGAGACATCAAAAATCTTCGCCATTTTTCTTCTTCTGAAGACTTCAACCAGGACCCCTCCGGGTCTTCCAGATGTTCTAACTGCTAAAGGGGGCAACCAGAGTGAGATTTTATTTTATTTCTTTCATTTTCTTTTATCTTAAGTCGAGGCCTTATTTTGAAAGACTATTTTTGGTTTTAACTTGAAAAGGCCGCGCACAGGAAGCCCACTCGCAGGCTGAGCTCAGAAACGTTCTTTTCCAGGATCCACAGAACTGCGCCACAGCAGTTAATCCCTGCAGGACAAAGCATCATTCTGTCGCAGAAGGACGAAGCAGAATCCCGTCAAAGAAGACGAACGAAGTTTAATTCCGTTCCAAGAGCCCGAGAAATTCGCTCTATCCGGCCCAGCACGACGCCCGCTGCCACAGAGGAACCACCGGCCGAGCTTGAGTGGCCAAGAGATTCACTGGACTTCTGGAAAATCTACGCGCCACGCGCAAGCAACACCGTGGAGGTCACAGTAAGAGGCTTTATTGTCTGGGCAGAGACTAGTATTTATACCTAGCTTGTCATTTTATTTGAGTGTATGTTTGTTTGAAGATCGCCATATCTGTTTTCAGCCGTGTAAAACACGGCGAACCGAGATGTCACATCCGGATCCTTTGTCTACTGTGTTTTGAGAACCGTGCGGTAACGAGCCAGCGCTTCCTCTAAACGTGTTACCGTCAGAGATATTGTGCAGAGATTTACATCTGTTAAAAGATAAATCTCACGTAACTGGACTGCCCGCTTCGCCGGAAGTTTGTCTCTGACGATGTTTTGAGAGTTTTACTTTCTCTCTATGATCCCTCTCTCTCTTTTCTCCAAAACCTGTCTTTATACAAGGCCCGACCTTTCCATACATTACACGGATAAATCTTGACTAAAAGAGCCTGAATTCATCTCGACGCCGTTTGGCGCCAGAACCAGTAGATAAGAAATCTCTTTGTCTGAAAATTCCTTAGTGTAACATATGTGACTGATCGCCATTTTGTCTGCGACCTCATGGCATCATCGAGGTCATAAACCTCCATCTTGAAATTACTTGGCGTAATGACGAGGTCACGTCATTACGCACACATACACACACACATAGAGACACAGGCAGGCAGACACACACGACCACACACATAGATACTCAGTATTACTTGTGAGACAATTGTGATAAGTGATGCTGCTGCTGTTGTCATCTTAGAAATATTGGAGTTTGTTAAATGAAGAATCATTGAATAACATTAACTTTATTTCCCTTCTAATAAATGCTTTTGTAATTAAAGTATTTGTATGTCTGTGATTATTTGTCCATATGTGTGTGGCCTGGAGCTGAATAATGCATTGGTGGTTCAGTGGTAGAATTCTTGCCTGCCACGCGGGAGGCCCGGGTTCGATTCCCGGCTAATGCAGTAGACTAACTTTGGCCAAACTACTTGTATCTCGAAGGTTGAGTCTAATGGTCGTTATTTCCTTCTGGAATTTGTGTCTTTGTGCACTAGAAAATGAAAAGATAGTAAAGTGTACCATTCTATCATTTTAATCTTTTATGTGGCAACGAGTTTGACTTGAAATTGAGATCACAAACTGCAAGTAAGAACTGTTCATTAATAAGCAACATAAAGTAACCACACAGCTTTCTGTTTACAGGGTATGGGTATGAAGGTATGTCTAAGAATCTCATAGGATCAAAAGCCTTAGCCCTTCAGGTCTAAATTACTTTTGTATTGGGCTGTTGTTTGTGGCAGGCCAGCTAGCATTTAAGCCCCACCCTGCCCCTGCTGTGAGTTGTTTGTTCATCAAGAGGACTATCGTTATTGCGATAAAATACTCAAAGTTAAATAGGAAGGGATTCTGAGTTTTACATAGACTACATACTTCCACTACTAGCTACAATTGCTTAGAAATGACTTTAAAAGCATGGATATGTCATCAGCTGGTAACTTTTCTTCCGGACTATTGAAAGGTTGGACAGGAACACTTGTCCTGACCCAATGGCTCTGTTAATAACATGTGGACTATTTGGACAAAAAAGTACTGGAGATCAATGTTCTAGAATACAAACATGTAACAAACATTTTCTGACTTTTGATATGATGGTTTTGTGACGGACATGAAGTCTTTCAAATTTCTCTTTGTTTTACCCAAGGTTTTTGCCCATTTTTGCAAGAAACAGGCCTCGTTGGCGCAGTAGGTAGCGCTTCAGTCTCATAATCTGAAGGTCGTGAGTTCAACCCTCACACGGGGCAGGTGTCATATTGTCTTATATGATCTTCTTATTACAGCAAGGTTCCAGTGTTAATTCAACAAGATAAGAGGATCCTCTTTGAAAAGAGCTTCAACTGTGGAAACTCTTCAGTGGATTGACTCATGTGCTTTAAGGTGCACTTGTATTTCCTGCTGAAAAATTCAAAGAGTAGTTGTACCTTTCTGGTGAAAGACAGAGCCAGCTACAAGTTGTGCTACTTGCAGACCAGGGAGTGCTTGTTTATTAAGTACAGAGAATATAGACTGACAGAGCGTTCCATAGCTGCTATAACCCTAACATTTGATATTATTTCTGAGGAGGTGATATAATATATACGTTTATGCCGTAGATGTGCAGGGACCGAGCATTCATAGTTGTGCTTGAGTCGTGCTGCAAATACACAGCCGAAACGCTAGTAGCATTAGAGTTTCTATGCTAGCGTTGAGTATCTTCCGGTTTCCTGTCAGCTTATTTTCAAATTCTCTTCCTAAACAATGGCGAAAGTTAGTCATCGGATCGTGTTGGAGTTGGAACTGGTAGATTCTGAAGAGCAATGACTTGTACATAAAGAACGGCAACGGAGAAAAGAAAGATGTCGTCCGTTTTTCTTCCTCCAACTCAATTGAAATCTGGCTGCGAATCTGCCAGAAATGCGATGCTATCAAGCGGACCAATCACAGCTCTTATTGTGTTTATAGATAAAAATGCATGGGTCAGACCTTCTCTTAGGTGTCTTGCAGTTGGTTGTTCACATTAAAAGTAACAGACATAGCTAAGTCAGGCTTGAGAGAAAGATGCAAACCCTTCTCTTTTCTTACCATTGAACAATTGGCCCCGTCACGCCTTGAGGCATGTGTCAGTACCTCTCTTTCTATCGGCAGTGGAAAAAATAGCAGACAAACTGTCAAGGCAGAGTATACTGGCACCTTAAGTGGACCTCGTTGAAAAAAAAAGGTGAAATTTCCATAAAGTATGCATTGGTGGTTCAGTGGTAGAATTCTTGCCTGCCACGCGGGAGGCCCGGGTTCGATTCCCGGCTAATGCAGTCGACTAACTTTGGCCAAACTACTTGTATCTCGAAGGTTGAGTCTAATGATCGTCATTTCCTTCTGGAATTTGTGTCTTTGTGCACTAGAAAATGAAAAGATAGTAAAGTGTACCATTCTATCATTTGAAATTTTAATCTTTATGTGGCAACGAGTTTGACTTGAAATTGAGATCACAAACTGCAAGTAAGAACTGTTCATCAATAAGCAACATAAAGTAACCACACAGCTTTCTGTTTACAGGGTATGGGTATGAAGGTATGTCTAAGAATCTCATAGGATCAAAAGCCTTAGCCCTTCAGGTCTAAATCACTTTTGTATTGGGCTGTTGATTGTGGCAGGCCAGCTAGCATTTAAGCCCCACCCTGCCCCTGGTGTGAGTTGTTTGTTCATCAAGAGGACTATCGTTATTGCGATAAAATACTCAAAGTTAAATAGGAAGGGATTCTGAGTTTTACATAGACTACATACTTCCACTACTAGCTACAATTGCTTAGAAATGACTTTAAAAGCATGGATATGTCATCAGCTGGTAACTTTTCTTCCGGACTATTGAAAGGTTGGACAGGAACACTTGTCCTGACCCAATGGCTCTGTTAATAACATGTGGACTATTTGGACAAAAAAGTACTGGAGATCAATGTTCTAGAATACAAACATGTAACAAACATTTTCTGACTTTTGATATGATGGTTTTGTGAAGGACATGACGTCTTTCAAATTTCTCTTTGTTTTACCCAAGGTTTTTACCCACTATTATAGGAAACAGGCCTCGTTGGCGCAGTAGTCAGTGCGTCAGTCTCATAATCTGAGGGTCGTGAGTTCAACTCTCACACCGGGCAATTGTCATATTGTCTTATATGATCTTCTTATTACAGCAAGGTTCCAGTGTTAATTCAACAAGTTAAGAGGATCCTCTTTGAAACTGTGGAAACTCTTCAGTGGATTGACTCATGTACTTTAAGGTGCACTTGTATTTCCTGCTGAAAAATTCAAAGAGTACTTGTACGTTTCTGGTGAAACACAGAGCCAGCTACAAGTTGTGCTACTTGCAGACCAGGGAGTGCTTGTTTATTAAGTACAGAGAATATAGACTGACAGAGCGTTCCATGGCTGCTATAACCCTAACATTTGATATTATTTCCGAGGAGGTGATATAATATATACGTTTATGCCGTAGATGTGCAGGGACCGAGCATTCATAGTTGTCCTTGAGTCGTGCTGCAAATACACAGCCGAAACGCTAGTAGCATTAGAGTTTCTATGCTAGCGTTGCGTATCTTCCGGTTTCCTGTCAGCTTATTTACAAATTATCTGGCCTCTGCTTACTTCCTAAACAATGACAAAAGTTAGTCAGCGGATCGTGTTGGAGTTGGAACTGGTAGATTCTGAAGAGCAATGACTTGTACATAAAGAACGGCAACGAAGAAAAGAACGATGTAGTCTGTTTTTTTTCCTTCAACTCAATTTAAATCTGGCTGTGAATCTGCCGGAAATGCAATGCTATCAAGCGGACCAATCACAGCTCGTATGGTGATTATAGTCCAAAATGCATGGGTCAGACCTTCTCTTAGGTGTCTTGCAGTTGGTTGTTCACATTAAAAGTAACAGACATAGCTAAGTCAGGCTTGAGAGAAAGATACAAACCCTTCTCTTTTCTTACCATTGAACAATTGGCCCCGTCACGCCTTGAGGCATGTGTCAGTACCTCTCTTTCTATCGGCAGTGGAAAAAATAGCAGACAAACTGTCAAGGCACAGTATACTGGCACCTCAAGTGGACCTCGTCGAAAAAAAAAGGTGAAATTTCCATAAAATATGCATTGGTGGTTCAGTGGTAGAATTCTCGCCTGCCACGCGGGAGGCCCGGGGTCAATTCCCGGCTAATGCAGTCGACTAACTTTGGCCAAACTACTTGTATCTCGAAGGTTGAGTCTAATGGTCGTCATGTCCTTCTGGAATTTGTGTCTTTGTGCACTAGAAAATGAAAAGATAGTAAAGTGTACCATTCTATCATTTGAAATTTTAATCTTTTATGTGGCAACGAGTTTGACTTGAAATTGAGATCACAAACTGCAAGTAAGAACTGTTCATCAATAAGCAACATAAAGTTACCACACAGCTTTCTGTTTACAGGGTATGGGTATGGAGGTATGTCTAAGAATCTCATAGGATCAAAAGCCTTAGCCCTTCAGGTCTAAATCACTTTTGTATTGGGCTGTTGTTTGTGGCAGGCCAGCTAGCATTTAAGCCCCACCCTGCCCCAGGTGTGAGTTGTTTGTTCATCAAGAGGACTATCGTTATTGCGATAAAATACTCAAACTTAAATAGGAAGGGATTCTGAGTTTTACATAGACTACATACTTCCACTACTAGCTACAATTGCTTAGAAATGACTTTAAAAGCGTGGATATGTCATCAGCTGGTAACTTTTCTTCCGGACTGTTGAAAGGTTGGACAGGAACACTTGTCCTGACCCAATGGCTCTGTTAATAACATGTGGACTATTTGGACAAAAAAGTACTGGAGATCAATGTTCTAGAATACAAACATGTAACAAACATTTTCTGACTTTTGATATGATGGTTTTGTGAAGGACATGACGTCTTTCAAATTTCTCTTTGTTTTACCCAAGCTTTTTACCCACTATTATAGGAAACAGGCCTCGTTGGCGCAGTAGTAAGTGCGTCAGTCTCATAATCTGAAGGTCGTGAGTTCAACTCTCACACGGGGCAATTGTCATATTGTCTTATATGATCTTCTTATTACAGCAAGGTTCCAGTGTTAATTCAACAAGTTAAGAGGATCCTCTTTGAAACTGTGGAAACTCTTCAGTGGATTGACTCATGTGCTTTAAGGTGCACTTGTATTTCCTGCTGAAAAATTCAAAGAGTACTTGTACGTTTCTGGTGAAACACAGAGCCAGCTACAAGTTGTGCTACTTGCAGACCAGGGAGTGCTTGTTTATTAAGTACAGAGAATATAGACTGACAGAGCGTTCCATGGCTGCTATAACCCTAACATTTGATATTATTTCCGAGGAGGTGATATAATATATACGTTTATGCCGTAGATGTGCAGGGACCGAGCATTCATAGTTGTCCTTGAGTCGTGCTGCAAATACACAGCCGAAACGCTAGTAGCATTAGAGTTTCTATGCTAGCGTTGCGTATCTTCCGGTTTCCTGTCAGCTTATTTACAAATTATCTGGCCTCTGCTTACTTCCTAAACAATGACAAAAGTTAGTCAGCGGATCGTGTTGGAGTTGGAACTGGTAGATTCTGAAGAGCAATGACTTGTACATAAAGAACGGCAACGAAGAAAAGAACGATGTAGTCTGTTTTTTTTCCTTCAACTCAATTTAAATCTGGCTGTGAATCTGCCGGAAATGCAATGCTATCAAGCGGACCAATCACAGCTCGTATGGTGATTATAGTCCAAAATGCATGGGTCAGACCTTCTCTTAGGTGTCTTGCAGTTGGTTGTTCACATTAAAAGTAACAGACATAGCTAAGTCAGGCTTGAGAGAAAGATACAAACCCTTCTCTTTTCTTACCATTGAACAATTGGCCCCGTCACGCCTTGAGGCATGTGTCAGTACCTCTCTTTCTATCGGCAGTGGAAAAAATAGCAGACAAACTGTCAAGGCACAGTATACTGGCACCTCAAGTGGACCTCGTCGAAAAAAAAAGGTGAAATTTCCATAAAATATGCATTGGTGGTTCAGTGGTAGAATTCTCGCCTGCCACGCGGGAGGCCCGGGGTCAATTCCCGGCTAATGCAGTCGACTAACTTTGGCCAAACTACTTGTATCTCGAAGGTTGAGTCTAATGGTCGTCATGTCCTTCTGGAATTTGTGTCTTTGTGCACTAGAAAATGAAAAGATAGTAAAGTGTACCATTCTATCATTTGAAATTTTAATCTTTTATGTGGCAACGAGTTTGACTTGAAATTGAGATCACAAACTGCAAGTAAGAACTGTTCATCAATAAGCAACATAAAGTTACCACACAGCTTTCTGTTTACAGGGTATGGGTATGGAGGTATGTCTAAGAATCTCATAGGATCAAAAGCCTTAGCCCTTCAGGTCTAAATCACTTTTGTATTGGGCTGTTGTTTGTGGCAGGCCAGCTAGCATTTAAGCCCCACCCTGCCCCAGGTGTGAGTTGTTTGTTCATCAAGAGGACTATCGTTATTGCGATAAAATACTCAAACTTAAATAGGAAGGGATTCTGAGTTTTACATAGACTACATACTTCCACTACTAGCTACAATTGCTTAGAAATGACTTTAAAAGCGTGGATATGTCATCAGCTGGTAACTTTTCTTCCGGACTGTTGAAAGGTTGGACAGGAACACTTGTCCTGACCCAATGGCTCTGTTAATAACATGTGGACTATTTGGACAAAAAAGTACTGGAGATCAATGTTCTAGAATACAAACATGTAACAAACATTTTCTGACTTTTGATATGATGGTTTTGTGAAGGACATGACGTCTTTCAAATTTCTCTTTGTTTTACCCAAGCTTTTTACCCACTATTATAGGAAACAGGCCTCGTTGGCGCAGTAGTAAGTGCGTCAGTCTCATAATCTGAAGGTCGTGAGTTCAACTCTCACACCGGGCAATTGTCATATTGTCTTATATGATCTTCTTATTACAGCAAGGTTCCAGTGTTAATTCAACAAGTTAAGAGGATCCTCTTTGAAACTGTGGAAACTCTTCAGTGGATTGACTCATGTACTTTAAGGTGCACTTGTGTTTCCTGCTGAAAAATTCAAAGAGTACTTGTACGTTTCTGGTGAAACACAGAGCCAGCTACAAGTTGTGCTACTTGCAGACCAGGGAGTGCTTGTTTATTAAGTACAGAGAATATAGACTGACAGAGCGTTCCATGGCTGCTATAACCCTAACATTTGATATTATTTCCGAGGAGGTGATATAATATATACGTTTATGCCGTAGATGTGCAGGGACCGAGCATTCATAGTTGTCCTTGAGTCGTGCTGCAAATACACAGCCGAAACGCTAGTAGCATTAGAGTTTCTATGCTAGCGTTGCGTATCTTCCGGTTTCCTGTCAGCTTATTTACAAATTATCTGGCCTCTGCTTACTTCCTAAACAATGACAAAAGTTAGTCAGCGGATCGTGTTGGAGTTGGAACTGGTAGATTCTGAAGAGCAAAGACTTGTAAATAAAGAACGGCAACGAAGAAAAGAACGATGTAGTCCGTTTTTGTTCCTTCAACTCAATTCAAATCTGGCTGTGAATCTGCCGGAAATGCAATGCTATCAAGCGGACCAATCACAGCTCTTATGGTGATTATAGTTAAAAATGCATGGGTCAGACCTTCTCTTAGGTGTCTTGCAGTTGGTTGTTCACATTAAAAGTAACAGACATAGCTAAGTCAGGCTTGAGAGAAAGATACAAACCCTTCTCTTTTCTTACCATTGAACAATTGGCCCCGTCACGCCTTGAGGCATGTGTCAGTACCTCTCTTTCTATCGGCAGTGGAAAAAATAGCAGACAAACTGTCAAGGCACAGTATACTGGCAACTTAAGTGGACCTCGTCAAAAAAAAAGTAACATTTCCATAAAGTATGCATTGGTGGTTCAGTGGTAGAATTCTTGCCTGCCACGCGGGAGGCCCGGGTTCGATTCCCGGCTAATGCAGTCGACTAACTTTGGCCAAACTACTTGTATCTCGAAGGTTGAGTCTAATGGTCGTCATTTCCTTCTGGAATTTGTGTCTTTGTGCACTAGAAAATGAAAAGATAGTAAAGTGTACCATTCTATCATTTGAAATTTTAATCTTTTATGTGGCAACGAGTTTGACTTGAAATTGAGATCACAAACTGCAAGTAAGAACTGTTCATCAATAAGCAACATAAAGTAACCACACAGCTTTCTGTTTACAGGGTATGGGTATGAAGGTATGTCTAAGAATATCATAGGATCAAAAGCCTTAGCCCTTCAGGTCTAAATGACTTTTGTATTGGGCTGTTGTTTGTGGCAGGCCAGCTAGCATTTAAGCCCCACCCTGCCCCTGCTGTGAGTTGTTTGTTCATCAAGAGGACTATCGTTATTGCGATAAAATACTCAAAGTTAAATAGGAAGGGATTCTGAGTTTTACATAGACTACATACTTCCACTACTAGCTACAATTGCTTAGAAATTACTTTAAAAGCGTGGATATGTCATCAGCTGGTAACTTTTCTTCCGGACTATTGAAAGGTTGGACAGAAACACTTGTCCTGACCCAATGGCTCTGTTAATAACATGTGGACTATTTGGACAAAAAAGTACTGGAGATCAATGTTCTAGAATACAAACATGTAACAAACATTTTCTGACTTTTGATATGATGGTTTTGTGACGGACATGAAGTCTTTCAAATTTCTCTTTGTTTTACCCAAGGTTTTTGCCCATTTTTGCAAGAAACAGGCCTCGTTGGCGCAGTAGGCAGCGCTTCAGTCTCATATTCTGAAGGTTGTGAGTTCAACCCTCACACGGGGCAGGTGTCATATTGTCTTATATGATCTTCTTATTACAGCAAGGTTCCAGTGTTAATTCAACAAGATAAGAGGATCCTCTTTGAAAAGAGCTTCAACTGTGGAAACTCTTCAGTGGATTGACTCATGTGCTTTAAGGTGCACTTGTATTTCCTGCTGAAAAATTCAAAGAGTAGTTGTACCTTTCTGGTGAAAGACAGAGCCAGCTACAAGTTGTGCTACTTGCAGACCAGGGAGTGCTTGTTTATTAAGTACAGAGAATATAGACTGACAGAGCGTTCCATAGCTGCTATAACCCTAACATTTGATATTATTTCTGAGGAGGTGATATAATATATACGTTTATGCCGTAGATGTGCAGGGACCGAGCATTCATAGTTGTGCTTGAGTCGTGCTGCAAATACACAGCCGAAACGCTAGTAGCATTAGAGTTTCTATGCTAGCGTTGAGTATCTTCCGGTTTCCTGTCAGCTTATTTTCAAATTCTCTTCCTAAACAATGGCGAAAGTTAGTCATCGGATCGTGTTGGAGTTGGAACTGGTAGATTCTGAAGAGCAATGACTTGTACATAAAGAACGGCAACGGAGAAAAGAAAGATGTCGTCCGTTTTTCTTCCTCCAACTCAATTGAAATCTGGCTGCGAATCTGCCAGAAATGCGATGCTATCAAGCGGACCAATCACAGCTCTTATTGTGTTTATAGATAAAAATGCATGGGTCAGACCTTCTCTTAGGTGTCTTGCAGTTGGTTGTTCACATTAAAAGTAACAGACATAGCTAAGTCAGGCTTGAGAGAAAGATGCAAACCCTTCTCTTTTCTTACCATTGAACAATTGGCCCCGTCACGCCTTGAGGCATGTGTCAGTACCTCTCTTTCTATCGGCAGTGGAAAAAATAGCAGACAAACTGTCAAGGCACAGTATACTGGCACCTCAAGTGGACCTCGTCGAAAAAAAAAGGTGAAATTTCCATAAAATATGCATTGGTGGTTCAGTGGTAGAATTCTCGCCTGCCACGCGGGAGGCCCGGGTTCAATTCCCGGCTAATGCAGTCGACTAACTTTGGCCAAACTACTTGTATCTCGAAGGTTGAGTCTAATGGTCGTCATTTCCTTCTGGAATTTGTGTCTTTGTGCACTAGAAAATGAAAAGATAGTAAAGTGTACCATTCTATCATTTGAAATTTTAATCTTTTATGTGGCAACGAGTTTGACTTGAAATTGAGATCACAAACTGCAAGTAAGAACTGTTCATCAATAAGCAACATAAAGTTACCACACAGCTTTCTGTTTACAGGGTATGGGTATGAAGGTATGTCTAAGAATCTCATAGGATCAAAAGCCTTAGCCCTTCAGGTCTAAATCACTTTTGTATTGGGCTGTTGTTTGTGGCAGGCCAGCTAGCATTTAAGCCCCACCCTGCCCCAGGTGTGAGTTGTTTGTTCATCAAGAGGACTATCGTTATTGCGATAAAATACTCAAAGTTAAATAGGAAGGGATTCTGAGTTTTACATAGACTACATACTTCCACTACTAGCTACAATTGCTTAGAAATTACTTTAAAAGCGTGGATATGTCATCAGCTGGTAACTTTTCTTCCGGACTGTTGAAAGGTTGGACAGGAACACTTGTCCTGACCCAATGGCTCTGTTAATAACATGTGGACTATTTGGACAAAAAAGTACTGGAGATCAATGTTCTAGAATACAAACATGTAACAAACATTTTCTGACTTTTGATACGATGGTTTTGTGAAGGACATGACGTCTTTCAAATTTCTCTTTGTTTTACCCAAGGTTTTTACCCACTATTATAGGAAACAGGCCTCGTTGGCGCAGTAGTCAGTGCGTCAGTCTCATAATCTGAAGGTCGTGAGTTCAACTCTCACACCGGGCAATTGTCATATTGTCTTATATGATCTTCTTATTCAAAGAGTACTTGTACGTTTCTGGTGAAACACAGAGCCAGCTACAAGTTGTGCTACTTGCAGACCAGGGAGTGCTTGTTTATTAAGTACAGAGAATATAGACTGACAGAGCGTTCCATGGCTGCTATAACCCTAACATTTGATATTATTTCCGAGGAGGTGATATAATATATACGTTTATGCCGTAGATGTGCAGGGACCGAGCATTCATAGTTGTCCTTGAGTCGTGCTGCAAATACACAGCCGAAACGCTAGTAGCATTAGAGTTTCTATGCTAGCGTTGCGTATCTTCCGGTTTCCTGTCAGCTTATTTACAAATTATCTGGCCTCTGCTTACTTCCTAAACAATGACAAAAGTTAGTCAGCGGATCGTGTTGGAGTTGGAACTGGTAGATTCTGAAGAGCAATGACTTGTACATAAAGAACGGCAACGAAGAAAAGAACGATGTAGTCCGTTTTTGTTCCTTCAACTCAATTCAAATCTGGCTGTGAATCTGCCGGAAATGCAATGCTATCAAGCGGACCAATCACAGCTCGTATGGTGATTATAGTTAAAAATGCATGGGTCAGACCTTCTCTTAGGTGTCTTGCAGTTGGTTGTTCACATTAAAAGTAACAGACATAGCTAAGTCAGGCTTGAGAGAAAGATACAAACCCTTCTCTTTTCTTACCATTGAACAATTGGCCCCGTCACGCCTTGAGGCATGTGTCAGTACCTCTCTTTCTATCGGCAGTGGAAAAAATAGCAGACAAACTGTCAAGGCACAGTATACTGGCACCTCAAGTGGACCTCGTCGAAAAAAAAAGGTGAAATTTCCATAAAATATGCATTGGTGGTTCAGTGGTAGAATTCTCGCCTGCCACGCGGGAGGCCCGGGTTCAATTCCCGGCTAATGTAGTCGACTAACTTTGGCCAAACTACTTGTATCTCGAAGGTTGAGTCTAATGGTCGTCATTTCCTTCTGGAATTTGTGTCTTTGTGCACTAGAAAATGAAAAGATAGTAAAGTGTACCATTCTATCATTTGAAATTTTAATCTTTTATGTGGCAACGAGTTTGACTTGAAATTGAGATCACAAACTGCAAGTAAGAACTGTTCATCAATAAGCAACATAAAGTTACCACACAGCTTTCTGTTTACAGGGTATGGGTATGAAGGTATGTCTAAGAATCTCATAGGATCAAAAGCCTTAGCCCTTCAGGTCTAAATCACTTTTGTATTGGGCTGTTGTTTGTGGCAGGCCAGCTAGCATTTAAGCCCCACCCTGCCCCAGGTGTGAGTTGTTTGTTCATCAAGAGGACTATCGTTATTGCGATAAAATACTCAAACTTAAATAGGAAGGGATTCTGAGTTTTACATAGACTACATACTTCCACTACTAGCTACAATTGCTTAGAAATGACTTTAAAAGCGTGGATATGTCATCAGCTGGTAACTTTTCTTCCGGACTGTTGAAAGGTTGGACAGGAACACTTGTCCTGACCCAATGGCTCTGTTAATAACATGTGGACTATTTGGACAAAAAAGTACTGGAGATCAATGTTCTAGAATACAAACATGTAACAAACATTTTCTGACTTTTGATATGATGGTTTTGTGAAGGACATGACGTCTTTCAAATTTCTCTTTGTTTTACACAAGGTTTTTACCCACTATTATAGGAAACAGGACTCGTTGGCGCAGTAGTCAGTTCGCAGTCTCATAATCTGAAGGTCGTGAGTTCAACTCTCACACGGGGCAATTGTCATATTGTCTTATATGATCTTCTTATTACAGCAAGGTTCCAGTGTTAATTCAACAAGTTAAGAGGATCCTCTTTGAAACTGTGGAAACTCTTCAGTGGATTGACTCATGTGCTTTAAGGTGCACTTGTATTTCCTGCTGAAAAATTCAAAGAGTACTTGTACGTTTCTGGTGAAACACAGAGCCAGCTACAAGTTGTGCTACTTGCAGACCAGGGAGTGCTTGTTTATTAAGTACAGAGAATATAGACTGACAGAGCGTTCCATGGCTGCTATAACCCTAACATTTGATATTATTTCCGAGGAGGTGATATAATATATACGTTTATGCCGTAGATGTGCAGGGACCGAGCATTCATAGTTGTCCTTGAGTCGTGCTGCAAATACACAGCCGAAACGCT
The DNA here is from genome assembly GCF_949316205.1 of Platichthys flesus. NCBI lineage: Eukaryota > Metazoa > Chordata > Actinopteri > Pleuronectiformes > Pleuronectidae > Platichthys > Platichthys flesus. The sequence continues at coordinate 21,047,248 of NC_084960.1, forward strand.
AGTAGCATTAGAGTTTCTATGCTAGCGTTGCGTATCTTCCGGTTTCCTGTCAGCTTATTTACAAATTATCTGGCCTCTGCTTACTTCCTAAACAATGACAAAAGTTAGTCAGCGGATCGTGTTGGAGTTGGAACTGGTAGATTCTGAAGAGCAAAGACTTGTACATAAAGAACGGCAACGAAGAAAAGAACGATGTAGTCCGTTTTTGTTCCTTCAACTCAATTCAAATCTGGCTGTGAATCTGCCGGAAATGCAATGCTATCAAGCGGACCAATCACAGCTCTTATGGTGATTATAGTTAAAAATGCATGGGTCAGACCTTCTCTTAGGTGTCTTGCAGTTGGTTGTTCACATTAAAAGTAACAGACATAGCTAAGTCAGGCTTGAGAGAAAGATACAAACCCTTCTCTTTTCTTACCATTGAACAATTGGCCCCGTCACGCCTTGAGGCATGTGTCAGTACCTCTCTTTCTATCGGCAGTGGAAAAAATAGCAGACAAACTGTCAAGGCACAGTATACTGGCAACTTAAGTGGACCTCGTCAAAAAAAAAGTAACATTTCCATAAAGTATGCATTGGTGGTTCAGTGGTAGAATTCTTGCCTGCCACGCGGGAGGCCCGGGTTCGATTCCCGGCTAATGCAGTCGACTAACTTTGGCCAAACTACTTGTATCTCGAAGGTTGAGTCTAATGGTCGTCATTTCCTTCTGGAATTTGTGTCTTTGTGCACTAGAAAATGAAAAGATAGTAAAGTGTACCATTCTATCATTTGAAATTTTAATCTTTTATGTGGCAACGAGTTTGACTTGAAATTGAGATCACAAACTGCAAGTAAGAACTGTTCATCAATAAGCAACATAAAGTAACCACACAGCTTTCTGTTTACAGGGTATGGGTATGAAGGTATGTCTAAGAATATCATAGGATCAAAAGCCTTAGCCCTTCAGGTCTAAATGACTTTTGTATTGGGCTGTTGTTTGTGGCAGGCCAGCTAGCATTTAAGCCCCACCCTGCCCCTGCTGTGAGTTGTTTGTTCATCAAGAGGACTATCGTTATTGCGATAAAATACTCAAAGTTAAATAGGAAGGGATTCTGAGTTTTACATAGACTACATACTTCCACTACTAGCTACAATTGCTTAGAAATTACTTTAAAAGCGTGGATATGTCATCAGCTGGTAACTTTTCTTCCGGACTATTGAAAGGTTGGACAGGAACACTTGTCCTGACCCAATGGCTCTGTTAATAACATTTGGACTATTTGGACAAAAAAGTACTGGAGATCAATGTTCTAGAATACAAACATGTAACAAACATTTTCTGACTTTTGATATGATGGTTTTGTGACGGACATGACGTCTTTCAAATTTCTCTTTGTTTTACCCAAGGTTTTTACCCACTATTATAGGAAACAGGCCTCGTTGGCGCAGTAGTCAGTGCGTCAGTCTCATAATCTGAAGGTCGTGAGTTCAACTCTCACACGGGGCAATTGTCATATTGTCTTATATGATCTTCTTATTACAGCAAGGTTCCAGTGTTAATTCAACAAGTTAAGAGGATCCTCTTTGAAACTGTGGAAACTCTTCAGTGGATTGACTCATGTGCTTTAAGGTGCACTTGTATTTCCTGCTGAAAAATTCAAAGAGTACTTGTACGTTTCTGGTGAAACACAGAGCCAGCTACAAGTTGTGCTACTTGCAGACCAGGGAGTGCTTGTTTATTAAGTACAGAGAATATAGACTGACAGAGCGTTCCATGGCTGCTATAACCCTAACATTTGATATTATTTCCGAGGAGGTGATATAATATATACGTTTATGCCGTAGATGTGCAGGGACCGAGCATTCATAGTTGTCCTTGAGTCGTGCTGCAAATACACAGCCGAAACGCTAGTAGCATTAGAGTTTCTATGCTAGCGTTGCGTATCTTCCGGTTTCCTGTCAGCTTATTTACAAATTATCTGGCCTCTGCTTACTTCCTAAACAATGACAAAAGTTAGTCAGCGGATCGTGTTGGAGTTGGAACTGGTAGATTCTGAAGAGCAATGACTTGTACATAAAGAACGGCAACGAAGAAAAGAACGATGTAGTCCGTTTTTGTTCCTTCAACTCAATTCAAATCTGGCTGTGAATCTGCCTGAAATGCAATGCTATCAAGCGGACCAATCACAGCTCGTATGGTGATTATAGTTAAAAATGCATGGGTCAGACCTTCTCTTAGGTGTCTTGCAGTTGGTTGTTCACATTAAAAGTAACAGACATAGCTAAGTCAGGCTTGAGAGAAAGATACAAACCCTTCTCTTTTCTTACCATTGAACAATTGGCCCCGTCACGCCTTGAGGCATGTGTCAGTACCTCTCTTTCTATCGGCAGTGGAAAAAATAGCAGACAAACTGTCAAGGCACAGTATACTGGCAACTTAAGTGGACCTCGTCAAAAAAAAAGTAACATTTCTATAAAGTATGCATTGGTGGTTCAGTGGTAGAATTCTTGCCTGCCACGCGGGAGGCCCGGGTTCGATTCCCGGCTAATGCAGTCGACTAACTTTGGCCAAACTACTTGTATCTCGAAGGTTGAGTCTAATGGTCGTCATTTCCTTCTGGAATTTGTGTCTTTGTGCACTAGAAAATGAAAAGATAGTAAAGTGTACCATTCTATCATTTGAAATTTTAATCTTTTATGTGGCAACGAGTTTGACTTGAAATTGAGATCACAAACTGCAAGTAAGAACTGTTCATCAATAAGCAACATAAAGTAACCACACAGCTTTCTGTTTACAGGGTATGGGTATGAAGGTATGTCTAAGAATATCATAGGATCAAAAGCCTTAGCCCTTCAGGTCTAAATGACTTTTGTATTGGGCTGTTGTTTGTGGCAGGCCAGCTAGCATTTAAGCCCCACCCTGCCCCTGCTGTGAGTTGTTTGTTCATCAAGAGGACTATCGTTATTGCGATAAAATACTCAAAGTTAAATAGGAAGGGATTCTGAGTTTTACATAGACTACATACTTCCACTACTAGCTACAATTGCTTAGAAATTACTTTAAAAGCGTGGATATGTCATCAGCTGGTAACTTTTCTTCCGGACTATTGAAAGGTTGGACAGGAACACTTGTCCTGACCCAATGGCTCTGTTAAAAACATTTGGACTATTTGGACAAAAAAGTACTGGAGATCAATGTTCTAGAATACAAACATGTAACAAACATTTTCTGACTTTTGATATGATGGTTTTGTGACGGACATGACGTCTTTCAAATTTCTCTTTGTTTTACCCAAGGTTTTTACCCACTATTATAGGAAACAGACCTCGTTGGCGCAGTAGTCAGTGCGTCAGTCTCATAATCTGAAGGTCTTGAGTTCAACTCTCACACGGGGCAATTGTCATATTGTCTTATATGATCTTCTTATTACAGCAAGGTTCCAGTGTTAATTCAACAAGTTAAGAGGATCCTCTTTGAAACTGTGGAAACTCTTCAGTGGATTGACTCATGTGCTTTAAGGTGCACTTGTATTTCCTGCTGAAAAATTCAAAGAGTACTTGTACGTTTCTTGTGAAACACAGAGCCAGCTACAAGTTGTGCTACTTGCAGACCAGGGAGTGCTTGTTTATTAAGTACAGAGAATATAGACTGACAGAGCGTTCCATGGCTGCTATAACCCTAACATTTGATATTATTTCCGAGGAGGTGATATAATATATACGTTTATGCCGTAGATGTGCAGGGACCGAGCATTCATAGTTGTCCTTGAGTCGTGCTGCAAATACACAGCCGAAACGCTAGTAGCATTAGAGTTTCTATGCTAGCGTTGCGTATCTTCCGGTTTCCTGTCAGCTTATTTACAAATTATCTGGCCTCTGCTTACTTCCTAAACAATGACAAAAGTTAGTCAGCGGATCGTGTTGGAGTTGGAACTGGTAGATTCTGAAGAGCAATGACTTGTACATAAAGAACGGCAACGAAGAAAAGAACGATGTAGTCCGTTTTTGTTCCTTCAACTCAATTCAAATCTGGCTGTGAATCTGCCGGAAATGCAATGCTATCAAGCGGACCAATCACAGCTCTTATGGTGATTATAGTTAAAAATGCATGGGTCAGACCTTCTCTTAGGTGTCTTGCAGTTGGTTGTTCACATTAAAAGTAACAGACATAGCTAAGTCAGGCTTGAGAGAAAGATACAAACCCTTCTCTTTTCTTACCATTGAACAATTGGCCCCGTCACGCCTTGAGGCATGTGTCAGTACCTCTCTTTCTATCGGCAGTGGAAAAAATAGCAGACAAACTGTCAAGGCACAGTATACTGGCAACTTAAGTGGACCTCGTCAAAAAAAAAGTAACATTTCCATAAAGTATGCATTGGTGGTTCAGTGGTAGAATTCTTGCCTGCCACGCGGGAGGCCCGGGTTCGATTCCCGGCTAATGCAGTCGACTAACTTTGGCCAAACTACTTGTATCTCGAAGGTTGAGTCTAATGGTCGTCATTTCCTTCTGGAATTTGTGTCTTTGTGCACTAGAAAATGAAAAGATAGTAAAGTTACCATTCTATCATTTGAAATTTTAATCTTTTATGTGGCAACGAGTTTGACTTGAAATTGAGATCACAAACTGCAAGTAAGAACTGTTCATCAATAAGCAACATAAAGTAACCACACAGCTTTCTGTTTACAGGGTATGGGTATGAAGGTATGTCTAAGAATATCATAGGATCAAAAGCCTTAGCCCTTCAGGTCTAAATGACTTTTGTATTGGGCTGTTGTTTGTGGCAGGCCAGCTAGCATTTAAGCCCCACCCTGCCCCTGCTGTGAGTTGTTTGTTCATCAAGAGGACTATCGTTATTGCGATAAAATACTCAAAGTTAAATAGGAAGGGATTCTGAGTTTTACATAGACTACATACTTCCACTACTAGCTACAATTGCTTAGAAATTACTTTAAAAGCGTGGATATGTCATCAGCTGGTAACTTTTCTTCCGGACTATTGAAAGGTTGGACAGAAACACTTGTCCTGACCCAATGGCTCTGTTAATAACATGTGGACTATTTGGACAAAAAAGTACTGGAGATCAATGTTCTAGAATACAAACATGTAACAAACATTTTCTGACTTTTGATATGATGGTTTTGTGACGGACATGAAGTCTTTCAAATTTCTCTTTGTTTTACCCAAGGTTTTTGCCCACTATCATAGGAAACTGGCCTCGTTGGCGCAGTAGTCAGCGGTCAGTCACATGATCTAAAGGTTGTGAGTTCAACTCTCACACGGGCAAGTGTCATATTGTCTTATATGATCTTCTTATTACAGCAAGGTTCCAGTGTTAATTCAACAAGAAAGGAGCTGAAACTGTGGAAACTCTTCAGTTAAGGTGCACTTGTATTTTCTGCTGAAAAATTCAAAGAGTAGTTGTACGTTTCTGGTGAAAGACAGAGCCAGCTACAAGTTGTGCTACTTGCAGACCAGGGAGTGCTTGTTTATTAAGTACAGAGAATATAGACTGACAGAGCGTTCCATGGCTGCTATAACCCTAACATTTGATATTATTTCTGAGGAGGTTATATAATATATACGTTTATGCCGTAGATGTGCAGGGGCCGAGCATTCATAGTTGTGCTTGAGTTGTGCTGCAAATACACAGCCGAAACGCTAGTAGCATTAGAGTTTCTATGCTATCGTTGAGTATCTTCCGGTTTCCTGTCAGCTTATTTACAAATTCTCTGGCCTCTGCTTACTTCCTAAACAATGGCGAAAGTTAGTCATCGGATCTTGTTGGAGTTGGAACTGGTAGATTCTGAAGAGCAATGACTTGTACATAAAGAACGGCAACGGAGAAAAGAAAGATGTCGTCCGTTTTTCTTCCTCCAACTCAATTGAAATCTGGCTGCGAATCTGCCAGAAATGCGATGTTATCAAGCGGACCAATCACAGCTCTTATTGTGTTTATAGATAAAAATGCATGGGTCAGACCTTCTCTTGGGTGTCTTGCAGTTGGTTTTTCACATTAAAAGTAACAGACATAGCTAAGTCAGGCTTGAGAGAAAGATGCAAACCCTTCTCTTTTCTTACCATTGAACAATTGGCCCCGTCACGCCTTGAGGCATGTGTCAGTACCTCTCTTTCTATCGGCAGTGGAAAAAATAGCAGACAAACTGTCAAGGCAGAGTATACTGGCACCTTAAGTGGACCTCGTCGAAAAAAAAAGGTGAAATTTCCATAAAATATGCATTGGTGGTTCAGTGGTAGAATTCTCGCCTGCCACGCGGGAGGCCCGGGTTCAATTCCCGGCTAATGCAGTCGACTAACTTTGGCCAAACTACTTGTATCTCGAAGGTTGAGTCTAATGGTCGTCATTTCCTTCTGGAATTTGTGTCTTTGTGCTCTAGAAAATGAAAAGATAGTAAAGTGTACCATTCTATCATTTGAAATTTTAATCTTTTATGTGGCAACGAGTTTGACTTGAAATTGAGATCACAAACTGCAAGTAAGAACTGTTCATCAATAAGCAACATAAAGTAACCACACAGCTTTCTGTTTACAGGGTATGGGTATGAAGGTATGTCTAAGAATCTCATAGGATCAAAAGCCTTAGCCCTTCAGGTCTAAATCACTTTTGTATTGGGCTGTTGATTGTGGCAGGCCAGCTAGCATTTAAGCCCCACCCTGCCCCTGGTGTGAGTTGTTTGTTCATCAAGAGGACTATCGTTATTGCGATAAAATACTCAAAGTTAAATAGGAAGGGATTCTGAGTTTTACATAGACTACATACTTCCACTACTAGCTACAATTGCTTAGAAATTACTTTAAAAGCGTGGATATGTCATCAGCTGGTAACTTTTCTTCCGGACTATTGAAAGGTTGGACAGAAACACTTGTCCTGACCTAATGGCTCTGTTAATAACATGTGGACTATTTGGACAAAAAAGTACTGGAGATCAATGTTCTAGAATACAAACATGTAACAAACATTTTCTGACTTTTGATATGATGGTTTTGTGACGGACATGACGTCTTTCAAATTTCTCTTTGTTTTACCCAAGGTTTTTACCCACTATTATAGGAAACAGACCTCGTTGGCGCAGTAGTCAGTGCGTCAGTCTCATAATCTGAAGGTCTTGAGTTCAACTCTCACACGGGGCAATTGTCATATTGTCTTATATGATCTTCTTATTACAGCAAGGTTCCAGTGTTAATTCAACAAGTTAAGAGGATCCTCTTTGAAACTGTGGAAACTCTTCAGTGGATTGACTCATGTGCTTTAAGGTGCACTTGTATTTCCTGCTGAAAAATTCAAAGAGTACTTGTACGTTTCTTGTGAAACACAGAGCCAGCTACAAGTTGTGCTACTTGCAGACCAGGGAGTGCTTGTTTATTAAGTACAGAGAATATAGACTGACAGAGCGTTCCATGGCTGCTATAACCCTAACATTTGATATTATTTCCGAGGAGGTGATATAATATATACGTTTATGCCGTAGATGTGCAGGGACCGAGCATTCATAGTTGTCCTTGAGTCGTGCTGCAAATACACAGCCGAAACGCTAGTAGCATTAGAGTTTCTATGCTAGCGTTGCGTATCTTCCGGTTTCCTGTCAGCTTATTTACAAATTATCTGGCCTCTGCTTACTTCCTAAACAATGACAAAAGTTAGTCAGCGGATCGTGTTGGAGTTGGAACTGGTAGATTCTGAAGAGCAATGACTTGTACATAAAGAACGGCAACGAAGAAAAGAACGATGTAGTCCGTTTTTGTTCCTTCAACTCAATTCAAATCTGGCTGTGAATCTGCCGGAAATGCAATGCTATCAAGCGGACCAATCACAGCTCTTATGGTGATTATAGTTAAAAATGCATGGGTCAGACCTTCTCTTAGGTGTCTTGCAGTTGGTTGTTCACATTAAAAGTAACAGACATAGCTAAGTCAGGCTTGAGAGAAAGATACAAACCCTTCTCTTTTCTTACCATTGAACAATTGGCCCCGTCACGCCTTGAGGCATGTGTCAGTACCTCTCTTTCTATCGGCAGTGGAAAAAATAGCAGACAAACTGTCAAGGCACAGTATACTGGCAACTTAAGTGGACCTCGTCAAAAAAAAAGTAACATTTCCATAAAGTATGCATTGGTGGTTCAGTGGTAGAATTCTTGCCTGCCACGCGGGAGGCCCGGGTTCGATTCCCGGCTAATGCAGTCGACTAACTTTGGCCAAACTACTTGTATCTCGAAGGTTGAGTCTAATGGTCGTCATTTCCTTCTGGAATTTGTGTCTTTGTGCACTAGAAAATGAAAAGATAGTAAAGTGTACCATTCTATCATTTGAAATTTTAATCTTTTATGTGGCAACGAGTTTGACTTGAAATTGAGATCACAAACTGCAAGTAAGAACTGTTCATCAATAAGCAACATAAAGTAACCACACAGCTTTCTGTTTACAGGGTATGGGTATGAAGGTATGTCTAAGAATATCATAGGATCAAAAGCCTTAGCCCTTCAGGTCTAAATGACTTTTGTATTGGGCTGTTGTTTGTGGCAGGCCAGCTAGCATTTAAGCCCCACCCTGCCCCTGCTGTGAGTTGTTTGTTCATCAAGAGGACTATCGTTATTGCGATAAAATACTCAAAGTTAAATAGGAAGGGATTCTGAGTTTTACATAGACTACATACTTCCACTACTAGCTACAATTGCTTAGAAATTACTTTAAAAGCGTGGATATGTCATCAGCTGGTAACTTTTCTTCCGGACTATTGAAAGGTTGGACAGAAACACTTGTCCTGACCCAATGGCTCTGTTAATAACATGTGGACTATTTGGACAAAAAAGTACTGGAGATCAATGTTCTAGAATACAAACATGTAACAAACATTTTCTGACTTTTGATATGATGGTTTTGTGACGGACATGAAGTCTTTCAAATTTCTCTTTGTTTTACCCAAGGTTTTTGCCCACTATCATAGGAAACTGGCCTCGTTGGCGCAGTAGTCAGCGGTCAGTCACATGATCTAAAGGTTGTGAGTTCAACTCTCACACGGGCAAGTGTCATATTGTCTTATATGATCTTCTTATTACAGCAAGGTTCCAGTGTTAATTCAACAAGAAAGGAGCTGAAACTGTGGAAACTCTTCAGTTAAGGTGCACTTGTATTTTCTGCTGAAAAATTCAAAGAGTAGTTGTACGTTTCTGGTGAAAGACAGAGCCAGCTACAAGTTGTGCTACTTGCAGACCAGGGAGTGCTTGTTTATTAAGTACAGAGAATATAGACTGACAGAGCGTTCCATGGCTGCTATAACCCTAACATTTGATATTATTTCTGAGGAGGTTATATAATATATACGTTTATGCCGTAGATGTGCAGGGGCCGAGCATTCATAGTTGTGCTTGAGTTGTGCTGCAAATACACAGCCGAAACGCTAGTAGCATTAGAGTTTCTATGCTATCGTTGAGTATCTTCCGGTTTCCTGTCAGCTTATTTACAAATTCTCTGGCCTCTGCTTACTTCCTAAACAATGGCGAAAGTTAGTCATCGGATCTTGTTGGAGTTGGAACTGGTAGATTCTGAAGAGCAATGACTTGTACATAAAGAACGGCAACGGAGAAAAGAAAGATGTCGTCCGTTTTTCTTCCTCCAACTCAATTGAAATCTGGCTGCGAATCTGCCAGAAATGCGATGTTATCAAGCGGACCAATCACAGCTCTTATTGTGTTTATAGATAAAAATGCATGGGTCAGACCTTCTCTTGGGTGTCTTGCAGTTGGTTTTTCACATTAAAAGTAACAGACATAGCTAAGTCAGGCTTGAGAGAAAGATGCAAACCCTTCTCTTTTCTTACCATTGAACAATTGGCCCCGTCACGCCTTGAGGCATGTGTCAGTACCTCTCTTTCTATCGGCAGTGGAAAAAATAGCAGACAAACTGTCAAGGCAGAGTATACTGGCACCTTAAGTGGACCTCGTCGAAAAAAAAAGGTGAAATTTCCATAAAATATGCATTGGTGGTTCAGTGGTAGAATTCTCGCCTGCCACGCGGGAGGCCCGGGTTCAATTCCCGGCTAATGCAGTCGACTAACTTTGGCCAAACTACTTGTATCTCGAAGGTTGAGTCTAATGGTCGTCATTTCCTTCTGGAATTTGTGTCTTTGTGCACTAGAAAATGAAAAGATAGTAAAGTGTACCATTCTATCATTTGAAATTTTAATCTTTTATGTGGCAACGAGTTTGACTTGAAATTGAGATCACAAACTGCAAGTAAGAACTGTTCATCAATAAGCAACATAAAGTAACCACACAGCTTTCTGTTTACAGGGTATGGGTATGAAGGTATGTCTAAGAATCTCATAGGATCAAAAGCCTTAGCCCTTCAGGTCTAAATCACTTTTGTATTGGGCTGTTGATTGTGGCAGGCCAGCTAGCATTTAAGCCCCACCCTGCCCCTGGTGTGAGTTGTTTGTTCATCAAGAGGACTATCGTTATTGCGATAAAATACTCAAAGTTAAATAGGAAGGGATTCTGAGTTTTACATAGACTACATACTTCCACTACTAGCTACAATTGCTTAGAAATTACTTTAAAAGCGTGGATATGTCATCAGCTGGTAACTTTTCTTCCGGACTATTGAAAGGTTGGACAGAAACACTTGTCCTGACCCAATGGCTCTGTTAATAACATGTGGACTATTTGGACAAAAAAGTACTGGAGATCAATGTTCTAGAATACAAACATGTAACAAACATTTTCTGACTTTTGATATGATGGTTTTGTGATGGACATGAAGTCTTTCAAATTTCTCTTTGTTTTACCCAAGGTTTTTGCCCACTATCATAGGAAACTGGCCTCGTTGGCGCAGTAGTCAGCGGTCAGTCACATGATCTAAAGGTTGTGAGTTCAACTCTCACACGGGCAAGTGTCATATTGTCTTATATGATCTTCTTATTACAGCAAGGTTCCAGTGTTAATTCAACAAGAAAGGAGCTGAAACTGTGGAAACTCTTCAGTTAAGGTGCACTTGTATTTTCTGCTGAAAAATTCAAAGAGTAGTTGTACGTTTCTTGGAAAGACAGAGCCAGCTACAAGTTGTGCTACTTGCAGACCAGGGAGTGCTTGTTTATTAAGTACAGAGAATATATACTGACAGAGCGTTCCATAGCTGCTATAACCCTAACATTTGATATTATTTCTGAGGAGGTGATATAATATATACGTTTATGCCGTAGATGTGCAGGGACCGAGCATTCATAGTTGTGCTTGAGTCGTGCTACAAATACACAGCCGAAACGCTAGTAGCATTAGAGTTTCTATGCTAGCGTTGAGTATCTTCCGGTTTCCTGTCAGCTTATTCACAAATTCTCTGGCCTCTGCTTACTTCCTAAACAATGGCGAAAGTTAGTCATCGGATCGTGTTGGAGTTGTTACTGGTAGATTCTGAAGAGCAATGACTTGTACATAAAGAACGGCAACGGAGAAAAGAAAGATGTCGTCCGTTTTTCTTCCTCCAACTCAATTGAAATCTGGCTGCGAATCTGCCAGAAATGCGATGCTATCAAGCGGACCAATCACAGCTCTTATTGTGTTTATAGATAAAAATGCATGGGTCAGACCTTCTCTTAGGTGTCTTGCAGTTGGTTGTTCACATTAAAAGTAACAGACATAGCTAAGTCAGGCTTGAGAGAAAGATGCAAACCCTTCTCTTTTCTTACCATTGAACAATTGGCCCCGTCACGCCTTGAGGCATGTGTCAGTACCTCTCTTTCTATCGGCAGTGGAAAAAATAGCAGACAAACTGTCAAGGCACAGTATACTGGCACCTCAAGTGGACCTCGTCGAAAAAAAAAGGTGAAATTTCCATAAAATATGCATTGGTGGTTCAGTGGTAGAATTCTCGCCTGCCACGCGGGAGGCCCGGATTCAATTCCCGGCTAATGCAGTCGACTAACTTTGGCCAAACTACTTGTATCTCGAAGGTTGAGTCTAATGGTCGTCATTTCCTTCTGGAATTTGTGTCTTTGTGCACTAGAAAATGAAAAGATAGTAAAGTGTACCATTCTATCATTTGAAATTTTAATCTTTTATGTGGCAACGAGTTTGACTTGAAATTGAGATCACAAACTGCAAGTAAGAACTGTTCATCAATAAGCAACATAAAGTAACCACACAGCTTTCTGTTTACAGGGTATGGGTATGAAGGTATGTCTAAGAATCTCATAGGATCAAAAGCCTTAGCCCTTCAGGTCTAAATCACTTTTGTATTGGGCTGTTGTTTGTGGCAGGCCAGCTAGCATTTAAGCCCCACCCTGCCCCAGGTGTGAGTTGTTTGTTCATCAAGAGGACTATCGTTATTGCGATAAAATACTCAAACTTAAATAGGAAGGGATTCTGAGTTTTACATAGACTACATACTTCCACTACTAGCTACAATTGCTTAGAAATGACTTTAAAAGCGTGGATATGTCATCAGCTGGTAACTTTTCTTCCGGACTGTTGAAAGGTTGGACAGGAATACTTGTCCTGACCCAATGGCTCTGTTAATAACATGTGGACTATTTGGACAAAAAAGTACTGGAGATCAATGTTCTAGAATACAAACATGTAACAAACATTTTCTGACTTTTGATATGATGGTTTTGTGAAGGACATGACGTCTTTCAAATTTCTCTTTGTTTTACCCAAGGTTTTTACCCACTATTATAGGAAACAGGCCTCGTTGGCGCAGTAGTCAGTGCGTCAGTCTCATTATCTGAAGGTCGTGAGTTCAACTCTCACACCGGGCAATTGTCATATTGTCTTATATGATCTTCTTATTACAGCAAGGTTCCAGTGTTAATTCAACAAGTTAAGAGGATCCTCTTTGAAACTGTGAAAACTCTTCAGTGGATTGACTCATGTGCTTTAAGGTGCACTTGTATTTCCTGCTGAAAAATTCAAAGAGTACTTGTACGTTTCTGGTGAAACACAGAGCCAGCTACAAGTTGTGCTACTTGCAGACCAGGGAGTGCTTGTTTATTAAGTACAGAGAATATAGACTGACAGAGCGTTCCATGGCTGCTATAACCCTAACATTTGATATTATTTCCGAGGAGGTGATATAATATATACGTTTATGCCGTAGATGTGCAGGGACCGAGCATTCATAGTTGTCCTTGAGTCGTGCTGCAAATACACAGCCGAAACGCTAGTAGCATTAGAGTTTCTATGCTAGCGTTGCGTATCTTCCGGTTTCCTGTCAGCTTATTTACAAATTATCTGGCCTCTGCTTACTTCCTAAACAATGACAAAAGTTAGTCAGCGGATCGTGTTGGAGTTGGAACTGGTAGATTCTGAAGAGCAATGACTTGTACATAAAGAACGGCAACGAAGAAAAGAACGATGTAGTCCGTTTTTGTTCCTTCAACTCAATTCAAATCTGGCTGTGAATCTGCCGGAAATGCAATGCTATCAAGCGGACCAATCACAGCTCTTATGGTGATTATAGTTAAAAATGCATGGGTCAGACCTTCTCTTAGGTGTCTTGCAGTTGGTTGTTCACATTAAAAGTAACAGACATAGCTAAGTCAGGCTTGAGAGAAAGATGCAAACCCTTCTCTTTTCTTACCATTGAACAATTGGCCCCGTCACGTCTTGAGGCATGTGTCAGTACCTCTCTTTCTATCGGCAGTGGAAAAAATAGCAGACAAACTGTCAAGGCACAGTATACTGGCACCTCAAGTGGACCTCGTCGAAAAAAAAGGTGAAATTTCCATAAAATATGCATTGGTGGTTCAGTGGTAGAATTCTCGCCTGCCACGCGGGAGGCCCGGGTTCAATTCCCGGCTAATGCAGTCGACTAACTTTGGCCAAACTACTTGTATCTCGAAGGTTGAGTCTAATGGTCGTCATTTCCTTCTGGAATTTGTGTCTTTGTGCACTAGAAAATGAAAAGATAGTAAAGTGTACCATTCTATCATTTGAAATTTTAATCTTTTATGTGGCAACGAGTTTGACTTGAAATTGAGATCACAAACTGCAAGTAAGAACTGTTCATCAATAAGCAACATAAAGTAACCACACAGCTTTCTGTTTACAGGGTATGGGTATGAAGGTATGTCTAAGAATCTCATAGGATCAAAAGCCTTAGCCCTTCAGGTCTAAATGACTTTTGTATTGGGCTGTTGTTTGTGGCAGGCCAGCTAGCATTTAAGCCCCACCCAAGCCCCACTACTAGCTACAATTGCTTAGAAATTACTTTAAAAGCGTGGATATGTCATCAGCTGGTAACTTTTCTTCCGGACTATTGAAAGGTTGGACAGAAACACTTGTCCTGACCCAATGGCTCTGTTAATAACATGTGGACTATTTGGACAAAAAAGTACTGGAGATCAATGTTCTAGAATACAAACATGTAACAAACATTTTCTGACTTTTGATATGATGGTTTTGTGACGGACATGAAGTCTTTCAAATTTCTCTTTGTTTTACCCAAGGTTTTTGCCCATTTTTGCAAGAAACAGGCCTCGTTGGCGCAGTAGGCAGCGCTTCAGTCTCATAATCTGAAGGTCGTGAGTTCAACCCTCACACGGGGCAGGTGTCATATTGTCTTATATGATCTTCTTATTACAGCAAGGTTCCAGTGTTAATTCAACAAGATAAGAGGATCCTCTTTGAAAAGAGCTTCAACTGTGGAAACTCTTCAGTGGATTGACTCATGTGCTTTAAGGTGCACTTGTATTTCCTGCTGAAAAATTCAAAGAGTACTTGTACGTTTCTGGTGAAACACAGAGCCAGCTACAAGTTGTGCTACTTGCAGACCAGGGAGTGCTTGTTTATTAAGTACAGAGAATATAGACTGACAGAGCGTTCCATGGCTGCTATAACCCTAACATTTGATATTATTTCCGAGGAGGTGATATAATATATACGTTTATGCCGTAGATGTGCAGGGACCGAGCATTCATAGTTGTCCTTGAGTCGTGCTGCAAATACACAGCCGAAACGCTAGTAGCATTAGAGTTTCTATGCTAGCGTTGCGTATCTTCCGGTTTCCTGTCAGCTTATTTACAAATTATCTGGCCTCTGCTTACTTCCTAAACAATGACAAAAGTTAGTCAGCGGATCGTGTTGGAGTTGGAACTGGTAGATTCTGAAGAGCAATGACTTGTACATAAAGAACGGCAACGAAGAAAAGAACGATGTAGTCCGTTTTTGTTCCTTCAACTCAATTCAAATCTGGCTGTGAATCTGCCGGAAATGCAATGCTATCAAGCGGACCAATCACAGCTCTTATGGTGATTATAGTTAAAAATGCATGGGTCAGACCTTCTCTTAGGTGTCTTGCAGTTGGTTGTTCACATTAAAAGTAACAGACATAGCTAAGTCAGGCTTGAGAGAAAGATACAAACCCTTCTCTTTTCTTACCATTGAACAATTGGCCCCGTCACGCCTTGAGGCATGTGTCAGTACCTCTCTTTCTATCGGCAGTGGAAAAAATAGCAGACAAACTGTCAAGGCACAGTATACTGGCAACTTAAGTGGACCTCGTCAAAAAAAAAGTAACATTTCCATAAAGTATGCATTGGTGGTTCAGTGGTAGAATTCTTGCCTGCCACGCGGGAGGCCCGGGTTCGATTCCCGGCTAATGCAGTCGACTAACTTTGGCCAAACTACTTGTATCTCGAAGGTTGAGTCTAATGGTCGTCATTTCCTTCTGGAATTTGTGTCTTTGTGCACTAGAAAATGAAAAGATAGTAAAGTGTACCATTCTATCATTTGAAATTTTAATCTTTTATGTGGCAACGAGTTTGACTTGAAATTGAGATCACAAACTGCAAGTAAGAACTGTTCATCAATAAGCAACATAAAGTAACCACACAGCTTTCTGTTTACAGGGTATGGGTATGAAGGTATGTCTAAGAATATCATAGGATCAAAAGCCTTAGCCCTTCAGGTCTAAATGACTTTTGTATTGGGCTGTTGTTTGTGGCAGGCCAGCTAGCATTTAAGCCCCACCCTGCCCCTGCTGTGAGTTGTTTGTTCATCAAGAGGACTATCGTTATTGCGATAAAATACTCAAAGTTAAATAGGAAGGGATTCTGAGTTTTACATAGACTACATACTTCCACTACTAGCTACAATTGCTTAGAAATTACTTTAAAAGCGTGGATATGTCATCAGCTGGTAACTTTTCTTCCGGACTATTGAAAGGTTGGACAGAAACACTTGTCCTGACCCAATGGCTCTGTTAATAACATGTGGACTATTTGGACAAAAAAGTACTGGAGATCAATGTTCTAGAATACAAACATGTAACAAACATTTTCTGACTTTTGATATGATGGTTTTGTGACGGACATGAAGTCTTTCAAATTTCTCTTTGTTTTACCCAAGGTTTTTGCCCACTATCATAGGAAACTGGCCTCGTTGGCGCAGTAGTCAGCGGTCAGTCACATGATCTAAAGGTTGTGAGTTCAACTCTCACACGGGCAAGTGTCATATTGTCTTATATGATCTTCTTATTACAGCAAGGTTCCAGTGTTAATTCAACAAGAAAGGAGCTGAAACTGTGGAAACTCTTCAGTTAAGGTGCACTTGTATTTTCTGCTGAAAAATTCAAAGAGTAGTTGTACGTTTCTGGTGAAAGACAGAGCCAGCTACAAGTTGTGCTACTTGCAGACCAGGGAGTGCTTGTTTATTAAGTACAGAGAATATAGACTGACAGAGCGTTCCATGGCTGCTATAACCCTAACATTTGATATTATTTCTGAGGAGGTTATATAATATATACGTTTATGCCGTAGATGTGCAGGGGCCGAGCATTCATAGTTGTGCTTGAGTTGTGCTGCAAATACACAGCCGAAACGCTAGTAGCATTAGAGTTTCTATGCTATCGTTGAGTATCTTCCGGTTTCCTGTCAGCTTATTTACAAATTCTCTGGCCTCTGCTTACTTCCTAAACAATGGCGAAAGTTAGTCATCGGATCTTGTTGGAGTTGGAACTGGTAGATTCTGAAGACCAAGGACTTGTACATAAAGAACGGCAACGGAGAAAAGAAAGATGTCGTCCGTTTTTCTTCCTCCAACTCAATTGAAATCTGGCTGCGAATCTGCCAGAAATGCGATGTTATCAAGCGGACCAATCACAGCTCTTATTGTGTTTATAGATAAAAATGCATGGGTCAGACCTTCTCTTGGGTGTCTTGCAGTTGGTTGTTCACATTAAAAGTAACAGACATAGCTAAGTCAGGCTTGAGAGAAAGATGCAAACCCTTCTCTTTTCTTACCATTGAACAATTGGCCCCGTCACGCCTTGAGGCATGTGTCAGTACCTCTCTTTCTATCGGCAGTGGAAAAAATAGCAGACAAACTGTCAAGGCAGAGTATACTGGCACCTTAAGTGGACCTCGTCGAAAAAAAAAGGTGAAATTTCCATAAAATATGCATTGGTGGTTCAGTGGTAGAATTCTCGCCTGCCACGCGGGAGGCCCGGGTTCAATTCCCGGCTAATGCAGTCGACTAACTTTGGCCAAACTACTTGTATCTCGAAGGTTGAGTCTAATGGTCGTCATTTCCTTCTGGAATTTGTGTCTTTGTGCACTAGAAAATGAAAAGATAGTAAAGTGTACCATTCTATCATTTGAAATTTTAATCTTTTATGTGGCAACGAGTTTGACTTGAAATTGAGATCACAAACTGCAAGTAAGAACTGTTCATCAATAAGCAACATAAAGTAACCACACAGCTTTCTGTTTACAGGGTATGGGTATGAAGGTATGTCTAAGAATCTCATAGGATCAAAAGCCTTAGCCCTTCAGGTCTAAATCACTTTTGTATTGGGCTGTTGATTGTGGCAGGCCAGCTAGCATTTAAGCCCCACCCTGCCCCTGGTGTGAGTTGTTTGTTCATCAAGAGGACTATCGTTATTGCGATAAAATACTCAAAGTTAAATAGGAAGGGATTCTGAGTTTTACATAGACTACATACTTCCACTACTAGCTACAATTGCTTAGAAATTACTTTAAAAGCGTGGATATGTCATCAGCTGGTAACTTTTCTTCCGGACTATTGAAAGGTTGGACAGAAACACTTGTCCTGACCCAATGGCTCTGTTAATAACATGTGGACTATTTGGACAAAAAAGTACTGGAGATCAATGTTCTAGAATACAAACATGTAACAAACATTTTCTGACTTTTGATATGATGGTTTTGTGATGGACATGAAGTCTTTCAAATTTCTCTTTGTTTTACCCAAGGTTTTTGCCCACTATCATAGGAAACTGGCCTCGTTGGCGCAGTAGTCAGCGGTCAGTCACATGATCTAAAGGTTGTGAGTTCAACTCTCACACGGGCAAGTGTCATATTGTCTTATATGATCTTCTTATTACAGCAAGGTTCCAGTGTTAATTCAACAAGAAAGGAGCTGAAACTGTGGAAACTCTTCAGTTAAGGTGCACTTGTATTTTCTGCTGAAAAATTCAAAGAGTAGTTGTACGTTTCTTGGAAAGACAGAGCCAGCTACAAGTTGTGCTACTTGCAGACCAGGGAGTGCTTGTTTATTAAGTACAGAGAATATAGACTGACAGAGCGTTCCATAGCTGCTATAACCCTAACATTTGATATTATTTCTGAGGAGGTGATATAATATATACGTTTATGCCGTAGATGTGCAGGGACCGAGCATTCATAGTTGTGCTTGAGTCGTGCTACAAATACACAGCCGAAACGCTAGTAGCATTAGAGTTTCTATGCTAGCGTTGAGTATCTTCCGGTTTCCTGTCAGCTTATTCACAAATTCTCTGGCCTCTGCTTACTTCCTAAACAATGGCGAAAGTTAGTCATCGGATCGTGTTGGAGTTGTTACTGGTAGATTCTGAAGAGCAATGACTTGTACATAAAGAACGGCAACGGAGAAAAGAAAGATGTCGTCCGTTTTTCTTCCTCCAACTCAATTGAAATCTGGCTGCGAATCTGCCAGAAATGCGATGCTATCAAGCGGACCAATCACAGCTCTTATTGTGTTTATAGATAAAAATGCATGGGTCAGACCTTCTCTTAGGTGTCTTGCAGTTGGTTGTTCACATTAAAAGTAACAGACATAGCTAAGTCAGGCTTGAGAGAAAGATGCAAACCCTTCTCTTTTCTTACCATTGAACAATTGGCCCCGTCAAGCCTTGAGGCATGTGTCAGTACCTCTCTTTCTATCGGCAGTGGAAAAAATAGCAGACAAACTGTCAAGGCACAGTATACTGGCACCTCAAGTGGACCTCGTCGAAAAAAAAAGGTGAAATTTCCATAAAATATGCATTGGTGGTTCAGTGGTAGAATTCTCGCCTGCCACGCGGGAGGCCCGGATTCAATTCCCGGCTAATGCAGTCGACTAACTTTGGCCAAACTACTTGTATCTCGAAGGTTGAGTCTAATGGTCGTCATTTCCTTCTGGAATTTGTGTCTTTGTGCACTAGAAAATGAAAAGATAGTAAAGTGTACCATTCTATCATTTGAAATTTTAATCTTTTATGTGGCAACGAGTTTGACTTGAAATTGAGATCACAAACTGCAAGTAAGAACTGTTCATCAATAAGCAACATAAAGTAACCACACAGCTTTCTGTTTACAGGGTATGGGTATGAAGGTATGTCTAAGAATCTCATAGGATCAAAAGCCTTAGCCCTTCAGGTCTAAATCACTTTTGTATTGGGCTGTTGTTTGTGGCAGGCCAGCTAGCATTTAAGCCCCACCCTGCCCCAGGTGTGAGTTGTTTGTTCATCAAGAGGACTATCGTTATTGCGATAAAATACTCAAAGTTAAATAGGAAGGGATTCTGAGTTTTACATAGACTACATACTTCCACTACTAGCTACAATTGCTTAGAAATGACTTTAAAAGCGTGGATATGTCATCAGCTGGTAACTTTTCTTCCGGACTGTTGAAAGGTTGGACAGGAACACTTGTCCTGACCCAATGGCTCTGTTAATAACATGTGGACTATTTGGACAAAAAAGTACTGGAGATCAATGTTCTAGAATACAAACATGTAACAAACATTTTCTGACTTTTGATATGATGGTTTTGTGAAGGACATGACGTCTTTCAAATTTCTCTTTGTTTTACCCAAGGTTTTTACCCACTATTATAGGAAACAGGCCTCGTTGGCGCAGTAGTCAGTGCGTCAGTCTCATTATCTGAAGGTCGTGAGTTCAACTCTCACACCGGGCAATTGTCATATCGTCTTATATGATCTTCTTATTACAGCAAGGTTCCAGTGTTAATTCAACAAGTTAAGAGGATCCTCTTTGAAACTGTGGAAACTCTTCAGTGGATTGACTCATGTGCTTTAAGGTGCACTTGTATTTCCTGCTGAAAAATTCAAAGAGTACTTGTACGTTTCTGGTGAAACACAGAGCCAGCTACAAGTTGTGCTACTTGCAGACCAGGGAGTGCTTGTTTATTAAGTACAGAGAATATAGACTGACAGAGCGTTCCATGGCTGCTATAACCCTAACATTTGATATTATTTCCGAGGAGGTGATATAATATATACGTTTATGCCGTAGATGTGCAGGGACCGAGCATTCATAGTTGTCCTTGAGTCGTGCTAAAAATACACAGCCGAAACGCTAGTAGCATTAGAGTTTCTATGCTAGCGTTGCGTATCTTCCGGTTTCCTGTCAGCTTATTTACAAATTATCTGGCCTCTGCTTACTTCCTAAACAATGACAAAAGTTAGTCAGCGGATCGTGTTGGAGTTGGAACTGGTAGATTCTGAAGAGCAATGACTTGTACATAAAGAACGGCAACGAAGAAAAGAACGATGTAGTCCGTTTTTGTTCCTTCAACTCAATTCAAATCTGGCTGTGAATCTGCCGGAAATGCAATGCTATCAAGCGGACCAATCACAGCTCTTATGGTGATTATAGTTAAAAATGCATGGGTCAGACCTTCTCTTAGGTGTCTTGCAGTTGGTTGTTCACATTAAAAGTAACAGACATAGCTAAGTCAGGCTTGAGAGAAAGATGCAAACCCTTCTCTTTTCTTACCATTGAACAATTGGCCCCGTCACGCCTTGAGGCATGTGTCAGTACCTCTCTTTCTATCGGCAGTGGAAAAAATAGCAGACAAACTGTCAAGGCAGAGTATACTGGCACCTTAAGTGGACCTCGTTGAAAAAAAAAGGTGAAATTTCCATAAAGTATGCATTGGTGGTTCAGTGGTAGAATTCTTGCCTGCCACGCAGGAGGCCCGGGTTCGATTCCCGGCTAATGCAGTCGACTAACTTTGGCCAAACTACTTGTATCTCGAAGGTTGAGTCTAATGGTCGTCATTTCCTTCTGGAATTTGTGTCTTTGTGCACTAGAAAATGAAAAGATAGTAAAGTGTACCATTCTATCATTTGAAATTTTAATCTTTTATGTGGCAACGAGTTTGACTTGAAATTGAGATCACAAACTGCAAGTAAGAACTGTTCATCAATAAGCAACATAAAGTAACCACACAGCTTTCTGTTTACAGGGTATGGGTATGAAGGTATGTCTAAGAATCTCATAGGATCAAAAGCCTTAGCCCTTCAGGTCTAAATCACTTTTGTATTGGGCTGTTGATTGTGGCAGGCCAGCTAGCATTTAAGCCCCACCCTGCCCCTGGTGTGAGTTGTTTGTTCATCAAGAGGACTATCGTTATTGCGATAAAATACTCAAAGTTAAATAGGAAGGGATTCTGAGTTTTACATAGACTACATACTTCCACTACTAGCTACAATTGCTTAGAAATTACTTTAAAAGCGTGGATATGTCATCAGCTGGTAACTTTTCTTCCGGACTATTGAAAGGTTGGACAGAAACACTTGTCCTGACCCAATGGCTCTGTTAATAACATGTGGACTATTTGGACAAAAAAGTACTGGAGATCAATGTTCTAGAATACAAACATGTAACAAACATTTTCTGACTTTTGATATGATGGTTTTGTGACGGACATGAAGTCTTTCAAATTTCTCTTTGTTTTACCCAAGGTTTTTGCCCACTATCATAGGAAACTGGCCTCGTTGGCGCAGTAGTCAGCGGTCAGTCACATGATCTAAAGGTTGTGAGTTCAACTCTCACACGGGCAAGTGTCATATTGTCTTATATGATCTTCTTATTACAGCAAGGTTCCAGTGTTAATTCAACAAGAAAGGAGCTGAAACTGTGGAAACTCTTCAGTTAAGGTGCACTTGTATTTTCTGCTGAAAAATTCAAAGAGTAGTTGTACGTTTCTGGTGAAAGACAGAGCCAGCTACAAGTTGTGCTACTTGCAGACCAGGGAGTGCTTGTTTATTAAGTACAGAGAATATAGACTGACAGAGCGTTCCATGGCTGCTATAACCCTAACATTTGATATTATTTCTGAGGAGGTTATATAATATATACGTTTATGCCGTAGATGTGCAGGGGCCGAGCATTCATAGTTGTGCTTGAGTTGTGCTGCAAATACACAGCCGAAACGCTAGTAGCATTAGAGTTTCTATGCTATCGTTGAGTATCTTCCGGTTTCCTGTCAGCTTATTTACAAATTCTCTGGCCTCTGCTTACTTCCTAAACAATGGCGAAAGTTAGTCATCGGATCTTGTTGGAGTTGGAACTGGTAGATTCTGAAGAGCAATGACTTGTACATAAAGAACGGCAACGGAGAAAAGAAAGATGTCGTCCGTTTTTCTTCCTCCAACTCAATTGAAATCTGGCTGCGAATCTGCCAGAAATGCGATGTTATCAAGCGGACCAATCACAGCTCTTATTGTGTTTATAGATAAAAATGCATGGGTCAGACCTTCTCTTGGGTGTCTTGCAGTTGGTTGTTCACATTAAAAGTAACAGACATAGCTAAGTCAGGCTTGAGAGAAAGATGCAAACCCTTCTCTTTTCTTACCATTGAACAATTGGCCCCGTCACGCCTTGAGGCATGTGTCAGTACCTCTCTTTCTATCGGCAGTGGAAAAAATAGCAGACAAACTGTCAAGGCAGAGTATACTGGCACCTTAAGTGGACCTCGTCGAAAAAAAAAGGTGAAATTTCCATAAAATATGCATTGGTGGTTCAGTGGTAGAATTCTCGCCTGCCACGCGGGAGGCCCGGGTTCAATTCCCGGCTAATGCAGTCGACTAACTTTGGCCAAACTACTTGTATCTCGAAGGTTGAGTCTAATGGTCGTCATTTCCTTCTGGAATTTGTGTCTTTGTGCACTAGAAAATGAAAAGATAGTAAAGTGTACCATTCTATCATTTGAAATTTTAATCTTTTATGTGGCAACGAGTTTGACTTGAAATTGAGATCACAAACTGCAAGTAAGAACTGTTCATCAATAAGCAACATAAAGTAACCACACAGCTTTCTGTTTACAGGGTATGGGTATGAAGGTATGTCTAAGAATCTCATAGGATCAAAAGCCTTAGCCCTTCAGGTCTAAATCACTTTTGTATTGGGCTGTTGATTGTGGCAGGCCAGCTAGCATTTAAGCCCCACCCTGCCCCTGGTGTGAGTTGTTTGTTCATCAAGAGGACTATCGTTATTGCGATAAAATACTCAAAGTTAAATAGGAAGGGATTCTGAGTTTTACATAGACTACATACTTCCACTACTAGCTACAATTGCTTAGAAATTACTTTAAAAGCGTGGATATGTCATCAGCTGGTAACTTTTCTTCCGGACTATTGAAAGGTTGGACAGAAACACTTGTCCTGACCCAATGGCTCTGTTAATAACATGTGGACTATTTGGACAAAAAAGTACTGGAGATCAATGTTCTAGAATACAAACATGTAACAAACATTTTCTGACTTTTGATATGATGGTTTTGTGATGGACATGAAGTCTTTCAAATTTCTCTTTGTTTTACCCAAGGTTTTTGCCCACTATCATAGGAAACTGGCCTCGTTGGCGCAGTAGTCAGCGGTCAGTCACATGATCTAAAGGTTGTGAGTTCAACTCTCACACGGGCAAGTGTCATATTGTCTTATATGATCTTCTTATTACAGCAAGGTTCCAGTGTTAATTCAACAAGAAAGGAGCTGAAACTGTGGAAACTCTTCAGTTAAGGTGCACTTGTATTTTCTGCTGAAAAATTCAAAGAGTAGTTGTACGTTTCTTGGAAAGACAGAGCCAGCTACAAGTTGTGCTACTTGCAGACCAGGGAGTGCTTGTTTATTAAGTACAGAGAATATAGACTGACAGAGCGTTCCATAGCTGCTATAACCCTAACATTTGATATTATTTCTGAGGAGGTGATATAATATATACGTTTATGCCGTAGATGTGCAGGGACCGAGCATTCATAGTTGTGCTTGAGTCGTGCTACAAATACACAGCCGAAACGCTAGTAGCATTAGAGTTTCTATGCTAGCGTTGAGTATCTTCCGGTTTCCTGTCAGCTTATTCACAAATTCTCTGGCCTCTGCTTACTTCCTAAACAATGGCGAAAGTTAGTCATCGGATCGTGTTGGAGTTGTTACTGGTAGATTCTGAAGAGCAATGACTTGTACATAAAGAACGGCAACGGAGAAAAGAAAGATGTCGTCCGTTTTTCTTCCTCCAACTCAATTGAAATCTGGCTGCGAATCTGCCAGAAATGCGATGCTATCAAGCGGACCAATCACAGCTCTTATTGTGTTTATAGATAAAAATGCATGGGTCAGACCTTCTCTTAGGTGTCTTGCAGTTGGTTGTTCACATTAAAAGTAACAGACATAGCTAAGTCAGGCTTGAGAGAAAGATGCAAACCCTTCTCTTTTCTTACCATTGAACAATTGGCCCCGTCACGCCTTGAGGCATGTGTCAGTACCTCTCTTTCTATCGGCAGTGGAAAAAATAGCAGACAAACTGTCAAGGCACAGTATACTGGCACCTCAAGTGGACCTCGTCGAAAAAAAAAGGTGAAATTTCCATAAAATATGCATTGGTGGTTCAGTGGTAGAATTCTCGCCTGCCACGCGGGATGCCCGGATTCAATTCCCGGCTAATGCAGTCGACTAACTTTGGCCAAACTACTTGTATCTCGAAGGTTGAGTCTAATGGTCGTCATTTCCTTCTGGAATTTGTGTCTTTGTGCACTAGAAAATGAAAAGATAGTAAAGTGTACCATTCTATCATTTGAAATTTTAATCTTTTATGTGGCAACGAGTTTGACTTGAAATTGAGATCACAAACTGCAAGTAAGAACTGTTCATCAATAAGCAACATAAAGTAACCACACAGCTTTCTGTTTACAGGGTATGGGTATGAAGGTATGTCTAAGAATCTCATAGGATCAAAAGCCTTAGCCCTTCAGGTCTAAATCACTTTTGTATTGGGCTGTTGTTTGTGGCAGGCCAGCTAGCATTTAAGCCCCACCCTGCCCCTGCTGTGAGTTGTTTGTTCATCAAGAGGACTATCGTTATTGCGATAAAATACTCAAAGTTAAATAGGAAGGGATTCTGAGTTTTACATAGACTACATACTTCCACTACTAGCTACAATTGCTTAGAAATTACTTTAAAAGCGTGGATATGTCATCAGCTGGTAACTTTTCTTCCGGACTATTGAAAGGTTGGACAGAAACACTTGTCCTGACCCAATGGCTCTGTTAATAACATGTGGACTATTTGGACAAAAAAGTACTGGAGATCAATGTTCTAGAATACAAACATGTAACAAACATTTTCTGACTTTTGATATGATGGTTTTGTGACGGACATGAAGTCTTTCAAATTTCTCTTTGTTTTACCCAAGGTTTTTGCCCATTTTTGCAAGAAACAGGCCTCGTTGGCGCAGTAGGCAGCGCTTCAGTCTCATAATCTGAAGGTCGTGAGTTCAACCCTCACACGGGGCAGGTGTCATATTGTCTTATATGATCTTCTTATTACAGCAAGGTTCCAGTGTTAATTCAACAAGTTAAGAGGATCCTCTTTGAAACTGTGGAAACTCTTCAGTGGATTGACTCATGTGCTTTAAGGTGCACTTGTATTTCCTGCTGAAAAATTCAAAGAGTACTTGTACGTTTCTGGTGAAACACAGAGCCAGCTACAAGTTGTGCTACTTGCAGACCAGGGAGTGCTTGTTTATTAAGTACAGAGAATATAGACTGACAGAGCGTTCCATGGCTGCTTTAACCCTAACATTTGATATTATTTCCGAGGAGGTGATATAATATATACGTTTATGCCGTAGATGTGCAGGGACCGAGCATTCATAGTTGTCCTTGAGTCGTGCTGCAAATACACAGCCGAAACGCTAGTAGCATTAGAGTTTCTATGCTAGCGTTGCGTATCTTCCGGTTTCCTGTCAGCTTATTTACAAATTATCTGGCCTCTGCTTACTTCCTAAACAATGACAAAAGTTAGTCAGCGGATCGTGTTGGAGTTGGAACTGGTAGATTCTGAAGAGCAATGACTTGTACATAAAGAACGGCAACGAAGAAAAGAACGATGTAGTCCGTTTTTGTTCCTTCAACTCAATTCAAATCTGGCTGTGAATCTGCCGGAAATGCAATGCTATCAAGCGGACCAATCACAGCTCTTATGGTGATTATAGTTAAAAATGCATGGGTCAGACCTTCTCTTAGGTGTCTTGCAGTTGGTTGTTCACATTAAAAGTAACAGACATAGCTAAGTCAGGCTTGAGAGAAAGATGCAAACCCTTCTCTTTTCTTAACATTGAACAATTGGCCCCGTCACGTCTTGAGGCATGTGTCAGTACCTCTCTTTCTATCGGCAGTGGAAAAAATAGCAGACAAACTGTCAAGGCACAGTATACTGGCACCTCAAGTGGACCTCGTCGAAAAAAAAGGTGAAATTTCCATAAAATATGCATTGGTGGTTCAGTGGTAGAATTCTCGCCTGCCACGCGGGAGGCCCGGGTTCAATTCCCGGCTAATGCAGTCGACTAACTTTGGCCAAACTACTTGTATCTCGAAGGTTGAGTCTAATGGTCGTCATTTCCTTCTGGAATTTGTGTCTTTGTGCACTAGAAAATGAAAAGATAGTAAAGTGTACCATTCTATCATTTGAAATTTTAATCTTTTATGTGGCAACGAGTTTGACTTGAAATTGAGATCACAAACTGCAAGTAAGAACTGTTCATCAATAAGCAACATAAAGTAACCACACAGCTTTCTGTTTACAGGGTATGGGTATGAAGGTATGTCTAAGAATCTCATAGGATCAAAAGCCTTAGCCCTTCAGGTCTAAATCACTTTTGTATTGGGCTGTTGTTTGTGGCAGGCCAGCTAGCATTTAAGCCCCACCCTGCCCCAGGTGTGAGTTGTTTGTTCATCAAGAGGACTATCGTTATTGCGATAAAATACTCAAACTTAAATAGGAAGGGATTCTGAGTTTTACATAGACTACATACTTCCACTACTAGCTACAATTGCTTAGAAATGACTTTAAAAGCGTGGATATGTCATCAGCTGGTAACTTTTCTTCCGGACTGTTGAAAGGTTGGACAGGAACACTTGTCCTGACCCAATGGCTCTGTTAATAACATGTGGACTATTTGGACAAAAAAGTACTGGAGATCAATGTTCTAGAATACAAACATGTAACAAACATTTTCTGACTTTTGATATGATGGTTTTGTGAAGGACATGACGTCTTTCAAATTTCTCTTTGTTTTACCCAAGGTTTTTACCCACTATTATAGGAAACAGGCCTCGTTGGCGCAGTAGTCAGTGCGTCAGTCTCATAATCTGAAGGTCGTGAGTTCAACTCTCACACCGGGCAATTGTCATATTGTCTTATATGATCTTCTTATTACAGCAAGGTTCCAGTGTTAATTCAACAAGTTAAGAGGATTCTCTTTGAAACTGTGGAAACTCTTCAGTGGATTGACTCATGTGCTTTAAGGTGCACTTGTATTTCCTGCTGAAAAATTCAAAGAGTACTTGTACGTTTCTGGTGAAACACAGAGCCAGCTACAAGTTGTGCTACTTGCAGACCAGGGAGTGCTTGTTTATTAAGTACAGAGAATATAGACTGACAGAGCGTTCCATGGCTGCTATAACCCTAACATTTGATATTATTTCCGAGGAGGTGATATAATATATACGTTTATGCCGTAGATGTGCAGGGACCGAGCATTCATAGTTGTCCTTGAGTCGTGCTGCAAATACACAGCCGAAACGCTAGTAGCATTAGAGTTTCTATGCTAGCGTTGCGTATCTTCCGGTTTCCTGTCAGCTTATTTACAAATTATCTGGCCTCTGCTTACTTCCTAAACAATGACAAAAGTTAGTCAGCGGATCGTGTTGGAGTTGGAACTGGTAGATTCTGAAGAGCAATGACTTGTACATAAAGAACGGCAACGAAGAAAAGAACGATGTAGTCCGTTTTTGTTCCTTCAACTCAATTCAAATCTGGCTGTGAATCTGCCGGAAATGCAATGCTATCAAGCGGACCAATCACAGCTCTTATGGTGATTATAGTTAAAAATGCATGGGTCAGACCTTCTCTTAGGTGTCTTGCAGTTGGTTGTTCACATTAAAAGTAACAGACATAGCTAAGTCAGGCTTGAGAGAAAGATGCAAACCCTTCTCTTTTCTTACCATTGAACAATTGGCCCCGTCACGCCTTGAGGCATGTGTCAGTACCTCTCTTTCTATCGGCAGTGGAAAAAATAGCAGACAAACTGTCAAGGCACAGTATACTGGCACCTCAAGTGGACCTCGTCGAAAAAAAAAGGTGAAATTTCCATAAAATATGCATTGGTGGTTCAGTGGTAGAATTCTCGCCTGCCACGCGGGATGCCCGGATTCAATTCCCGGCTAATGCAGTCGACTAACTTTGGCCAAACTACTTGTATCTCGAAGGTTGAGTCTAATGGTCGTCATTTCCTTCTGGAATTTGTGTCTTTGTGCACTAGAAAATGAAAAGATAGTAAAGTGTACCATTCTATCATTTGAAATTTTAATCTTTTATGTGGCAACGAGTTTGACTTGAAATTGAGATCACAAACTGCAAGTAAGAACTGTTCATCAATAAGCAACATAAAGTAACCACACAGCTTTCTGTTTACAGGGTATGGGTATGAAGGTATGTCTAAGAATCTCATAGGATCAAAAGCCTTAGCCCTTCAGGTCTAAATCACTTTTGTATTGGGCTGTTGTTTGTGGCAGGCCAGCTAGCATTTAAGCCCCACCCTGCCCCTGCTGTGAGTTGTTTGTTCATCAAGAGGACTATCGTTATTGCGATAAAATACTCAAAGTTAAATAGGAAGGGATTCTGAGTTTTACATAGACTACATACTTCCACTACTAGCTACAATTGCTTAGAAATTACTTTAAAAGCGTGGATATGTCATCAGCTGGTAACTTTTCTTCCGGACTATTGAAAGGTTGGACAGAAACACTTGTCCTGACCCAATGGCTCTGTTAATAACATGTGGACTATTTGGACAAAAAAGTACTGGAGATCAATGTTCTAGAATACAAACATGTAACAAACATTTTCTGACTTTTGATATGATGGTTTTGTGACGGACATGAAGTCTTTCAAATTTCTCTTTGTTTTACCCAAGGTTTTTGCCCATTTTTGCAAGAAACAGGCCTCGTTGGCGCAGTAGGCAGCGCTTCAGTCTCATAATCTGAAGGTCGTGAGTTCAACCCTCACACGGGGCAGGTGTCATATTGTCTTATATGATCTTCTTATTACAGCAAGGTTCCAGTGTTAATTCAACAAGTTAAGAGGATCCTCTTTGAAACTGTGGAAACTCTTCAGTGGATTGACTCATGTGCTTTAAGGTGCACTTGTATTTCCTGCTGAAAAATTCAAAGAGTACTTGTACGTTTCTGGTGAAACACAGAGCCAGCTACAAGTTGTGCTACTTGCAGACCAGGGAGTGCTTGTTTATTAAGTACAGAGAATATAGACTGACAGAGCGTTCCATGGCTGCTTTAACCCTAACATTTGATATTATTTCCGAGGAGGTGATATAATATATACGTTTATGCCGTAGATGTGCAGGGACCGAGCATTCATAGTTGTCCTTGAGTCGTGCTGCAAATACACAGCCGAAACGCTAGTAGCATTAGAGTTTCTATGCTAGCGTTGCGTATCTTCCGGTTTCCTGTCAGCTTATTTACAAATTATCTGGCCTCTGCTTACTTCCTAAACAATGACAAAAGTTAGTCAGCGGATCGTGTTGGAGTTGGAACTGGTAGATTCTGAAGAGCAATGACTTGTACATAAAGAACGGCAACGAAGAAAAGAACGATGTAGTCCGTTTTTGTTCCTTCAACTCAATTCAAATCTGGCTGTGAATCTGCCGGAAATGCAATGCTATCAAGCGGACCAATCACAGCTCTTATGGTGATTATAGTTAAAAATGCATGGGTCAGACCTTCTCTTAGGTGTCTTGCAGTTGGTTGTTCACATTAAAAGTAACAGACATAGCTAAGTCAGGCTTGAGAGAAAGATGCAAACCCTTCTCTTTTCTTAACATTGAACAATTGGCCCCGTCACGTCTTGAGGCATGTGTCAGTACCTCTCTTTCTATCGGCAGTGGAAAAAATAGCAGACAAACTGTCAAGGCACAGTATACTGGCACCTCAAGTGGACCTCGTCGAAAAAAAAGGTGAAATTTCCATAAAATATGCATTGGTGGTTCAGTGGTAGAATTCTCGCCTGCCACGCGGGAGGCCCGGGTTCAATTCCCGGCTAATGCAGTCGACTAACTTTGGCCAAACTACTTGTATCTCGAAGGTTGAGTCTAATGGTCGTCATTTCCTTCTGGAATTTGTGTCTTTGTGCACTAGAAAATGAAAAGATAGTAAAGTGTACCATTCTATCATTTGAAATTTTAATCTTTTATGTGGCAACGAGTTTGACTTGAAATTGAGATCACAAACTGCAAGTAAGAACTGTTCATCAATAAGCAACATAAAGTAACCACACAGCTTTCTGTTTACAGGGTATGGGTATGAAGGTATGTCTAAGAATCTCATAGGATCAAAAGCCTTAGCCCTTCAGGTCTAAATCACTTTTGTATTGGGCTGTTGTTTGTGGCAGGCCAGCTAGCATTTAAGCCCCACCCTGCCCCAGGTGTGAGTTGTTTGTTCATCAAGAGGACTATCGTTATTGCGATAAAATACTCAAACTTAAATAGGAAGGGATTCTGAGTTTTACATAGACTACATACTTCCACTACTAGCTACAATTGCTTAGAAATGACTTTAAAAGCGTGGATATGTCATCAGCTGGTAACTTTTCTTCCGGACTGTTGAAAGGTTGGACAGGAACACTTGTCCTGACCCAATGGCTCTGTTAATAACATGTGGACTATTTGGACAAAAAAGTACTGGAGATCAATGTTCTAGAATACAAACATGTAACAAACATTTTCTGACTTTTGATATGATGGTTTTGTGAAGGACATGACGTCTTTCAAATTTCTCTTTGTTTTACCCAAGGTTTTTACCCACTATTATAGGAAACAGGCCTCGTTGGCGCAGTAGTCAGTGCGTCAGTCTCATAATCTGAAGGTCGTGAGTTCAACTCTCACACCGGGCAATTGTCATATTGTCTTATATGATCTTCTTATTACAGCAAGGTTCCAGTGTTAATTCAACAAGTTAAGAGGATTCTCTTTGAAACTGTGGAAACTCTTCAGTGGATTGACTCATGTGCTTTAAGGTGCACTTGTATTTCCTGCTGAAAAATTCAAAGAGTACTTGTACGTTTCTGGTGAAACACAGAGCCAGCTACAAGTTGTGCTACTTGCAGACCAGGGAGTGCTTGTTTATTAAGTACAGAGAATATAGACTGACAGAGCGTTCCATGGCTGCTATAACCCTAACATTTGATATTATTTCCGAGGAGGTGATATAATATATACGTTTATGCCGTAGATGTGCAGGGACCGAGCATTCATAGTTGTCCTTGAGTCGTGCTGCAAATACACAGCCGAAACGCTAGTAGCATTAGAGTTTCTATGCTAGCGTTGCGTATCTTCCGGTTTCCTGTCAGCTTATTTACAAATTATCTGGCCTCTGCTTACTTCCTAAACAATGACAAAAGTTAGTCAGCGGATCGTGTTGGAGTTGGAACTGGTAGATTCTGAAGAGCAATGACTTGTACATAAAGAACGGCAACGAAGAAAAGAACGATGTAGTCCGTTTTTGTTCCTTCAACTCAATTCAAATCTGGCTGTGAATCTGCCGGAAATGCAATGCTATCAAGCGGACCAATCACAGCTCTTATGGTGATTATAGTTAAAAATGCATGGGTCAGACCTTCTCTTAGGTGTCTTGCAGTTGGTTGTTCACATTAAAAGTAACAGACATAGCTAAGTCAGGCTTGAGAGAAAGATACAAACCCTTCTCTTTTCTTACCATTGAACAATTGGCCCCGTCACGCCTTGAGGCATGTGTCAGTACATCTCTTTCTATCGGCAGTGGAAAAAATAGCAGACAAACTGTCAAGGCACAGTATACTGGCAACTTAAGTGGACCTCGTCAAAAAAAAAGTAACATTTCCATAAAGTATGCATTGGTGGTTCAGTGGTAGAATTCTTGCCTGCCACGCGGGAGGCCCGGGTTCGATTCCCGGCTAATGCAGTCGACTAACTTTGGCCAAACTACTTGTATCTCGAAGGTTGAGTCTAATGGTCGTCATTTCCTTCTGGAATTTGTGTCTTTGTGCACTAGAAAATGAAAAGATAGTAAAGTGTACCATTCTATCATTTGAAATTTTAATCTTTTATGTGGCAACGAGTTTGACTTGAAATTGAGATCACAAACTGCAAGTAAGAACTGTTCATCAATAAGCAACATAAAGTAACCACACAGCTTTCTGTTTACAGGGTATGGGTATGAAGGTATGTCTAAGAATATCATAGGATCAAAAGCCTTAGCCCTTCAGGTCTAAATGACTTTTGTATTGGGCTGTTGTTTGTGGCAGGCCAGCTAGCATTTAAGCCCCACCCTGCCCCTGCTGTGAGTTGTTTGTTCATCAAGAGGACTATCGTTATTGCGATAAAATACTCAAAGTTAAATAGGAAGGGATTCTGAGTTTTACATAGACTACATACTTCCACTACTAGCTACAATTGCTTAGAAATGACTTTAAAAGCGTGGATATGTCATCAGCTGGTAACTTTTCTTCCGGACTATTGAAAGGTTGGACAGAAACACTTGTCCTGACCCAATGGCTCTGTTAATAACATGTGGACTATTTGGACAAAAAAGTACTGGAGATCAATGTTCTAGAATACAAACATGTAACAAACATTTTCTGACTTTTGATATGATGGTTTTGTGACGGACATGAAGTCTTTCAAATTTCTCTTTGTTTTACCCAAGGTTTTTGCCCACTATCATAGGAAACTGGCCTCGTTGGCGCAGTAGTCAGCGGTCAGTCACATGATCTAAAGGTTGTGAGTTCAACTCTCACACGGGCAAGTGTCATATTGTCTTATATGATCTTCTTATTACAGCAAGGTTCCAGTGTTAATTCAACAAGAAAGGAGCTGAAACTGTGGAAACTCTTCAGTTAAGGTGCACTTGTATTTTCTGCTGAAAAATTCAAAGAGTAGTTGTACGTTTCTGGTGAAAGACAGAGCCAGCTACAAGTTGTGCTACTTGCAGACCAGGGAGTGCTTGTTTATTAAGTACAGAGAATATAGACTGACAGAGCGTTCCATGGCTGCTATAACCCCAACATTTGATATTATTTCTGAGGAGGTTATATAATATATACGTTTATGCCGTAGATGTGCAGGGGCCGAGCATTCATAGTTGTGCTTGAGTTGTGCTGCAAATACACAGCCGAAACGCTAGTAGCATTAGAGTTTCTATGCTATCGTTGAGTATCTTCCGGTTTCCTGTCAGCTTATTTACAAATTCTCTGGCCTCTGCTTACTTCCTAAACAATAGCGAAAGTTAGTCATCGGATCTTGTTGGAGTTGGAACTGGTAGATTCTGAAGAGCAATGACTTGTACATAAAGAACGGCAACGGAGAAAAGAAAGATGTCGTCCGTTTTTCTTCCTCCAACTCAATTGAAATCTGGCTGCGAATCTGCCAGAAATGCGATGTTATCAAGCGGACCAATCACAGCTCTTATTGTGTTTATAGATAAAAATGCATGGGTCAGACCTTCTCTTGGGTGTCTTGCAGTTGGTTGTTCACATTAA
Organism: Platichthys flesus; assembly: GCF_949316205.1. Taxonomy (NCBI): domain Eukaryota; kingdom Metazoa; phylum Chordata; class Actinopteri; order Pleuronectiformes; family Pleuronectidae; genus Platichthys; species Platichthys flesus. Next base: position 21,081,326 of record NC_084960.1, read on the forward strand.
AAGTAACAGACATAGCTAAGTCAGGCTTGAGAGAAAGATGCAAACCCTTCTCTTTTCTTACCATTGAACAATTGGCCCCGTCACGCCTTGAGGCATGTGTCAGTACCTCTCTTTCTATCGGCAGTGGAAAAAATAGCAGACAAACTGTCAAGGCAGAGTATACTGGCACCTTAAGTGGACCTCGTCGAAAAAAAAAGGTGAAATTTCCATAAAATATGCATTGGTGGTTCAGTGGTAGAATTCTCGCCTGCCACGCGGGAGGCCCGGGTTCAATTCCCGGCTAATGCAGTCGACTAACTTTGGCCAAACTACTTGTATCTCGAAGGTTGAGTCTAATGGTCGTCATTTCCTTCTGGAATTTGTGTCTTTGTGCACTAGAAAATGAAAAGATAGTAAAGTGTACCATTCTATCATTTGAAATTTTAATCTTTTATGTGGCAACGAGTTTGACTTGAAATTGAGATCACAAACTGCAAGTAAGAACTGTTCATCAATAAGCAACATAAAGTAACCACACAGCTTTCTGTTTACAGGGTATGGGTATGAAGGTATGTCTAAGAATCTCATAGGATCAAAAGCCTTAGCCCTTCAGGTCTAAATCACTTTTGTATTGGGCTGTTGATTGTGGCAGGCCAGCTAGCATTTAAGCCCCACCCTGCCCCTGGTGTGAGTTGTTTGTTCATCAAGAGGACTATCGTTATTGCGATAAAATACTCAAAGTTAAATAGGAAGGGATTCTGAGTTTTACATAGACTACATACTTCCACTACTAGCTACAATTGCTTAGAAATTACTTTAAAAGCGTGGATATGTCATCAGCTGGTAACTTTTCTTCCGGACTATTGAAAGGTTGGACAGAAACACTTGTCCTGACCCAATGGCTCTGTTAATAACATGTGGACTATTTGGACAAAAAAGTACTGGAGATCAATGTTCTAGAATACAAACATGTAACAAACATTTTCTGACTTTTGATATGATGGTTTTGTGATGGACATGAAGTCTTTCAAATTTCTCTTTGTTTTAAACAAGGTTTTTGCCCATTTTTGCAAGAAACAGGCCTCGTTGGCGCAGTAGGCAGCGCTTCAGTCTCATAATCTGAAGGTCGTGAGTTCAACCCTCACACGGGGCAGGTGTCACATTGTCTTATATGATCTTCTTATTACAGCAAGGTTCCAGTGTTAATTCAACAAGATAAGAGGATCCTCTTTGAAAAGAGCTTCAACTGTGGAAACTCTTCAGTGGATTGACTCATGTGCTTTAAGGTGCACTTGTATTTCCTGCTGAAAAATTCAAAGAGTACTTGTACGTTTCTGGTGAAACACAGAGCCAGCTACAAGTTGTGCTACTTGCAGACCAGGGAGTGCTTGTTTATTAAGTACAGAGAATATAGACTGACAGAGCGTTCCATGGCTGCTATAACCCTAACATTTGATATTATTTCCGAGGAGGTGATATAATATATACGTTTATGCCGTAGATGTGCAGGGACCGAGCATTCATAGTTGTCCTTGAGTCGTGCTGCAAATACACAGCCGAAACGCTAGTAGCATTAGAGTTTCTATGCTAGCGTTGCGTATCTTCCGGTTTCCTGTCAGCTTATTTACAAATTATCTGGCCTCTGCTTACTTCCTAAACAATGACAAAAGTTAGTCAGCGGATCGTGTTGGAGTTGGAACTGGTAGATTCTGAAGAGCAATGACTTGTACATAAAGAACGGCAACGAAGAAAAGAACGATGTAGTCCGTTTTTGTTCCTTCAACTCAATTCAAATCTGGCTGTGAATCTGCCGGAAATGCAATGCTATCAAGCGGACCAATCACAGCTCTTATGGTGATTATAGTTAAAAATGCATGGGTCAGACCTTCTCTTAGGTGTCTTGCAGTTGGTTGTTCACATTAAAAGTAACAGACATAGCTAAGTCAGGCTTGAGAGAAAGATACAAACCCTTCTCTTTTCTTACCATTGAACAATTGGCCCCGTCACGCCTTGAGGCATGTGTCAGTACCTCTCTTTCTATCGGCAGTGGAAAAAATAGCAGACAAACTGTCAAGGCACAGTATACTGGCAACTTAAGTGCACCTCGTCAAAAAAAAAGTAACATTTCCATAAAGTATGCATTGGTGGTTCAGTGGTAGAATTCTTGCCTGCCACGCGGGAGGCCCGGGTTCGATTCCCGGCTAATGCAGTCGACTAACTTTGGCCAAACTACTTGTATCTCGAAGGTTGAGTCTAATGGTCGTCATTTCCTTCTGGAATTTGTGTCTTTGTGCACTAGAAAATGAAAAGATAGTAAAGTGTACCATTCTATCATTTGAAATTTTAATCTTTTATGTGGCAACGAGTTTGACTTGAAATTGAGATCACAAACTGCAAGTAAGAACTGTTCATCAATAAGCAACATAAAGTAACCACACAGCTTTCTGTTTACAGGGTATGGGTATGAAGGTATGTCTAAGAATATCATAGGATCAAAAGCCTTAGCCCTTCAGGTCTAAATGACTTTTGTATTGGGCTGTTGTTTGTGGCAGGCCAGCTAGCATTTAAGCCCCACCCTGCCCCTGCTGTGAGTTGTTTGTTCATCAAGAGGACTATCGTTATTGCGATAAAATACTCAAAGTTAAATAGGAAGGGATTCTGAGTTTTACATAGACTACATACTTCCACTACTAGCTACAATTGCTTAGAAATTACTTTAAAAGCGTGGATATGTCATCAGCTGGTAACTTTTCTTCCGGACTATTGAAAGGTTGGACAGAAACACTTGTCCTGACCCAATGGCTCTGTTAATAACATGTGGACTATTTGGACAAAAAAGTACTGGAGATCAATGTTCTAGAATACAAACATGTAACAAACATTTTCTGACTTTTGATATGATGGTTTTGTGACGGACATGAAGTCTTTCAAATTTCTCTTTGTTTTACCCAAGGTTTTTGCCCATTTTTGCAAGAAACAGGCCTCGTTGGCGCAGTAGGCAGCGCTTCAGTCTCATAATCTGAAGGTCGTGAGTTCAACCCTCACACGGGGCAGGTGTCATATTGTCTTATATGATCTTCTTATTACAGCAAGGTTCCAGTGTTAATTCAACAAGATAAGAGGATCCTCTTTGAAAAGAGCTTCAACTGTGGAAACTCTTCAGTGGATTGACTCATGTGCTTTAAGGTGCACTTGTATTTCCTGCTGAAAAATTCAAAGAGTACTTGTACGTTTCTGGTGAAACACAGAGCCAGCTACAAGTTGTGCTACTTGCAGACCAGGGAGTGCTTGTTTATTAAGTACAGAGAATATAGACTGACAGAGCGTTCCATGGCTGCTATAACCCTAACATTTGATATTATTTCCGAGGAGGTGATATAATATATACGTTTATGCCGTAGATGTGCAGGGACCGAGCATTCATAGTTGTCCTTGAGTCGTGCTGCAAATACACAGCCGAAACGCTAGTAGCATTAGAGTTTCTATGCTAGCGTTGCGTATCTTCCGGTTTCCTGTCAGCTTATTTACAAATTATCTGGCCTCTGCTTACTTCCTAAACAATGACAAAAGTTAGTCAGCGGATCGTGTTGGAGTTGGAACTGGTAGATTCTGAAGAGCAATGACTTGTACATAAAGAACGGCAACGAAGAAAAGAACGATGTAGTCCGTTTTTGTTCCTTCAACTCAATTCAAATCTGGCTGTGAATCTGCCGGAAATGCAATGCTATCAAGCGGACCAATCACAGCTCTTATGGTGATTATAGTTAAAAATGCATGGGTCAGACCTTCTCTTAGGTGTCTTGCAGTTGGTTGTTCACATTAAAAGTAACAGACATAGCTAAGTCAGGCTTGAGAGAAAGATACAAACCCTTCTCTTTTCTTACCATTGAACAATTGGCCCCGTCACGCCTTGAGGCATGTGTCAGTACCTCTCTTTCTATCGGCAGTGGAAAAAATAGCAGACAAACTGTCAAGGCACAGTATACTGGCAACTTAAGTGCACCTCGTCAAAAAAAAAGTAACATTTCCATAAAGTATGCATTGGTGGTTCAGTGGTAGAATTCTTGCCTGCCACGCGGGAGGCCCGGGTTCGATTCCCGGCTAATGCAGTCGACTAACTTGGCCAAACTACTTGTATCTCGAAGGTTGAGTCTAATGGTCGTCATTTCCTTCTGGAATTTGTGTCTTTGTGCACTAGAAAATGAAAAGATAGTAAAGTGTACCATTCTATCATTTGAAATTTTAATCTTTTATGTGGCAACGAGTTTGACTTGAAATTGAGATCACAAACTGCAAGTAAGAACTGTTCATCAATAAGCAACATAAAGTAACCACACAGCTTTCTGTTTACAGGGTATGGGTATGAAGGTATGTCTAAGAATATCATAGGATCAAAAGCCTTAGCCCTTCAGGTCTAAATGACTTTTGTATTGGGCTGTTGTTTGTGGCAGGCCAGCTAGCATTTAAGCCCCACCCTGCCCCTGCTGTGAGTTGTTTGTTCATCAAGAGGACTATCGTTATTGCGATAAAATACTCAAAGTTAAATAGGAAGGGATTCTGAGTTTTACATAGACTACATACTTCCACTACTAGCTACAATTGCTTAGAAATTACTTTAAAAGCGTGGATATGTCATCAGCTGGTAACTTTTCTTCCGGACTATTGAAAGGTTGGACAGAAACACTTGTCCTGACCCAATGGCTCTGTTAATAACATGTGGACTATTTGGACAAAAAAGTACTGGAGATCAATGTTCTAGAATACAAACATGTAACAAACATTTTCTGACTTTTGATATGATGGTTTTGTGACGGACATGAAGTCTTTCAAATTTCTCTTTGTTTTACCCAAGGTTTTTGCCCATTTTTGCAAGAAACAGGCCTCGTTGGCGCAGTAGGCAGCGCTTCAGTCTCATAATCTGAAGGTCGTGAGTTCAACCCTCACACGGGGCAGGTGTCATATTGTCTTATATGATCTTCTTATTACAGCAAGGTTCCAGTGTTAATTCAACAAGATAAGAGGATCCTCTTTGAAAAGAGCTTCAACTGTGGAAACTCTTCAGTGGATTGACTCATGTGCTTTAAGGTGCACTTGTATTTCCTGCTGAAAAATTCAAAGAGTAGTTGTACCTTTCTGGTGAAAGACACAGCCAGCTACAAGTTGTGCTACTTGCAGACCAGGGAGTGCTTGTTTATTAAGTACAGAGAATATAGACTGACAGAGCGTTCCATAGCTGCTATAACCCTAACATTTGATATTATTTCTGAGGAGGTGATATAATATATACGTTTATGCCGTAGATGTGCAGGGACCGAGCATTCATAGTTGTGCTTGAGTCGTGCTGCAAATACACAGCCGAAACGCTAGTAGCATTAGAGTTTCTATGCTAGCGTTGAGTATCTTCCGGTTTCCTGTCAGCTTATTTTCAAATTCTCTTCCTAAACAATGGCGAAAGTTAGTCATCGGATCGTGTTGGAGTTGGAACTGGTAGATTCTGAAGAGCAATGACTTGTACATAAAGAACGGCAACGGAGAAAAGAAAGATGTCGTCCGTTTTTCTTCCTCCAACTCAATTGAAATCTGGCTGCGAATCTGCCAGAAATGCGATGCTATCAAGCGGACCAATCACAGCTCTTATTGTGTTTATAGATAAAAATGCATGGGTCAGACCTTCTCTTAGGTGTCTTGCAGTTGGTTGTTCACATTAAAAGTAACAGACATAGCTAAGTCAGGCTTGAGAGAAAGATGCAAACCCTTCTCTTTTCTTACCATTGAACAATTGGCCCCGTCACGCCTTGAGGCATGTGTCAGTACCTCTCTTTCTATCGGCAGTGGAAAAAATAGCAGACAAATTGTCAAGGCAGAGTATACTGGCACCTTAAGTGGACCTCGTTGAAAAAAAAAGGTGAAATTTCCATAAAGTATGCATTGGTGGTTCAGTGGTAGAATTCTTGCCTGCCACGCGGGAGGCCCGGGTTCGATTCCCGGCTAATGCAGTCGACTAACTTGGCCAAACTACTTGTATCTCGAAGGTTGAGTCTAATGGTCGTCATTTCCTTCTGGAATTTGTGTCTTTGTGCACTAGAAAATGAAAAGATAGTAAAGTGTACCATTCTATCATTTGAAATTTTAATCTTTTATGTGGCAACGAGTTTGACTTGAAATTGAGATCACAAACTGCAAGTAAGAACTGTTCATCAATAAGCAACATAAAGTAACCACACAGCTTTCTGTTTACAGGGTATGGGTATGAAGGTATGTCTAAGAATCTCATAGGATCAAAAGCCTTAGCCCTTCAGGTCTAAATCACTTTTGTATTGGGCTGTTGATTGTGGCAGGCCAGCTAGCATTTAAGCCCCACCCTGCCCCTGGTGTGAGTTGTTTGTTCATCAAGAGGACTATCGTTATTGCGATAAAATACTCAAAGTTAAATAGGAAGGGATTCTGAGTTTTACATAGACTACATACTTCCACTACTAGCTACAATTGCTTAGAAATTACTTTAAAAGCGTGGATATGTCATCAGCTGGTAACTTTTCTTCCGGACTATTGAAAGGTTGGACAGAAACACTTGTCCTGACCCAATGGCTCTGTTAATAACATGTGGACTATTTGGACAAAAAAGTACTGGAGATCAATGTTCTAGAATACAAACATGTAACAAACATTTTCTGACTTTTGATATGATGGTTTTGTGACGGACATGAAGTCTTTCAAATTTCTCTTTGTTTTACCCAAGGTTTTTGCCCACTATCATAGGAAACTGGCCTCGTTGGCGCAGTAGTCAGCGGTCAGTCACATGATCTAAAGGTTGTGAGTTCAACTCTCACACGGGCAAGTGTCATATTGTCTTATATGATCTTCTTATTACAGCAAGGTTCCAGTGTTAATTCAACAAGAAAGGAGCTGAAACTGTGGAAACTCTTCAGTTAAGGTGCACTTGTATTTTCTGCTGAAAAATTCAAAGAGTAGTTGTACGTTTCTGGTGAAAGACAGAGCCAGCTACAAGTTGTGCTACTTGCAGACCAGGGAGTGCTTGTTTATTAAGTACAGAGAATATAGTCTGACAGAGCGTTCCATAGCTGCTATAACCCTAACATTTGATATTATTTCTGAGGAGGTGATATAATATATACGTTTATGCCGTAGATGTGCAGGGACCGAGCATTCATAGTTGTGCTTGAGTCGTGCTACAAATACACAGCCGAAACGCTAGTAGCATTAGAGTTTCTATGCTAGCGTTGAGTATCTTCCGGTTTCCTGTCAGCTTATTCACAAATTCTCTGGCCTCTGCTTACTTCCTAAACAATGGCGAAAGTTAGTCATCGGATCGTGTTGGAGTTGGAACTGGTAGATTCTGAAGAGCAATGACTTGTACATAAAGAACGGCAACGGAGAAAAGAAAGATGTCGTCCGTTTTTCTTCCTCCAACTCAATTGAAATCTGGCTGCGAATCTGCCAGAAATGCGATGCTATCAAGCGGACCAATCACAGCTCTTATTGTGTTTATAGATAAAAATGCATGGGTCAGACCTTCTCTTAGGTGTCTTGCAGTTGGTTGTTCACATTAAAAGTAACAGACATAGCTAAGTCAGGCTTGAGAGAAAGATGCAAACCCTTCTCTTTTCTTACCATTGAACAATTGGCCCCGTCACGCCTTGAGGCATGTGTCAGTACCTCTCTTTCTATCGGCAGTGGAAAAAATAGCAGACAAACTGTCAAGGCACAGTATACTGGCACCTCAAGTGGACCTCGTCGAAAAAAAAAGGTGAAATTTCCATAAAATATGCATTGGTGGTTCAGTGGTAGAATTCTCGCCTGCCACGCGGGAGGCCCGGGTTCAATTCCCGGCTAATGCAGTCGACTAACTTTGGCCAAACTACTTGTATCTCGAAGGTTGAGTCTAATGGTCGTCATTTCCTTCTGGAATTTGTGTCTTTGTGCACTAGAAAATGAAAAGATAGTAAAGTGTACCATTCTATCATTTGAAATTTTAATCTTTTATGTGGCAACGAGTTTGACTTGAAATTGAGATCACAAACTGCAAGTAAGAACTGTTCATCAATAAGCAACATTAAGTAACCACACAGCTTTCTGTTTACAGGGTATGGGTATGAAGGTATGTCTAAGAATCTCATAGGATCAAAAGCCTTAGCCCTTCAGGTCTAAATCACTTTTGTATTGGGCTGTTGTTTGTGGCAGGCCAGCTAGCATTTAAGCCCCACCCTGCCCCAGGTGTGAGTTGTTTGTTCATCAAGAGGACTATCGTTATTGCGATAAAATACTCAAACTTAAATAGGAAGGGATTCTGAGTTTTACATAGACTACATACTTCCACTACTAGCTACAATTGCTTAGAAATTACTTTAAAAGCGTGGATATGTCATCAGCTGGTAACTTTTCTTCCGGACTGTTGAAAGGTTGGACAGGAACACTTGTCCTGACCCAATGGCTCTGTTAATAACATGTGGACTATTTGGACAAAAAAGTACTGGAGATCAATGTTCTAGAATACAAACATGTAACAAACATTTTCTGACTTTTGATATGATGGTTTTGTGAAGGACATGACGTCTTTCAAATTTCTCTTTGTTTTACCCAAGGTTTTTACCCACTATTATAGGAAACTGGCCTCGTTGGCGCAGTAGTCAGTGCGTCAGTCTCATAATCTGAAGGTCATGAGTTCAACTCTCACACCGGGCAATTGTCATATTGTCTTATATGATCTTCTTATTACAGCAAGGTTCCAGTGTTAATTCAACAAGTTAAGAGGATCCTCTTTGAAACTGTGGAAACTCTTCAGTGGATTGACTCATGTGCTTTAAGGTGCACTTGTATTTCCTGCTGAAAAATTCAAAGAGTACTTGTACGTTTCTGGTGAAACACAGAGCCAGCTACAAGTTGTGCTACTTGCAGACCAGGGAGTGCTTGTTTATTAAGTACAGAGAATATAGACTGACAGAGCGTTCCATGGCTGCTATAACCCTAACATTTGATATTATTTCCGAGGAGGTGATATAATATATACGTTTATGCCGTAGATGTGCAGGGACCGAGCATTCATAGTTGTCCTTGAGTCGTGCTGCAAATACACAGCCGAAACGCTAGTAGCATTAGAGTTTCTATGCTAGCGTTGCGTATCTTCCGGTTTCCTGTCAGCTTATTTACAAATTATCTGGCCTCTGCTTACTTCCTAAACAATGACAAAAGTTAGTCAGCGGATCGTGTTGGAGTTGGAACTGGTAGATTCTGAAGAGCAATGACTTGTACATAAAGAACGGCAACGAAGAAAAGAACGATGTAGTCCGTTTTTGTTCCTTCAACTCAATTCAAATCTGGCTGTGAATCTGCCGGAAATGCAATGCTATCAAGCGGACCAATCACAGCTCTTATGGTGATTATAGTTAAAAATGCATGGGTCAGACCTTCTCTTAGGTGTCTTGCAGTTGGTTGTTCACATTAAAAGTAACAGACATAGCTAAGTCAGGCTTGAGAGAAAGATACAAACCCTTCTCTTTTCTTACCATTGAACAATTGGCCCCGTCACGCCTTGAGGCATGTGTCAGTACCTCTCTTTCTATCGGCAGTGGAAAAAATAGCAGACAAACTGTCAAGGCACAGTATACTGGCAACTTAAGTGGACCTCGTCAAAAAAAAAGTAACATTTCCATAAAGTATGCATTGGTTGTTCAGTGGTAGAATTCTTGCCTGCCACGCGGGAGGCCCGGGTTCGATTCCCGGCTAATGCAGTCGACTAACTTTGGCCAAACTACTTGTATCTCGAAGGTTGAGTCTAATGGTCGTCATTTCCTTCTGGAATTTGTGTCTTTGTGCACTAGAAAATGAAAAGATAGTAATGTGTACCATTCTATCATTTGAAATTTTAATCTTTTATGTGGCAACGAGTTTGACTTGAAATTGAGATCACAAACTGCAAGTAAGAACTGTTCATCAATAAGCAACATAAAGTAACCACACAGCTTTCTGTTTACAGGGTATGGGTATGAAGGTATGTGTAAGAATCTCATAGGATCAAAAGCCTTAGCCCTTCAGGTCTAAATCACTTTTGTATTGGGCTGTTGATTGTGGCAGGCCAGCTAGCATTTAAGCCCCACCCTGCCCCTGGTGTGAGTTGTTTGTTCATCAAGAGGACTATCGTTATTGCGATAAAATACTCAAAGTTAAATAGGAAGGGATTCTGAGTTTTACATAGACTACATACTTCCACTACTAGCTACAATTGCTTAGAAATTACTTTAAAAGCGTGGATATGTCATCAGCTGGTAACTTTTCTTCCGGACTATTGAAAGGTTGGACAGAAACACTTGTCCTGACCCAATGGCTCTGTTAATAACATGTGGACTATTTGGACAAAAAAGTACTGGAGATCAATGTTCTAGAATACAAACATGTAACAAACATTTTCTGACTTTTGATATGATGGTTTTGTGACGGACATGAAGTCTTTCAAATTTCTCTTTGGCCCCGTCACGCCTTGAGGCATGTGTCAGTACCTCTCTTTCTATCGGCAGTGGAAAAAATAGCAGACAAACTGTCAAGGCACAGTATACTGGCAACTTAAGTGGACCTCGTCAAAAAAAAAGTAACATTTCCACAAAGTATGCATTGGTGGTTCAGTGGTAGAATTCTTCCCTGCCACGCGGGAGGCCCGGGTTCGATTCCCGGCTAATGCAGTCGACTAACTTTGGCCTAACTACTTGTATCTCGAAGGTTGAGTCTAATGGTCGTCATTTCCTTCTGGAATTTGTGTCTTTGTGCACTAGAAAATGAAAAGATAGTAATGTGTACCATTCTATCATTTGAAATTTTAATCTTTTATGTGGCAACGAGTTTGACTTGAAATTGAGATCACAAACTGCAAGTAAGAACTGTTCATCAATAAGCAACATAAAGTAACCACACAGCTTTCTGTTTACAGGGTATGGGTATGAAGGTATGTCTAAGAATCTCATAGGATCAAAAGCCTTAGCCCTTCAGGTCTAAATCACTTTTGTATTGGGCTGTTGATTGTGGCAGGCCAGCTAGCATTTAAGCCCCACCCTGCCCCTGGTGTGAGTTGTTTGTTCATCAAGAGGACTATCGTTATTGCGATAAAATACTCAAAGTTAAATAGGAAGGGATTCTGAGTTTTACATAGACTACATACTTCCACTACTAGCTACAATTGCTTAGAAATTACTTTAAAAGCGTGGATATGTCATCAGCTGGTAACTTTTCTTCCGGACTATTGAAAGGTTGGACAGAAACACTTGTCCTGACCCAATGGCTCTGTTAATAACATGTGGACTATTTGGACAAAAAAGTACTGGAGATCAATGTTCTAGAATACAAACATGTAACAAACATTTTCTGACTTTTGATATGATGGTTTTGTGACGGACATGAAGTCTTTCAAATTTCTCTTTGGCCCCGTCACGCCTTGAGGCATGTGTCAGTACCTCTCTTTCTATCGGCAGTGGAAAAAATAGCAGACAAACTGTCAAGGCACAGTATACTGGCACCTCAAGTGGACCTCGTCGAAAAAAAAAGGTGAAATTTCCATAAAATATGCATTGGTGGTTCAGTGGTAGAATTCTCGCCTGCCACGCGGGAGGCCCGGGTTCAATTCCGGGCTAATGCAGTCGACTAACTTTGGCCAAACTACTTGTATCTCGAAGGTTGAGTCTAATGGTTGTCATTTCCTTCTGGAATTTGTGTCTTTGTGCACTAGAAAATGAAAAGATAGTAAAGTGTACCATTCTATCATTTGAAATTTTAATCTTTTATGTGGCAACGAGTTTGACTTGAAATTGAGATCACAAACTGCAAGTAAGAACTGTTCATCAATAAGCAACATAAAGTAACCACACAGCTTTCTGTTTACAGGGTATGGGTATGAAGGTATGTCTAAGAATCTCATAGGATCAAAAGCCTTAGCCCTTCAGGTCTAAATCACTTTTGTATTGGGCTGTTGTTTGTGGCAGGCCAGCTAGCATTTAAGCCCCACCCTGCCCCAGGTGTGAGTTGTTTGTTCATCAAGAGGACTATCGTTATTGCGATAAAATACTCAAACTTAAATAGGAAGGGATTCTGAGTTTTACATAGACTACATACTTCCACTACTAGCTACAATTGCTTAGAAATGACTTTAAAAGCGTGGATATGTCATCAGCTGGTAACTTTTCTTCCGGACTGTTGAAAGGTTGGACAGGAACACTTGTCCTGACCCAATGGCTCTGTTAATAACATGTGGACTATTTGGACAAAAAAGTACTGGAGATCAATGTTCTAGAATACAAACATGTAACAAACATTTTCTGACTTTTGATATGATGGTTTTGTGAAGGACATGACGTCTTTCAAATTTCTCTTTGTTTTACCCAAGGTTTTTACCCACTATTATAGGAAACAGGCCTCGTTGGCGCAGTAGTCAGTGCGTCAGTCTCATAATCTGAAGGTCATGAGTTCAACTCTCACACCGGGCAATTGTCATATTGTCTTATATGATCTTCTTATTACAGCAAGGTTCCAGTGTTAATTCAACAAGTTAAGAGGATCCTCTTTGAAACTGTGGAAACTCTTCAGTGGATTGACTCATGTGCTTTAAGGTGCACTTGTATTTCCTGCTGAAAAATTCAAAGAGTACTTGTACGTTTCTGGTGAAACACAGAGCCAGCTACAAGTTGTGCTACTTGCAGACCAGGAAGTGCTTGTTTATTAAGTACAGAGAATATAGACTGACAGAGCGTTCCATGGCTGCTATAACCCTAACATTTGATATTATTTCCGAGGAGGTGATATAATATATACGTTTATGCCGTAGATGTGCAGGGACCGAGCATTCATAGTTGTCCTTGAGTCGTGCTGCAAATACACAGCCGAAACGCTAGTAGCATTAGAGTTTCTATGCTAGCGTTGCGTATCTTCCGGTTTCCTGTCAGCTTATTTACAAATTATCTGGCCTCTGCTTACTTCCTAAACAATGACAAAAGTTAGTCAGCGGATCGTGTTGGAGTTGGAACTGGTAGATTCTGAAGAGCAATGACTTGTACATAAAGAACGGCAACGAAGAAAAGAACGATGTAGTCCGTTTTTGTTCCTTCAACTCAATTCAAATCTGGCTGTGAATCTGCCGGAAATGCAATGCTATCAAGCGGACCAATCACAGCTCTTATGGTGATTATAGTTAAAAATGCATGGGTCAGACCTTCTCTTAGGTGTCTTGCAGTTGGTTGTTCACATTAAAAGTAACAGACATAGCTAAGTCAGGCTTGAGAGAAAGATACAAACCCTTCTCTTTTCTTACCATTGAACAATTGGCCCCGTCACGCCTTGAGGCATGTGTCAGTACCTCTCTTTCTATCGGCAGTGCAAAAAATAGCAGACAAACTGTCAAGGCACAGTATACTGGCAACTTAAGTGGACCTCGTCAAAAAAAAAGTAACATTTCCATAAAGTATGCATTGGTGGTTCAGTGGTAGAATTCTTGCCTGCCACGCGGGAGGCCCGGGTTCGATTCCCGGCTAATGCAGTCGACTAACTTTGGCCAAACTACTTGTATCTCGAAGGTTGAGTCTAATGGTTGTCATTTCCTTCTGGAATTTGTGTCTTTGTGCACTAGAAAATGAAAAGATAGTAATGTGTACCATTCTATCATTTGAAATTTTAATCTTTTATGTGGCAACGAGTTTGACTTGAAATTGAGATCACAAACTGCAAGTAAGAACTGTTCATCAATAAGCAACATAAAGTAACCACACAGCTTTCTGTTTACAGGGTATGGGTATGAAGGTATGTCTAAGAATCTCATAGGATCAAAAGCCTTAGCCCTTCAGGTCTAAATCACTTTTGTATTGGGCTGTTGATTGTGGCAGGCCAGCTAGCATTTAAGCCCCACCCTGCCCCTGGTGTGAGTTGTTTGTTCATCAAGAGGACTATCGTTATTGCGATAAAATACTCAAAGTTAAATAGGAAGGGATTCTGAGTTTTACATAGACTACATACTTCCACTACTAGCTACAATTGCTTAGAAATTACTTTAAAAGCGTGGATATGTCATCAGCTGGTAACTTTTCTTCCGGACTATTGAAAGGTTGGACAGAAACACTTGTCCTGACCCAATGGCTCTGTTAATAACATGTGGACTATTTGGACAAAAAAGTACTGGAGATCAATGTTCTAGAATACAAACATGTAACAAACATTTTCTGACTTTTGATATGATGGTTTTGTGACGGACATGAAGTCTTTCAAATTTCTCTTTGGCCCCGTCACGCCTTGAGGCATGTGTCAGTACCTCTCTTTCTATCGGCAGTGGAAAAAATAGCAGACAAACTGTCAAGGCACAGTATACTGGCAACTTAAGTGGACCTCGTCAAAAAAAAAGTAACATTTCCATAAAGTATGCATTGGTGGTTCAGTGGTAGAATTCTTCCCTGCCACGCGGGAGGCCCGGGTTCGATTCCCGGCTAATGCAGTCGACTAACTTTGGCCTAACTACTTGTATCTCGAAGGTTGAGTCTAATGGTCGTCATTTCCTTCTGGAATTTGTGTCTTTGTGCACTAGAAAATGAAAAGATAGTAATGTGTACCATTCTATCATTTGAAATTTTAATCTTTTATGTGGCAACGAGTTTGACTTGAAATTGAGATCACAAACTGCAAGTAAGAACTGTTCATCAATAAGCAACATAAAGTAACCACACAGCTTTCTGTTTACAGGGTATGGGTATGAAGGTATGTCTAAGAATCTCATAGGATCAAAAGCCTTAGCCCTTCAGGTCTAAATCACTTTTGTATTGGGCTGTTGATTGTGGCAGGCCAGCTAGCATTTAAGCCCCACCCTGCCCCTGGTGTGAGTTGTTTGTTCATCAAGAGGACCATCGTTATTGCGATAAAATACTCAAAGTTAAATAGGAAGGGATTCTGAGTTTTACATAGACTACATACTTCCACTACTAGCTACAATTGCTTAGAAATTACTTTAAAAGCATGGATATGTCATCAGCTGGTAACTTTTCTTCCGGACTATTGAAAGGTTGGACAGAAACACTTGTCCTGACCCAATGGCTCTGTTAATAACATGTGGACTATTTGGACAAAAAAGTACTGGAGATCAATGTTCTAGAATACAAACATGTAACAAACATTTTCTGACTTTTGATATGATGGTTTTGTGACGGACATGAAGTCTTTCAAATTTATCTTTGGCCCCGTCACGCCTTGAGGCATGTGTCAGTACCTCTCTTTCTATCGGCAGTGGAAAAAATAGCAGACAAACTGTCAAGGCACAGTATACTGGCACCTCAAGTGGACCTCGTCGAAAAAAAAAGGTGAAATTTCCATAAAATATGCATTGGTGGTTCAGTGGTAGAATTCTCGCCTGCCACGCGGGAGGCCCGGGTTCAATTCCCGGCTAATGCAGTCGACTAACTTTGGCCAAACTACTTGTATCTCGAAGGTTGAGTCTAATGGTTGTCATTTCCTTCTGGAATTTGTGTCTTTGTGCACTAGAAAATGAAAAGATAGTAAAGTGTACCATTCTATCATTTGAAATTTTAATCTTTTATGTGGCAACGAGTTTGACTTGAAATTGAGATCACAAACTGCAAGTAAGAACTGTTCATCAATAAGCAACATAAAGTAACCACACAGCTTTCTGTTTACAGGGTATGGGTATGAAGGTATGTCTAAGAATCTCATAGGATCAAAAGCCTTAGCCCTTCAGGTCTAAATCACTTTTGTATTGGGCTGTTGTTTGTGGCAGGCCAGCTAGCATTTAAGCCCCACCCTGCCCCAGGTGTGAGTTGTTTGTTCATCAAGAGGACTATCGTTATTGCGATAAAATACTCAAACTTAAATAGGAAGGGATTCTGAGTTTTACATAGACTACATACTTCCACTACTAGCTACAATTGCTTAGAAATGACTTTAAAAGCGTGGATATGTCATCAGCTGGTAACTTTTCTTCCGGACTGTTGAAAGGTTGGACAGGAACACTTGTCCTGACCCAATGGCTCTGTTAATAACATGTGGACTATTTGGACAAAAAAGTACTGGAGATCAATGTTCTAGAATACAAACATGTAACAAACATTTTCTGACTTTTGATATGATGGTTTTGTGAAGGACATGACGTCTTTCAAATTTCTCTTTGTTTTACCCAAGGTTTTTACCCACTATTATAGGAAACAGGCCTCGTTGGCGCAGTAGTCAGTGCGTCAGTTTCATAATCTGAAGGTCATGAGTTCAACTCTCACACCGGGCAATTGTCATATTGTCTTATATGATCTTCTTATTACAGCGGGTTCCAGTGTTAATTCAACAAGTTAAGAGGATCCTCTTTGAAACTGTGGAAACTCTTCAGTGGATTGACTCATGTGCTTTAAGGTGCACTTGTATTTCCTGCTGAAAAATTCAAAGAGTACTTGTACGTTTCTGGTGAAACACAGAGCCAGCTACAAGTTGTGCTACTTGCAGACCAGGGAGTGCTTGTTTATTAAGTACAGAGAATATAGACTGACAGAGCGTTCCATGGCTGCTATAACCCTAACATTTGATATTATTTCCGAGGAGGTGATATAATATATACGTTTATGCCGTAGATGTGCAGGGACCGAGCATTCATAGTTGTCCTTGAGTCGTGCTGCAAATACACAGCCGAAACGCTAGTAGCATTAGAGTTTCTATGCTAGCGTTGCGTATCTTCCGGTTTCCTGTCAGCTTATTTACAAATTATCTGGCCTCTGCTTACTTCCTAAACACTGACAAAAGTTAGTCAGCGGATCGTGTTGGAGTTGGAACTGGTAGATTCTGAAGAGCAATGACTTGTACATAAAGAACGGCAACGAAGAAAAGAACGATGTAGTCCGTTTTTGTTCCTTCAACTCAATTCAAATCTGGCTGTGAATCTGCCGGAAATGCAATGCTATCAAGCGGACCAATCACAGCTCTTATGGTGATTATAGTTAAAAATGCATGGGTCAGACCTTCTCTTAGGTGTCTTGCAGTTGGTTGTTCACATTAAAAGTAACAGACATAGCTAAGTCAGGCTTGAGAGAAAGATACAAACCCTTCTCTTTTCTTACCATTGAACAATTGGCCCCGTCACGCCTTGAGGCATGTGTCAGTACCTCTCTTTCTATCGGCAGTGCAAAAAATAGCAGACAAACTGTCAAGGCACAGTATACTGGCAACTTAAGTGGACCTCGTCAAAAAAAAAGTAACATTTCCATAAAGTATGCATTGGTGGTTCAGTGGTAGAATTCTTGCCTGCCACGCGGGAGGCCCGGGTTCGATTCCCGGCTAATGCAGTCGACTAACTTTGGCCAAACTACTTGTATCTCGAAGGTTGAGTCTAATGGTCGTCATTTCCTTCTGGAATTTGTGTCTTTGTGCACTAGAAAATGAAAAGATAGTAATGTGTACCATTCTATCATTTGAAATTGTAATCTTTTATGTGGCAACGAGTTTGACTTGAAATTGAGATCACAAACTGCAAGTAAGAACTGTTCATCAATAAGCAACATAAAGTAACCACACAGCTTTCTGTTTACAGGGTATGGGTATGAAGGTATGTCTAAGAATCTCATAGGATCAAAAGCCTTAGCCCTTCAGGTCTAAATCACTTTTGTATTGGGCTGTTGATTGTGGCAGGCCAGCTAGCATTTAAGCCCCACCCTGCCCCTGGTGTGAGTTGTTTGTTCATCAAGAGGACTATCGTTATTGCGATAAAATACTCAAAGTTAAATAGGAAGGGATTCTGAGTTTTACATAGACTACATACTTCCACTACTAGCTACAATTGCTTAGAAATTACTTTAAAAGCGTGGATATGTCATCAGCTGGTAACTTTTCTTCCGGACTATTGAAAGGTTGGACAGAAACACTTGTCCTGACCCAATGGCTCTGTTAATAACATGTGGACTATTTGGACAAAAAAGTACTGGAGATCAATGTTCTAGAATACAAACATGTAACAAACATTTTCTGACTTTTGATATGATGGTTTTGTGACGGACATGAAGTCTTTCAAATTTCTCTTTGTTTTACCCAAGGTTTTTGCCCATTTTTGCAAGAAACAGGCCTCGTTGGCGCAGTAGGCAGCGCTTCAGTCTCATAATCTGAAGGTCGTGAGTTCAACCCTCACACGGGGCAGGTGTCACATTGTCTTATATGATCTTCTTATTACAGCAAGGTTCCAGTGTTAATTCAACAAGATAAGAGGATCCTCTTTGAAAAGAGCTTCAACTGTGGAAACTCTTCAGTGGATTGACTCATGTGCTTTAAGGTGCACTTGTATTTCCTGCTGAAAAATTCAAAGAGTAGTTGTACCTTTCTGGTGAAAGACACAGCCAGCTACAAGTTGTGCTACCTGCAGACCAGGGAGTGCTTGTTTATTAAGTACAGAGAATATAGACTGACAGAGCGTTCCATAGCTGCTATAACCCTAACATTTGATATTATTTCTGAGGAGGTGATATAATATATACGTTTATGCCGTAGATGTGCAGGGACCGAGCATTCATAGTTGTGCTTGAGTCGTGCTGCAAATACACAGCCGAAACACTAGTAGCATTAGAGTTTCTATGCTAGCGTTGAGTATCTTCCGGTTTCCTGTCAGCTTATTTTCAAATTCTCTTCCTAAACAATGGCGAAAGTTAGTCATCGGATCGTGTTGGAGTTGGAACTGGTAGATTCTGAAGAGCAATGACTTGTACATAAAGAACGGCAACGGAGAAAAGAAAGATGTCGTCCGTTTTTCTTCCTCCAACTCAATTGAAATCTGGCTGCGAATCTGCCAGAAATGCGATGCTATCAAGCGGACCAATCACAGCTCTTATTGTGTTTATAGATAAAAATGCATGGGTCAGACCTTCTCTTAGGTGTCTTGCAGTTGGTTGTTCACATTAAAAGTAACAGACATAGCTAAGTCAGGCTTGAGAGAAAGATGCAAACCCTTCTCTTTTCTTACCATTGAACAATTGGCCCCGTCACGCCTTGAGGCTTGTGTCAGTACCTCTCTTTCTATCGGCAGTGGAAAAAATAGCAGACAAACTGTCAAGGCACAGTATACTGGCACCTTAAGTGGACCTCGTCAAAAATTCAAGAAGGTGAAATTTCCATAAAATATGCATTGGTGGTTCAGTGGTAGAATTCTCGTCTGCCACGTGGGAGGCCCGGGTTCGATTCCCGGCTAATGCAGTCGACTAACTCTGGCCCAACTACTTTTATCTCGAAGGTTGAATCAAATGGTCGTCATTTCCTTCTGGAATTTGTGTCTTTGTGCACTAGAAAATGAAAAGATAGTAAAGTGTATCATTCTATCATTTGAAATTTTAATCTTTTATGTGGCAACGATTTTGACTTGAAAGTGAGATCACAAACTGCAAGTAAGAACTGTTCATCAATAAGCAACATAAAGTAACCACACAGCTTTCTGTTTACAGGGTATGGGTATGAAGGTATGTCTAAGAATATCATAGGATCAAAAGCCTTAGCCCTTCAGGTCTAAATCACTTTTGTATTGGGCTGTTGTTTGTGGCAGGCCAGCTAGCATTTAAGCCCCACCCTGCCCCTGCTGTGAGTTGTTTGTTCATCAAGAGGACTATCGTTATTGCGATAAAATACTCAAAGTTAAATAGGAAGGGATTCTGAGTTTTACATAGACTACATACTTCCACTACTAGCTACAATTGCTTAGAAATTACTTTAAAAGCGTGGATATGTCATCAGCTGGTAACTTTTCTTCCGGACTATTGAAAGGTTGGACAGAAACACTTGTCCTGACCCAATGGCTCTGTTAATAACATGTGGACTATTTGGACAAAAAAGTACTGGAGATCAATGTTCTAGAATACAAACATGTAACAAACATTTTCTGACTTTTGATATGATGGTTTTGTGACGGACATGAAGTCTTTCAAATTTCTCTTTGTTTTACCCAAGGTTTTTGCCCATTTTTGTAGGAAACAGGCCTCGTTGGCGCAGTAGGCAGCGCGTCAGTCTCATAATCTGAAGGTCGTGAGTTCAACCCTCACACGGGTTAGGTGTCATATTATCTTATATGATCTTCTTATTACAGCAAGGTTCCAGTGTTAATTCAACAAGATAAGAGGATCCTCTTTGAAAAGAGCTTCAACTGTGGAAACTCTTCAGTGGATTGACTCATGTGCTTTAAGGTGCACTTGTATTTCCTGCTGAAAAATTCAAAGAGTAGTTGTACTATTCTGGTGAAAGACAGAGCCAGCTACAAGTTGTGCTACTTGCAGACCAGGGAGTGCTTGTTTATTAAATACAGAGAATATAGACTGACAGAGCGTTCCATAGCTGCTATAACCCTAACATTTGATATTATTTCTGAGGAGGTGATATAATACATACGTTTATGCCGTAGATGTGCAGGGACCGAGCATTCATAGTTGTGCTTGAGTCGTGCTGCAAATATACAGCCGAAACGCTAGTAGCATTAGAGTTTCTATGCTAGCGTTGAGTATCTTCCGGTTTCCTGTCAGCTTATTTTCAAATTCTCTTCCTAAACAATGGCGAAAGTTAGTCATCGGATCGTGTTGGAGTTGGAACTGGTAGATTCTGAAGAGCAATGACTTGTACATAAAGAACGGCAACGGAGAAAAGAAAGATGTCGTCCGTTTTTCTTCCTCCAACTCAATTGAAATCTGGCTGCGAATCTGCCAGAAATGCGATGCTATCAAGCGGACCAATCACAGCTCTTATTGTGTTTATAGATAAAAATGCATGGGTCAGACCTTCTCTTAGGTGTCTTGCAGTTGGTTGTTCACATTAAAAGTAACAGACATAGCTAAGTCAGGCTTGAGAGAAAGATGCAAACCCTTCTCTTTTCTTACCATTGAACAATTGGCCCCGTCACGCCTTGAGGCTTGTGTCAGTACCTCTCTTTCTATCGGCAGTGGAAAAAATAGCAGACAAACTGTCAAGGCACAGTATACTGGCACCTTAAGTGGACCTCGTCAAAAATTCAAGAAGGTGAAATTTCCATAAAATATGCATTGGTGATTCAGTGGTAGAATTCTCGTCTGCCACGCGGGAGGCCCGGGTTCGATTCCCGGCTAATGCAGTCGACTAACTCTGGCCCAACTACTTTTATCTCGAAGGTTGAATCAAATGGTCGTCATTTCCTTCTGGAATTTGTGTCTTTGTGCACTAGAAAATGAAAAGATAGTAAAGTGTATCATTCTATCATTTGAAATTTTAATCTTTTATGTGGCAACGATTTTGACTTGAAAGTGAGATCACAAACTGCAAGTAAGAACTGTTCATCAATAAGCAACATAAAGTAACCACACAGCTTTCTGTTTACAGGGTATGGGTATGAAGGTATGTCTAAGAAT
Organism: Platichthys flesus; assembly: GCF_949316205.1. Classification (NCBI taxonomy): domain Eukaryota; kingdom Metazoa; phylum Chordata; class Actinopteri; order Pleuronectiformes; family Pleuronectidae; genus Platichthys; species Platichthys flesus. Next base: position 21,102,673 of record NC_084960.1, read on the forward strand.
CTCATAGGATCAAAAGCCTTAGCCCTTCAGGTCTAAATCACTTTTGTATTGGGCTGTTGTTTGTGGCAGGCCAGCTAGCATTTAAGCCCCACCCTGCCCCTGCTGTGAGTTGTTTGTTCATCAAGAGGACTATCGTTATTGCGATAAAATACTCAAAGTTAAATAGGAAGGGATTCTGAGTTTTACATAGACTACATACTTCCACTACTAGCTACAATTGCTTAGAAATTACTTTAAAAGCGTGGATATGTCATCAGCTGGTAACTTTTCTTCCGGACTATTGAAAGGTTGGACAGAAACACTTGTCCTGACCCAATGGCTCTGTTAATAACATGTGGACTATTTGGACAAAAAAGTACTGGAGATCAATGTTCTAGAATACAAACATGTAACAAACATTTTCTGACTTTTGATATGATGGTTTTGTGACGGACATGAAGTCTTTCAAATTTCTCTTTGGCCCCGTCACGCCTTGAGGCATGTGTCAGTACCTCTCTTTCTATCGGCAGTGGAAAAAATAGCAGACAAACTGTCAAGGCACAGTATACTGGCAACTTAAGTGGACCTCGTCAAAAAAAAAGTAACATTTCCATAAAGTATGCATTGGTGGTTCAGTGGTAGAATTCTTGCCTGCCACGCGGGAGGCCCGGGTTAGATTCCCGGCTAATGCAGTCGACTAACTTTGGCCAAACTACTTGTATCTCGAAGGTTGAGTCTAATGGTCGTCATTTCCTTCTGGAATTTGTGTCTTTGTGCACTAGAAAATGAAAAGATAGTAATGTGTACCATTCTATCATTTGAAATTTTAATCTTTTATGTGGCAACGAGTTTGACTTGAAATTGAGATCACAAACTGCAAGTAAGAACTGTTCATCAATAAGCAACATAAAGTAACCACACAGCTTTCTGTTTACAGGGTATGGGTATGAAGGTATGTCTAAGAATCTCATAGGATCAAAAGCCTTAGCCCTTCAGGTCTAAATCACTTTTGTATTGGGCTGTTGATTGTGGCAGGCCAGCTAGCATTTAAGCCCCACCCTGCCCCAGGTGTGAGTTGTTTGTTCATCAAGAGGACTATCGTTATTGCGATAAAATACTCAAACTTAAATAGGAAGGGATTCTGAGTTTTACATAGACTACATACTTCCACTACTAGCTACAATTGCTTAGAAATGACTTTAAAAGCGTGGATATGTCATCAGCTGGTAACTTTTCTTCCGGACTGTTGAAAGGTTGGACAGGAACACTTGTCCTGACCCAATGGCTCTGTTAATAACATGTGGACTATTTGGACAAAAAAGTACTGGAGATCAATGTTCTAGAATACAAACATGTAACAAACATTTCTGACTTTTGATATGATGGTTTTGTGACGGACATGACGTCTTTCAAATTTCTCTTTGTTTTACCCAAGGTTTTTATCCACTATTATAGGAAACAGGCCTCGTTGGCGCAGTAGTCAGTGCGTCAGTCTCATAATCTGAAGGTCGTGAGTTCAACCCTCACACGGGGCAGGTGTCATATTGTCTTATATGATCTTCTTATTACAGCAAGGTTCCAGTGTTAATTCAACAAGTTAAGAGGATCCTCTTTGAAACTGTGGAAACTCTTCAGTGGATTGACTCATGTGCTTTAAGGTGCACTTGTATTTCCTGCTGAAAAATTCAAAGAGTAGTTGTACGTTTCTGGTGAAAGACAGAGCCAGCTACAAGTTGTGCTACTTGCAGACCAGGGAGTGCTTGTTTATTAAGTACAGAGAATATAGACTGACAGAGCGTTCCATAGCTGCTATAACCCTAACATTTGATATTATTTCTGAGGAGGTGATATAATATATACGTTTATGCCGTAGATGTGCAGGGACCGAGCATTCATAGTTGTGCTTGAGTCGTGCTGCAAATACACAGCCGAAACGCTAGTAGCATTAGAGTTTCTATGCTAGCGTTGAGTATCTTCCGGTTTCCTGTCAGCTTATTTTCAAATTCTCTTCCTAAACAATGGCGAAAGTTAGTCATCGGATCGTGTTGGAGTTGGAACTGGTAGATTCTGAAGAGCAATGACTTGTACATAAAGAACGGCAACGGAGAAAAGAAAGATGTCGTCCGTTTTTCTTCCTCCAACTCAATTGAAATCTGGCTGCGAATCTGCCAGAAATGCGATGCTATCAAGCGGACCAATCACAGCTCTTATTGTGTTTATAGATAAAAATGCATGGGTCAGACCTTCTCTTAGGTGTCTTGCAGTTGGTTGTTCACATTAAAAGTAACAGACATAGCTAAGTCAGGCTTGAGAGAAAGATGCAAACCCTTCTCTTTTCTTACCATTGAACAATTGGCCCCGTCACGCCTTGAGGCATGTGTCAGTACCTCTCTTTCTATCGGCAGTGGAAAAAATAGCAGACAAACTGTCAAGGCACAGTATACTGGCACCTTAAGTGGACCTCGTCAAAAATTCAAAAAGGTGAAATTTCCATAAAATATGCATTGGTGGTTCAGTGGTAGAATTCTCGCCTGCCACGCGGGAGGCCCGGGTTCGATTCCCGGCTAATGCATTCGACTAACTCTGGCCAAACTACTTTTATCTCGAAGGTTGAATCTAATGGTCGTCATTTCCTTCTGGAATTTGTGTCTTTGTGCACTAGAAAATGAAAAGATAGTAAAGTGTACCATTCTATCATTTGAAATTTTAATCTTTTATGTGGCAACGAGTTTGACTTGAAATTGAGATCACAAACTGCAAGTAAGAACTGTTCATCAATAAGCAACATAAAGTAACCACACAGCTTTCTGTTTACAGGGTATGGGTATGAAGGTATGTCTAAGAATCTCATAGGATCAAAAGCCTTAGCCCTTCAGGTCTAAATCACTTTTGTATTGGGCTGTTGTTTGTGGCAGGCCAGCTAGCATTTAAGCCCCACCCTGCCCCTGCTGTGAGTTGTTTGTTCATCAAGAGGACTATCGTTATTGCGATAAAATACTCAAAGTTAAATAGGAAGGGATTCTGAGTTTTACATAGACTACATACTTCATTTGATATTATTTCTGAGGAGGTGATATAATATATACGTTTATGCCGTAGATGTGCAGGGACCGAGCATTCATAGTTGTGCTTGAGTCGTGCTGCAAATACACAGCCGAAACGCTAGTAGCATTAGAGTTTCTATGCTAGCGTTGAGTATCTTCCGGTTTCCTGTCAGCTTATTTTCAAATTCTCTTCCTAAACAATGGCGAAAGTTAGTCATCGGATCGTGTTGGAGTTGGAACTGGTAGATTCTGAAGAGCAATGACTTGTACATAAAGAACGGCAACGTAGAAAAGAAAGATGTCGTCCGTTTTTCTTCCTCCAACTCAATTGAAATCTGGCTGCGAATCTGCCAGAAATGCGATGCTATCAAGCGGACCAATCACAGCTCTTATTGTGTTTATAGATAAAAATGCATGGGTCAGACCTTCTCTTAGGTGTCTTGCAGTTGGTTGTTCACATTAAAAGTAACAGACATAGCTAAGTCAGGCTTGAGAGAAAGATGCAAACCCTTCTCTTTTCTTACCATTGAACAATTGGCCCCGTCACGCCTTGAGGCATGTGTCAGTACCTCTCTTTCTATCGGCAGTGGAAAAAATAGCAGACAAACTGTCAAGGCAGAGTATACTGGCACCTTAAGTGGACCTCGTTGAAAAAAAAAGGTGAAATTTCCATAAAGTATGCATTGGTGGTTCAGTGGTAGAATTCTTGCCTGCCACGCAGGAGGCCTGGGTTCGATTCCCGGCTAATGCAGTCGACTAACTTTGGCCAAACTACTTGTATCTCGAAGGTTGAGTCTAATGGTCGTCATTTCCTTCTGGAATTTGTGTCTTTGTGCACTAGAAAATCAAAAGATAGTAAAGTGTACCATTCTATCATTTGAAATTTTAATCTTTTATGTGGCAACGAGTTTGACTTGAAATTGAGATCACAAACTGCAAGTAAGAACTGTTCATCAATAAGCAACATAAAGTAACCACACAGCTTTCTGTTTACAGGGTATGGGTATGAAGGTATGTCTAAGAATCTCATAGGATCAAAAGCCTTAGCCCTTCAGGTCTAAATCACTTTTGTATTGGGCTGTTGATTGTGGCAGGCCAGCTAGCATTTAAGCCCCACCCTGCCCCTGGTGTGAGTTGTTTGTTCATCAAGAGGACTATCGTTATTGCGATAAAATACTCAAAGTTAAATAGGAAGGGATTCTGAGTTTTACATAGACTACATACTTCCACTACTAGCTACAATTGCTTAGAAATTACTTTAAAAGCGTGGATATGTCATCAGCTGGTAACTTTTCTTCCGGACTATTGAAAGGTTGGACAGAAACACTTGTCCTGACCCAATGGCTCTGTTAATAACATGTGGACTATTTGGACAAAAAAGTACTGGAGATCAATGTTCTAGAATACAAACATGTAACAAACATTTTCTGACTTTTGATATGATGGTTTTGTGACGGACATGAAGTCTTTCAAATTTCTCTTTGTTTTACCCAAGGTTTTTGCCCACTATCATAGGAAACTGGCCTCGTTGGCGCAGTAGTCAGCGGTCAGTCACATGATCTAAAGGTTGTGAGTTCAACTCTCACACGGGCAAGTGTCATATTGTCTTATATGATCTTCTTATTACAGCAAGGCTCCAGTGTTAATTCAACAAGAAAGGAGCTGAAACTGTGGAAACTCTTCAGTTAAGGTGCACTTGTATTTTCTGCTGAAAAATTCAAAGAGTAGTTGTACGTTTCTTGGAAAGACAGAGCCAGCTACAAGTTGTGCTACTTGCAGACCAGGGAGTGCTTGTTTATTAAGTACAGAGAATATAGACTGACAGAGCGTTCCATAGCTGCTATAACCCTAACATTTGATATTATTTCTGAGGAGGTGATATAATATATACGTTTATGCCGTAGATGTGCAGGGACCGAGCATTCATAGTTGTGCTTGAGTCATGCTACAAATACACAGCCGAAACGCTAGTAGCATTAGAGTTTCTATGCTAGCGTTGAGTATCTTCCGGTTTCCTGTCAGCTTATTCACAAATTCTCTGGCCTCTGCTTACTTCCTAAACAATGGCGAAAGTTAGTCATCGGATCGTGTTGGAGTTGTTACTGGTAGATTCTGAAGAGCAATGACTTGTACATAAAGAACGGCAACGGAGAAAAGAAAGATGTCGTCCGTTTTTCTTCCTCCAACTCAATTGAAATCTGGCTGCGAATCTGCCAGAAATGCGATGCTATCAAGCGGACCAATCACAGCTCTTATTGTGTTTATAGATAAAAATGCATGGGTCAGACCTTCTCTTAGGTGTCTTGCAGTTGGTTGTTCACATTAAAAGTAACAGACATAGCTAAGTCAGGCTTGAGAGAAAGATGCAAACCCTTCTCTTTTCTTACCATTGAACAATTGGCCCCGTCACGCCTTGAGGCATGTGTCAGTACCTCTCTTTCTATCGGCAGTGGAAAAAATAGCAGACAAACTGTCAAGGCAGCGTATACTGGCACCTTAAATGGACCTCGTTGAAAAAAAAAGGTGAAATTTCCATAAATTATGCATTGGTGGTTCAGTGGTAGAATTCTTGCCTGCCACGCAGGAGGCCCGGGTTCGATTCCCGGCTAATGCAGTCGACTAACTTTGGCCAAACTACTTGTATCTCGAAGGTTGAGTCTAATGGTCGTCATTTCCTTCTGGAATTTGTGTCTTTGTGCACTAGAAAATCAAAAGATAGTAAAGTGTACCATTCTATCATTTGAAATTTTAATCTTTTATGTGGCAACGAGTTTGACTTGAAATTGAGATCACAAACTGCAAGTAAGAACTGTTCATCAATAAGCAACATAAAGTAACCACACAGCTTTCTGTTTACAGGGTATGGGTATGAAGGTATGTCTAAGAATCTCATAGGATCAAAAGCCTTAGCCCTTCAGGTCTAAATCACTTTTGTATTGGGCTGTTGATTGTGGCAGGCCAGCTAGCATTTAAGCCCCACCCTGCCCCTGGTGTGAGTTGTTTGTTCATCAAGAGGACTATCGTTATTGCGATAAAATACTCAAAGTTAAATAGGAAGGGATTCTGAGTTTTACATAGACTACATACTTCCACTACTAGCTACAATTGCTTAGAAATTACTTTAAAAGCGTGGATATGTCATCAGCTGGTAACTTTTCTTCCGGACTATTGAAAGGTTGGACAGAAACACTTGTCCTGACCCAATGGCTCTGTTAATAACATGTGGACTATTTGGACAAAAAAGTACTGGAGATCAATGTTCTAGAATACAAACATGTAACAAACATTTTCTGACTTTTGATATGATGGTTTTGTGACGGACATGAAGTCTTTCAAATTTCTCTTTGTTTTACCCAAGGTTTTTGCCCACTATCATAGGAAACTGGCCTCGTTGGCGCAGTAGTCAGCGGTCAGTCACATGATCTAAAGGTTGTGAGTTCAACTCTCACACGGGCAAGTGTCATATTGTCTTATATGATCTTCTTATTACAGCAAGGTTCCAGTGTTAATTCAACAAGTTAAGAGGATCCTCTTTGAAACTGTGGAAACTCTTCAGTGGATTGACTCATGTGCTTTAAGGTGCACTTGTATTTCCTGCTGAAAAATTCAAAGAGTAGTTGTACGTTTCTGGTGAAAGACAGAGCCAGCTACAAGTTGTGCTACTTGCAGACCAGGGAGTGCTTGTTTATTAAGTACAGAGAATATAGACTGACAGAGCGTTCCATAGCTGCTATAACCCTAACATTTGATATTATTTCTGAGGAGGTGATATAATATATACGTTTATGCCGTAGATGTGCAGGGACCGAGCATTCATAGTTGTGCTTGAGTCGTGCTGCAAATACACAGCCGAAACGCTAGTAGCATTAGAGTTTCTATGCTAGCGTTGAGTATCTTCCGGTTTCCTGTCAGCTTATTTTCAAATTCTCTTCCTAAACAATGGCGAAAGTTAGTCATCGGATCGTGTTGGAGTTGGAACTGGTAGATTCTGAAGAGCAATGACTTGTACATAAAGAACGGCAACGGAGAAAAGAAAGATGTCGTCCGTTTTTCTTCCTCCAACTCAATTGAAATCTGGCTGCGAATCTGCCAGAAATGCGATGCTATCAAGCGGACCAATCACAGCTCTTATTGTGTTTATAGATAAAAATGCATGGGTCAGACCTTCTCTTAGGTGTCTTGCAGTTGGTTGTTCACATTAAAAGTAACAGACATAGCTAAGTCAGGCTTGAGAGAAAGATGCAAACCCTTCTCTTTTCTTACCATTGAACAATTGGCCCCGTCACGCCTTGAGGCATGTGTCAGTACCTCTCTTTCTATCGGCAGTGGAAAAAATAGCAGACAAACTGTCAAGGCACAGTATACTGGCACCTTAAGTGGACCTCGTCAAAAATTCAAAAAGGTGAAATTTCCATAAAATATGCATTGGTGGTTCAGTGGTAGAATTCTCGCCTGCCACGCGGGAGGCCTGGGTTCGATTCCCGGCTAATGCAGTCGACTAACTCTGGCCAAACTACTTTTATCTCGAAGGTTGAATCTAATGGTCGTCATTTCCTTCTGGAATTTGTGTCTTTGTGCACTAGAAAATGAAAAGATAGTAAAGTGTACCATTCTATCATTTGAAATTTTAATCTTTTATGTGGCAACGAGTTTGACTTGAAATTGAGATCACAAACTGCAAGTAAGAACTGTTCATCAATAAGCAACATAAAGTAACCACACAGCTTTCTGTTTACAGGGTATGGGTATGAAGGTATGTCTAAGAATCTCATAGGATCAAAAGCCTTAGCCCTTCAGGTCTAAATCACTTTTGTATTGGGCTGTTGTTTGTGGCAGGCCAGCTAGCATTTAAGCCCCACCCTGCCCCTGCTGTGAGTTGTTTGTTCATCAAGAGGACTATCGTTATTGCGATAAAATACTCAAAGTTAAATAGGAAGGGATTCTGAGTTTTACATAGACTACATACTTCATTTGATATTATTTCTGAGGAGGTGATATAATATATACGTTTATGCCGTAGATGTGCAGGGACCGAGCATTCATAGTTGTGCTTGAGTCGTGCTGCAAATACACAGCCGAAACGCTAGTAGCATTAGAGTTTCTATGCTAGCGTTGAGTATCTTCCGGTTTCCTGTCAGCTTATTTTCAAATTCTCTTCCTAAACAATGGCGAAAGTTAGTCATCGGATCGTGTTGGAGTTGGAACTGGTAGATTCTGAAGAGCAATGACTTGTACATAAAGAACGGCAACGGAGAAAAGAAAGATGTCGTCCGTTTTTCTTCCTCCAACTCAATTGAAATCTGGCTGCGAATCTGCCAGAAATGCGATGCTATCAAGCGGACCAATCACAGCTCTTATTGTGTTTATAGATAAAAATGCATGGGTCAGACCTTCTCTTAGGTGTCTTGCAGTTGGTTGTTCACATTAAAAGTAACAGACATAGCTAAGTCAGGCTTGAGAGAAAGATGCAAACCCTTCTCTTTTCTTACCATTGAACAATTGGCCCCGTCACGCCTTGAGGCATGTGTCAGTACCTCTCTTTCTATCGGCAGTGGAAAAAATAGCAGACAAACTGTCAAGGCAGAGTATACTGGCACCTTAAGTGGACCTCGTTGAAAAAAAAAGGTGAAATTTCCATAAAGTATGCATTGGTGGTTCAGTGGTAGAATTCTTGCCTGCCACGCAGGAGGCCCGGGTTCGATTCCCGGCTAATGCAGTCGACTAACTTTGGCCAAACTACTTGTATCTCGAAGGTTGAGTCTAATGGTCGTCATTTCCTTCTGGAATTTGTGTCTTTGTGCACTAGAAAATGAAAAGATAGTAAAGTGTACCATTCTATCATTTGAAATTTTAATCTTTTATGTGGCAACGAGTTTGACTTGAAATTGAGATCACAAACTGCAAGTAAGAACTGTTCATCAATAAGCAACATAAAGTAACCACACAGCTTTCTGTTTACAGGGTATGGGTATGAAGGTATGTCTAAGAATCTCATAGGATCAAAAGCCTTAGCCCTTCAGGTCTAAATCACTTTTGTATTGGGCTGTTGATTGTGGCAGGCCAGCTAGCATTTAAGCCCCACCCTGCCCCTGGTGTGAGTTGTTTGTTCATCAAGAGGACTATCGTTATTGCGATAAAATACTCAAAGTTAAATAGGAAGGGATTCTGAGTTTTACATAGACTACATACTTCCACTACTAGCTACAATTGCTTAGAAATTACTTTAAAAGCGTGGATATGTCATCAGCTGGTAACTTTTCTTCCGGACTATTGAAAGGTTGGACAGAAACACTTGTCCTGACCCAATGGCTCTGTTAATAACATGTGGACTATTTGGACAAAAAAGTACTGGAGATCAATGTTCTAGAATACAAACATGTAACAAACATTTTCTGACTTTTGATATGATGGTTTTGTGACGGACATGAAGTCTTTCAAATTTCTCTTTGTTTTACCCAAGGTTTTTGCCCACTATCATAGGAAACTGGCCTCGTTGGCGCAGTAGTCAGCGGTCAGTCACATGATCTAAAGGTTGTGAGTTCAACTCTCACACGGGCAAGTGTCATATTGTCTTATATGATCTTCTTATTACAGCAAGGTTCCAGTGTTAATTCAACAAGAAAGGAGCTGAAACTGTGGAAACTCTTCAGTTAAGGTGCACTTGTATTTTCTGCTGAAAAATTCAAAGAGTAGTTGTACGTTTCTTGGAAAGACAGAGCCAGCTACAAGTTGTGCTACTTGCAGACCAGGGAGTGCTTGTTTATTAAGTACAGAGAATATAGACTGACAGAGCGTTCCATAGCTGCTATAACCCTAACATTTGATATTATTTCTGAGGAGGTGATATAATATATACGTTTATGCCGTAGATGTGCAGGGACCGAGCATTCATAGTTGTGCTTGAGTCGTGCTACAAATACACAGCCGAAACGCTAGTAGCATTAGAGTTTCTATGCTAGCGTTGAGTATCTTCCGGTTTCCTGTCAGCTTATTCACAAATTCTCTGGCCTCTGCTTACTTCCTAAACAATGGCGAAAGTTAGTCATCGGATCGTGTTGGAGTTGTTACTGGTAGATTCTGAAGAGCAATGACTTGTACATAAAGAACGGCAACGGAGAAAAGAAAGATGTCGTCCGTTTTTCTTCCTCCAACTCAATTGAAATCTGGCTGCGAATCTGCCAGAAATGCGATGCTATCAAGCGGACCAATCACAGCTCTTATTGTGTTTATAGATAAAAATGCATGGGTCAGACCTTCTCTTAGGTGTCTTGCAGTTGGTTGTTCACATTAAAAGTAACAGACATAGCTAAGTCAGGCTTGAGAGAAAGATGCAAACCCTTCTCTTTTCTTACCATTGAACAATTGGCCCCGTCACGCCTTGAGGCATGTGTCAGTACCTCTCTTTCTATCGGCAGTGGAAAAAATAGCAGACAAACTGTCAAGGCAGAGTATACTGGCACCTTAAATGGACCTCGTTGAAAAAAAAAGGTGAAATTTCCATAAATTATGCATTGGTGGTTCAGTGGTAGAATTCCTGCCTGCCACGCAGGAGGCCCGGGTTCGATTCCCGGCTAATGCAGTCGACTAACTTTGGCCAAACTACTTGTATCTCGAAGGTTGAGTCTAATGGTCGTCATTTCCTTCTGGAATTTGTGTCTTTGTGCACTAGAAAATCAAAAGATAGTAAAGTGTACCATTCTATCATTTGAAATTTTAATCTTTTATGTGGCAACGAGTTTGACTTGAAATTGAGATCACAAACTGCAAGTAAGAACTGTTCATCAATAAGCAACATAAAGTAACCACACAGCTTTCTGTTTACAGGGTATGGGTATGAAGGTATGTCTAAGAATCTCATAGGATCAAAAGCCTTAGCCCTTCAGGTCTAAATCACTTTTGTATTGGGCTGTTGATTGTGGCAGGCCAGCTAGCATTTAAGCCCCACCCTGCCCCTGGTGTGAGTTGTTTGTTCATCAAGAGGACTATCGTTATTGCGATAAAATACTCAAAGTTAAATAGGAAGGGATTCTGAGTTTTACATAGACTACATACTTCCACTACTAGCTACAATTGCTTAGAAATTACTTTAAAAGCGTGGATATGTCATCAGCTGGTAACTTTTCTTCCGGACTATTGAAAGGTTGGACAGAAACACTTGTCCTGACCCAATGGCTCTGTTAATAACATGTGGACTATTTGGACAAAAAAGTACTGGAGATCAATGTTCTAGAATACAAACATGTAACAAACATTTTCTGACTTTTGATATGATGGTTTTGTGACGGACATGAAGTCTTTCAAATTTCTCTTTGTTTTACCCAAGGTTTTTGCCCACTATCATAGGAAACTGGCCTCGTTGGCGCAGTAGTCAGCGGTCAGTCACATGATCTAAAGGTTGTGAGTTCAACTCTCACACGGGCAAGTGTCATATTGTCTTATATGATCTTCTTATTACAGCAAGGTTCCAGTGTTAATTCAACAAGTTAAGAGGATCCTCTTTGAAACTGTGGAAACTCTTCAGTGGATTGACTCATGTGCTTTAAGGTGCACTTGTATTTCCTGCTGAAAAATTCAAAGAGTAGTTGTACGTTTCTGGTGAAAGACAGAGCCAGCTACAAGTTGTGCTACTTGCAGACCAGGGAGTGCTTGTTTATTAAGTACAGAGAATATAGACTGACAGAGCGTTCCATAGCTGCTATAACCCTAAAATTTGATATTATTTCTGAGGAGGTGATATAATATATACGTTTATGCCGTAGATGTGCAGGGACCGAGCATTCATAGTTGTGCTTGAGTCGTGCTGCAAATACACAGCCGAAACGCTAGTAGCATTAGAGTTTCTATGCTAGCGTTGAGTATCTTCCGGTTTCCTGTCAGCTTATTTTCAAATTCTCTTCCTAAACAATGGCGAAAGTTAGTCATCGGATCGTGTTGGAGTTGGAACTGGTAGATTCTGAAGAGCAATGACTTGTACATAAAGAACGGCAACGGAGAAAAGAAAGATGTCGTCCGTTTTTCTTCCTCCAACTCAATTGAAATCTGGCTGCGAATCTGCCAGAAATGCGATGCTATCAAGCGGACCAATCACAGCTCTTATTGTGTTTATAGATAAAAATGCATGGGTCAGACCTTCTCTTAGGTGTCTTGCAGTTGGTTGTTCACATTAAAAGTAACAGACATAGCTAAGTCAGGCTTGAGAGAAAGATGCAAACCCTTCTCTTTTCTTACCATTGAACAATTGGCCCCGTCACGCCTTGAGGCATGTGTCAGTACCTCTCTTTCTATCGGCAGTGGAAAAAATAGCAGACAAACTGTCAAGGCAGAGTATACTGGCACCTTAAGTGGACCTCGTTGAAAAAAAAAGGTGAAATTTCCATAAAGTATGCATTGGTGGTTCAGTGGTAGAATTCTTGCCTGCCACGCAGGAGGCCCGGGTTCGATTCCCGGCTAATGCAGTCGACTAACTTTGGCCAAACTACTTGTATCTCGAAGGTTGAGTCTAATGGTCGTCATTTCCTTCTGGAATTTGTGTCTTTGTGCACTAGAAAATGAAAAGATAGTAAAGTGTACCATTCTATCATTTGAAATTTTAATCTTTTATGTGGCAACGAGTTTGACTTGAAATTGAGATCACAAACTGCAAGTAAGAACTGTTCATCAATAAGCAACATAAAGTAACCACACAGCTTTCTGTTTACAGGGTATGGGTATGAAGGTATGTCTAAGAATCTCATAGGATCAAAAGCCTTAGCCCTTCAGGTCTAAATCACTTTTGTATTGGGCTGTTGATTGTGGCAGGCCAGCTAGCATTTAAGCCCCACCCTGCCCCTGGTGTGAGTTGTTTGTTCATCAAGAGGACTATCGTTATTGCGATAAAATACTCAAAGTTAAATAGGAAGGGATTCTGAGTTTTACATAGACTACATACTTCCACTACTAGCTACAATTGCTTAGAAATTACTTTAAAAGCGTGGATATGTCATCAGCTGGTAACTTTTCTTCCGGACTATTGAAAGGTTGGACAGAAACACTTGTCCTGACCCAATGGCTCTGTTAATAACATGTGGACTATTTGGACAAAAAAGTACTGGAGATCAATGTTCTAGAATACAAACATGTAACAAACATTTTCTGACTTTTGATATGATGGTTTTGTGACGGACATGAAGTCTTTCAAATTTCTCTTTGTTTTACCCAAGGTTTTTGCCCACTATCATAGGAAACTGGCCTCGTTGGCGCAGTAGTCAGCGGTCAGTCACATGATCTAAAGGTTGTGAGTTCAACTCTCACACGGGCAAGTGTCATATTGTCTTATATGATCTTCTTATTACAGCAAGGTTCCAGTGTTAATTCAACAAGAAAGGAGCTGAAACTGTGGAAACTCTTCAGTTAAGGTGCACTTGTATTTTCTGCTGAAAAATTCAAAGAGTAGTTGTACGTTTCTTGGAAAGACAGAGCCAGCTACAAGTTGTGCTACTTGCAGACCAGGGAGTGCTTGTTTATTAAGTACAGAGAATATAGACTGACAGAGCGTTCCATAGCTGCTATAACCCTAACATTTGATATTATTTCTGAGGAGGTGATATAATATATACGTTTATGCCGTAGATGTGCAGGGACCGAGCATTCATAGTTGTGCTTGAGTCGTGCTACAAATACACAGCCGAAACGCTAGTAGCATTAGAGTTTCTATGCTAGCGTTGAGTATCTTCCGGTTTCCTGTCAGCTTATTCACAAATTCTCTGGCCTCTGCTTACTTCCTAAACAATGGCGAAAGTTAGTCATCGGATCGTGTTGGAGTTGTTACTGGTAGATTCTGAAGAGCAATGACTTGTACATAAAGAACGGCAACGGAGAAAAGAAAGATGTCGTCCGTTTTTCTTCCTCCAACTCAATTGAAATCTGGCTGCGAATCTGCCAGAAATGCGATGCTATCAAGCGGACCAATCACAGCTCTTATTGTGTTTATAGATAAAAATGCATGGGTCAGACCTTCTCTTAGGTGTCTTGCAGTTGGTTGTTCACATTAAAAGTAACAGACATAGCTAAGTCAGGCTTGAGAGAAAGATGCAAACCCTTCTCTTTTCTTACCATTGAACAATTGGCCCCGTCACGCCTTGAGGCATGTGTCAGTACCTCTCTTTCTATCGGCAGTGGAAAAAATAGCAGACAAACTGTCAAGGCAGAGTATACTGGCACCTTAAATGGACCTCGTTGAAAAAAAAAGGTGAAATTTCCATAAATTATGCATTGGTGGTTCAGTGGTAGAATTCCTGCCTGCCACGCAGGAGGCCCGGGTTCGATTCCCGGCTAATGCAGTCGACTAACTTTGGCCAAACTACTTGTATCTCGAAGGTTGAGTCTAATGGTCGTCATTTCCTTCTGGAATTTGTGTCTTTGTGCACTAGAAAATCAAAAGATAGTAAAGTGTACCATTCTATCATTTGAAATTTTAATCTTTTATGTGGCAACGAGTTTGACTTGAAATTGAGATCACAAACTGCAAGTAAGAACTGTTCATCAATAAGCAACATAAAGTAACCACACAGCTTTCTGTTTACAGGGTATGGGTATGAAGGTATGTCTAAGAATCTCATAGGATCAAAAGCCTTAGCCCTTCAGGTCTAAATCACTTTTGTATTGGGCTGTTGATTGTGGCAGGCCAGCTAGCATTTAAGCCCCACCCTGCCCCTGGTGTGAGTTGTTTGTTCATCAAGAGGACTATCGTTATTGCGATAAAATACTCAAAGTTAAATAGGAAGGGATTCTGAGTTTTACATAGACTACATACTTCCACTACTAGCTACAATTGCTTAGAAATTACTTTAAAAGCGTGGATATGTCATCAGCTGGTAACTTTTCTTCCGGACTATTGAAAGGTTGGACAGAAACACTTGTCCTGACCCAATGGCTCTGTTAATAACATGTGGACTATTTGGACAAAAAAGTACTGGAGATCAATGTTCTAGAATACAAACATGTAACAAACATTTTCTGACTTTTGATATGATGGTTTTGTGACGGACATGAAGTCTTTCAAATTTCTCTTTGTTTTACCCAAGGTTTTTGCCCACTATCATAGGAAACTGGCCTCGTTGGCGCAGTAGTCAGCGGTCAGTCACATGATCTAAAGGTTGTGAGTTCAACTCTCACACGGGCAAGTGTCATATTGTCTTATATGATCTTCTTATTACAGCAAGGTTCCAGTGTTAATTCAACAAGTTAAGAGGATCCTCTTTGAAACTGTGGAAACTCTTCAGTGGATTGACTCATGTGCTTTAAGGTGCACTTGTATTTCCTGCTGAAAAATTCAAAGAGTAGTTGTACGTTTCTGGTGAAAGACAGAGCCAGCTACAAGTTGTGCTACTTGCAGACCAGGGAGTGCTTGTTTATTAAGTACAGAGAATATAGACTGACAGAGCGTTCCATAGCTGCTATAACCCTAAAATTTGATATTATTTCTGAGGAGGTGATATAATATATACGTTTATGCCGTAGATGTGCAGGGACCGAGCATTCATAGTTGTGCTTGAGTCGTGCTGCAAATACACAGCCGAAACGCTAGTAGCATTAGAGTTTCTATGCTAGCGTTGAGTATCTTCCGGTTTCCTGTCAGCTTATTTTCAAATTCTCTTCCTAAACAATGGCGAAAGTTAGTCATCGGATCGTGTTGGAGTTGGAACTGGTAGATTCTGAAGAGCAATGACTTGTACATAAAGAACGGCAACGGAGAAAAGAAAGATGTCGTCCGTTTTTCTTCCTCCAACTCAATTGAAATCTGGCTGCGAATCTGCCAGAAATGCGATGCTATCAAGCGGACCAATCACAGCTCTTATTGTGTTTATAGATAAAAATGCATGGGTCAGACCTTCTCTTAGGTGTCTTGCAGTTGGTTGTTCACATTAAAAGTAACAGACATAGCTAAGTCAGGCTTGAGAGAAAGATGCAAACCCTTCTCTTTTCTTACCATTGAACAATTGGCCCCGTCACGCCTTGAGGCATGTGTCAGTACCTCTCTTTCTATCGGCAGTGGAAAAAATAGCAGACAAACTGTCAAGGCACAGTATACTGGCACCTTAAGTGGACCTCGTCAAAAATTCAAAAAGGTGAAATTTCCATAAAATATGCATTGGTGGTTCAGTGGTAGAATTCTCGCCTGCCACGCGGGAGGCCTGGGTTCGATTCCCGGCTAATGCAGTCGACTAACTCTGGCCAAACTACTTTTATCTCGAAGGTTGAATCTAATGGTCGTCATTTCCTTCTGGAATTTGTGTCTTTGTGCACTAGAAAATGAAAAGATAGTAAAGTGTACCATTCTATCATTTGAAATTTTAATCTTTTATGTGGCAACGAGTTTGACTTGAAATTGAGATCACAAACTGCAAGTAAGAACTGTTCATCAATAAGCAACATAAAGTAACCACACAGCTTTCTGTTTACAGGGTATGGGTATGAAGGTATGTCTAAGAATCTCATAGGATCAAAAGCCTTAGCCCTTCAGGTCTAAATCACTTTTGTATTGGGCTGTTGTTTGTGGCAGGCCAGCTAGCATTTAAGCCCCACCCTGCCCCTGCTGTGAGTTGTTTGTTCATCAAGAGGACTATCGTTATTGCGATAAAATACTCAAAGTTAAATAGGAAGGGATTCTGAGTTTTACATAGACTACATACTTCATTTGATATTATTTCTGAGGAGGTGATATAATATATACGTTTATGCCGTAGATGTGCAGGGACCGAGCATTCATAGTTGTGCTTGAGTCGTGCTGCAAATACACAGCCGAAACGCTAGTAGCATTAGAGTTTCTATGCTAGCGTTGAGTATCTTCCGGTTTCCTGTCAGCTTATTTTCAAATTCTCTTCCTAAACAATGGCGAAAGTTAGTCATCGGATCGTGTTGGAGTTGGAACTGGTAGATTCTGAAGAGCAATGACTTGTACATAAAGAACGGCAACGGAGAAAAGAAAGATGTCGTCCGTTTTTCTTCCTCCAACTCAATTGAAATCTGGCTGCGAATCTGCCAGAAATGCGATGCTATCAAGCGGACCAATCACAGCTCTTATTGTGTTTATAGATAAAAATGCATGGGTCAGACCTTCTCTTAGGTGTCTTGCAGTTGGTTGTTCACATTAAAAGTAACAGACATAGCTAAGTCAGGCTTGAGAGAAAGATGCAAACCCTTCTCTTTTCTTACCATTGAACAATTGGCCCCGTCACGCCTTGAGGCATGTGTCAGTACCTCTCTTTCTATCGGCAGTGGAAAAAATAGCAGACAAACTGTCAAGGCAGAGTATACTGGCACCTTAAGTGGACCTCGTTGAAAAAAAAAGGTGAAATTTCCATAAAGTATGCATTGGTGGTTCAGTGGTAGAATTCTTGCCTGCCACGCAGGAGGCCCGGGTTCGTTTCCCGGCTAATGCAGTCGACTAACTTTGGCCAAACTACTTGTATCTCGAAGGTTGAGTCTAATGGTCGTCATTTCCTTCTGGAATTTGTGTCTTTGTGCACTAGAAAATGAAAAGATAGTAAAGTGTACCATTCTATCATTTGAAATTTTAATCTTTTATGTGGCAACGAGTTTGACTTGAAATTGAGATCACAAACTGCAAGTAAGAACTGTTCATCAATAAGCAACATAAAGTAACCACACAGCTTTCTGTTTACAGGGTATGGGTATGAAGGTATGTCTAAGAATCTCATAGGATCAAAAGCCTTAGCCCTTCAGGTCTAAATCACTTTTGTATTGGGCTGTTGATTGTGGCAGGCCAGCTAGCATTTAAGCCCCACCCTGCCCCTGGTGTGAGTTGTTTGTTCATCAAGAGGACTATCGTTATTGCGATAAAATACTCAAAGTTAAATAGGAAGGGATTCTGAGTTTTACATAGACTACATACTTCCACTACTAGCTACAATTGCTTAGAAATTACTTTAAAAGCGTGGATATGTCATCAGCTGGTAACTTTTCTTCCGGACTATTGAAAGGTTGGACAGAAACACTTGTCCTGACCCAATGGCTCTGTTAATAACATGTGGACTATTTGGACAAAAAAGTACTGGAGATCAATGTTCTAGAATACAAACATGTAACAAACATTTTCTGACTTTTGATATGATGGTTTTGTGACGGACATGAAGTCTTTCAAATTTCTCTTTGTTTTACCCAAGGTTTTTGCCCACTATCATAGGAAACTGGCCTCGTTGGCGCAGTAGTCAGCGGTCAGTCACATGATCTAAAGGTTGTGAGTTCAACTCTCACACGGGCAAGTGTCATATTGTCTTATATGATCTTCTTATTACAGCAAGGTTCCAGTGTTAATTCAACAAGTTAAGAGGATCCTCTTTGAAACTGTGGAAACTCTTCAGTGGATTGACTCATGTGCTTTAAGGTGCACTTGTATTTCCTGCTGAAAAATTCAAAGAGTAGTTGTACGTTTCTGGTGAAAGACAGAGCCAGCTACAAGTTGTGCTACTTGCAGACCAGGGAGTGCTTGTTTATTAAGTACAGAGAATATAGACTGACAGAGCGTTCCATAGCTGCTATAACCCTAAAATTTGATATTATTTCTGAGGAGGTGATATAATATATACGTTTATGCCGTAGATGTGCAGGGACCGAGCATTCATAGTTGTGCTTGAGTCGTGCTGCAAATACACAGCCGAAACGCTAGTAGCATTAGAGTTTCTATGCTAGCGTTGAGTATCTTCCGGTTTCCTGTCAGCTTATTTTCAAATTCTCTTCCTAAACAATGGCGAAAGTTAGTCATCGGATCGTGTTGGAGTTGGAACTGGTAGATTCTGAAGAGCAATGACTTGTACATAAAGAACGGCAACGGAGAAAAGAAAGATGTCGTCCGTTTTTCTTCCTCCAACTCAATTGAAATCTGGCTGCGAATCTGCCAGAAATGCGATGCTATCAAGCGGACCAATCACAGCTCTTATTGTGTTTATAGATAAAAATGCATGGGTCAGACCTTCTCTTAGGTGTCTTGCAGTTGGTTGTTCACATTAAAAGTAACAGACATAGCTAAGTCAGGCTTGAGAGAAAGATGCAAACCCTTCTCTTTTCTTACCATTGAACAATTGGCCCCGTCACGCCTTGAGGCATGTGTCAGTACCTCTCTTTCTATCGGCAGTGGAAAAAATAGCAGACAAACTGTCAAGGCACAGTATACTGGCACCTTAAGTGGACCTCGTCAAAAATTCAAAAAGGTGAAATTTCCATAAAATATGCATTGGTGGTTCAGTGGTAGAATTCTCGCCTGCCACGCGGGAGGCCTGGGTTCGATTCCCGGCTAATGCAGTCGACTAACTCTGGCCAAACTACTTTTATCTCGAAGGTTGAATCTAATGGTCGTCATTTCCTTCTGGAATTTGTGTCTTTGTGCACTAGAAAATGAAAAGATAGTAAAGTGTACCATTCTATCATTTGAAATTTTAATCTTTTATGTGGCAACGAGTTTGACTTGAAATTGAGATCACAAACTGCAAGTAAGAACTGTTCATCAATAAGCAACATAAAGTAACCACACAGCTTTCTGTTTACAGGGTATGGGTATGAAGGTATGTCTAAGAATCTCATAGGATCAAAAGCCTTAGCCCTTCAGGTCTAAATCACTTTTGTATTGGGCTGTTGTTTGTGGCAGGCCAGCTAGCATTTAAGCCCCACCCTGCCCCTGCTGTGAGTTGTTTGTTCATCAAGAGGACTATCGTTATTGCGATAAAATACTCAAAGTTAAATAGGAAGGGATTCTGAGTTTTACATAGACTACATACTTCATTTGATATTATTTCTGAGGAGGTGATATAATATATACGTTTATGCCGTAGATGTGCAGGGACCGAGCATTCATAGTTGTGCTTGAGTCGTGCTGCAAATACACAGCCGAAACGCTAGTAGCATTAGAGTTTCTATGCTAGCGTTGAGTATCTTCCGGTTTCCTGTCAGCTTATTTTCAAATTCTCTTCCTAAACAATGGCGAAAGTTAGTCATCGGATCGTGTTGGAGTTGTTACTGGTAGATTCTGAAGAGCAATGACTTGTACATAAAGAACGGCAACGGAGAAAAGAAAGATGTCGTCCGTTTTTCTTCCTCCAACTCAATTGAAATCTGGCTGCGAATCTGCCAGAAATGCGACGCTATCAAGCGGACCAATCACAGCTCTTATTGTGTTTATAGATAAAAATGCATGGGTCAGACCTTCTCTTAGGTGTCTTGCAGTTGGTTGTTCACATTAAAAGTAACAGACATAGCTAAGTCAGGCTTGAGAGAAAGATGCAAACCCTTCTCTTTTCTTACCATTGAACAATTGGCCCCGTCACGCCTTGAGGCATGTGTCAGTACCTCTCTTTCTATCGGCAGTGGAAAAAATAGCAGACAAACTGTCAAGGCAGCGTATACTGGCACCTTAAATGGACCTCGTTGAAAAAAAAAGGTGAAATTTCCATAAATTATGCATTGGTGGTTCAGTGGTAGAATTCTTGCCTGCCACGCAGGAGGCCCGGGTTCGATTCCCGGCTAATGCAGTCGACTAACTTTGGCCAAACTACTTGTATCTCGAAGGTTGAGTCTAATGGTCGTCATTTCCTTCTGGAATTTGTGTCTTTGTGCACTAGAAAATCAAAAGATAGTAAAGTGTACCATTCTATCATTTGAAATTTTAATCTTTTATGTGGCAACGAGTTTGACTTGAAATTGAGATCACAAACTGCAAGTAAGAACTGTTCATCAATAAGCAACATAAAGTAACCACACAGCTTTCTGTTTACAGGGTATGGGTATGAAGGTATGTCTAAGAATCTCATAGGATCAAAAGCCTTAGCCCTTCAGGTCTAAATCACTTTTGTATTGGGCTGTTGATTGTGGCAGGCCAGCTAGCATTTAAGCCCCACCCTGCCCCCGGTGTGAGTTGTTTGTTCATCAAGAGGACTATCGTTATTGCGATAAAATACTCAAAGTTAAATAGGAAGGGATTCTGAGTTTTACATAGACTACATACTTCCACTACTAGCTACAATTGCTTAGAAATTACTTTAAAAGCGTGGATATGTCATCAGCTGGTAACTTTTCTTCCGGACTATTGAAAGGTTGGACAGAAACACTTGTCCTGACCCAATGGCTCTGTTAATAACATGTGGACTATTTGGACAAAAAAGTACTGGAGATCAATGTTCTAGAATACAAACATGTAACAAACATTTTCTGACTTTTGATATGATGGTTTTGTGA
Source organism: Platichthys flesus (assembly GCF_949316205.1). Classification (NCBI taxonomy): domain Eukaryota; kingdom Metazoa; phylum Chordata; class Actinopteri; order Pleuronectiformes; family Pleuronectidae; genus Platichthys; species Platichthys flesus. The sequence goes on from NC_084960.1 coordinate 21,123,921, forward strand.
CGGACATGAAGTCTTTCAAATTTCTCTTTGTTTTACCCAAGGTTTTTGCCCACTATCATAGGAAACTGGCCTCGTTGGCGCAGTAGTCAGCGGTCAGTCACATGATCTAAAGGTTGTGAGTTCAACTCTCACACGGGCAAGTGTCATATTGTCTTATATGATCTTCTTATTACAGCAAGGTTCCAGTGTTAATTCAACAAGAAAGGAGCTGAAACTGTGGAAACTCTTCAGTTAAGGTGCACTTGTATTTTCTGCTGAAAAATTCAAAGAGTAGTTGTACGTTTCTTGGAAAGACAGAGCCAGCTACAAGTTGTGCTACTTGCAGACCAGGGAGTGCTTGTTTATTAAGTACAGAGAATATAGACTGACAGAGCGTTCCATAGCTGCTATAACCCTAACATTTGATATTATTTCTGAGGAGGTGATATAATATATACGTTTATGCCGTAGATGTGCAGGGACCGAGCATTCATAGTTGTGCTTGAGTCGTGCTACAAATACACAGCCGAAACGCTAGTAGCATTAGAGTTTCTATGCTAGCGTTGAGTATCTTCCGGTTTCCTGTCAGCTTATTCACAAATTCTCTGGCCTCTGCTTACTTCCTAAACAATGGCGAAAGTTAGTCATCGGATCGTGTTGGAGTTGTTACTGGTAGATTCTGAAGAGCAATGACTTGTACATAAAGAACGGCAACGGAGAAAAGAAAGATGTCGTCCGTTTTTCTTCCTCCAACTCAATTGAAATCTGGCTGCGAATCTGCCAGAAATGCGATGCTATCAAGCGGACCAATCACAGCTCTTATTGTGTTTATAGATAAAAATGCATGGGTCAGACCTTCTCTTAGGTGTCTTGCAGTTGGTTGTTCACATTAAAAGTAACAGACATAGCTAAGTCAGGCTTGAGAGAAAGATGCAAACCCTTCTCTTTTCTTACCATTGAACAATTGGCCCCGTCACGCCTTGAGGCATGTGTCAGTACCTCTCTTTCTATCGGCAGTGGAAAAAATAGCAGACAAACTGTCAAGGCAGAGTATACTGGCACCTTAAGTGGACCTCGTTGAAAAAAAAAGGTGAAATTTCCATAAAGTATGCATTGGTGGTTCAGTGGTAGAATTCTTGCCTGCCACGCAGGAGGCCCGGGTTCGATTCCCGGCTAATGCAGTCGACTAACTTTGGCCAAACTACTTGTATCTCGAAGGTTGAGTCTAATGGTCGTCATTTCCTTCTGGAATTTGTGTCTTTGTGCACTAGAAAATGAAAAGATAGTAAAGTGTACCATTCTATCATTTGAAATTTTAATCTTTTATGTGGCAACGAGTTTGACTTGAAATTGAGATCACAAACTGCAAGTAAGAACTGTTCATCAATAAGCAACATAAAGTAACCACACAGCTTTCTGTTTACAGGGTATGGGTATGAAGGTATGTCTAAGAATCTCATAGGATCAAAAGCCTTAGCCCTTCAGGTCTAAATCACTTTTGTATTGGGCTGTTGATTGTGGCAGGCCAGCTAGCATTTAAGCCCCACCCTGCCCCTGGTGTGAGTTGTTTGTTCATCAAGAGGACTATCGTTATTGCGATAAAATACTCAAAGTTAAATAGGAAGGGATTCTGAGTTTTACATAGACTACATACTTCCACTACTAGCTACAATTGCTTAGAAATTACTTTAAAAGCGTGGATATGTCATCAGCTGGTAACTTTTCTTCCGGACTATTGAAAGGTTGGACAGAAACACTTGTCCTGACCCAATGGCTCTGTTAATAACATGTGGACTATTTGGACAAAAAAGTACTGGAGATCAATGTTCTAGAATACAAACATGTAACAAACATTTTCTGACTTTTGATATGATGGTTTTGTGACGGACATGAAGTCTTTCAAATTTCTCTTTGTTTTACCCAAGGTTTTTGCCCACTATCATAGGAAACTGGCCTCGTTGGCGCAGTAGTCAGCGGTCAGTCACATGATCTAAAGGTTGTGAGTTCAACTCTCACACGGGCAAGTGTCATATTGTCTTATATGATCTTCTTATTACAGCAAGGTTCCAGTGTTAATTCAACAAGAAAGGAGCTGAAACTGTGGAAACTCTTCAGTTAAGGTGCACTTGTATTTTCTGCTGAAAAATTCAAAGAGTAGTTGTACGTTTCTTGGAAAGACAGAGCCAGCTACAAGTTGTGCTACTTGCAGACCAGGGAGTGCTTGTTTATTAAGTACAGAGAATATAGACTGACAGAGCGTTCCATAGCTGCTATAACCCTAACATTTGATATTATTTCTGAGGAGGTGATATAATATATACGTTTATGCCGTAGATGTGCAGGGACCGAGCATTCATAGTTGTGCTTGAGTCGTGCTACAAATACACAGCCGAAACGCTAGTAGCATTAGAGTTTCTATGCTAGCGTTGAGTATCTTCCGGTTTCCTGTCAGCTTATTCACAAATTCTCTGGCCTCTGCTTACTTCCTAAACAATGGCGAAAGTTAGTCATCGGATCGTGTTGGAGTTGTTACTGGTAGATTCTGAAGAGCAATGACTTGTACATAAAGAACGGCAACGGAGAAAAGAAAGATGTCGTCCGTTTTTCTTCCTCCAACTCAATTGAAATCTGGCTGCGAATCTGCCAGAAATGCGATGCTATCAAGCGGACCAATCACAGCTCTTATTGTGTTTATAGATAAAAATGCATGGGTCAGACCTTCTCTTAGGTGTCTTGCAGTTGGTTGTTCACATTAAAAGTAACAGACATAGCTAAGTCAGGCTTGAGAGAAAGATGCAAACCCTTCTCTTTTCTTACCATTGAACAATTGGCCCCGTCACGCCTTGAGGCATGTGTCAGTACCTCTCTTTCTATCGGCAGTGGAAAAAATAGCAGACAAACTGTCAAGGCAGAGTATACTGGCACCTTAAATGGACCTCGTTGAAAAAAAAAGGTGAAATTTCCATAAATTATGCATTGGTGGTTCAGTGGTAGAATTCTTGCCTGCCACGCAGGAGGCCCGGGTTCGATTCCCGGCTAATGCAGTAGACTAACTTTGGCCAAACTACTTGTATCTCGAAGGTTGAGTCTAATGGTCGTCATTTCCTTCTGGAATTTGTGTCTTTGTGCACTAGAAAATCAAAAGATAGTAAAGTGTACCATTCTATCATTTGAAATTTTAATCTTTTATGTGGCAACGAGTTTGACTTGAAATTGAGATCACAAACTGCAAGTAAGAACTGTTCATCAATAAGCAACATAAAGTAACCACACAGCTTTCTGTTTACAGGGTATGGGTATGAAGGTATGTCTAAGAATCTCATAGGATCAAAAGCCTTAGCCCTTCAGGTCTAAATCACTTTTGTATTGGGCTGTTGATTGTGGCAGGCCAGCTAGCATTTAAGCCCCACCCTGCCCCTGGTGTGAGTTGTTTGTTCATCAAGAGGACTATCGTTATTGCGATAAAATACTCAAAGTTAAATAGGAAGGGATTCTGAGTTTTACATAGACTACATACTTCCACTACTAGCTACAATTGCTTAGAAATTACTTTAAAAGCGTGGATATGTCATCAGCTGGTAACTTTTCTTCCGGACTATTGAAAGGTTGGACAGAAACACTTGTCCTGACCCAATGGCTCTGTTAATAACATGTGGACTATTTGGACAAAAAAGTACTGGAGATCAATGTTCTAGAATACAAACATGTAACAAACATTTTCTGACTTTTGATATGATGGTTTTGTGACGGACATGAAGTCTTTCAAATTTCTCTTTGTTTTACCCAAGGTTTTTGCCCACTATCATAGGAAACTGGCCTCGTTGGCGCAGTAGTCAGCGGTCAGTCACATGATCTAAAGGTTGTGAGTTCAACTCTCACATGGGCAAGTGTCATATTGTCTTATATGATCTTCTTATTACAGCAAGGTTCCAGTGTTAATTCAACAAGTTAAGAGGATCCTCTTTGAAACTGTGGAAACTCTTCAGTGGATTGACTCATGTGCTTTAAGGTGCACTTGTATTTCCTGCTGAAAAATTCAAAGAGTAGTTGTACGTTTCTGGTGAAAGACAGAGCCAGCTACAAGTTGTGCTACTTGCAGACCAGGGAGTGCTTGTTTATTAAGTACAGAGAATATAGACTGACAGAGCGTTCCATAGCTGCTATAACCCTAACATTTGATATTATTTCTGAGGAGGTGATATAATATATACGTTTATGCCGTAGATGTGCAGGGACCGAGCATTCATAGTTGTGCTTGAGTCGTGCTGCAAATACACAGCCGAAACGCTAGTAGCATTAGAGTTTCTATGCTAGCGTTGCGTATCTTCCGGTTTCCTGTCAGCTTATTTACAAATTATCTGGCCTCTGCTTACTTCCTAAACAATGACAAAAGTTAGTCAGCGGATCGTGTTGGAGTTGGAACTGGTAGATTCTGAAGAGCAATGACTTGTACATAAAGAACGGCAACGAAGAAAAGAACGATGTAGTCTGTTTTTGTTCCTTCAACTCAATTCAAATCTGGCTGTGAATCTGCCGGAAATGCAATGCTATCAAGCGGACCAATCACAGCTCTTATGGTGATTATAGTTAAAAATGCATGGGTCAGACCTTCTCTTAGGTGTCTTGCAGTTGGTTGTTCACATTAAAAGTAACAGACATAGCTAAGTCAGGCTTGAGAGAAAGATGCAAACCCTTCTCTTTTCTTACCATTGAACAATTGGCCCCGTCACGCCTTGAGGCATGTGTCAGTACCTCTCTTTCTATCGGCAGTGGAAAAAATAGCAGACAAACTGTCAAGGCAGAGTATACTGGCACCTTAAGTGGACCTCGTTGAAAAAAAAAGGTGACATTTCCATAAAGTATGCATTGGTGGTTCAGTGGTAGAATTCTTGCCTGCCACGCAGGAGGCCCGGGTTCGATTCCCGGCTAATGCAGTCGACTAACTTTGGCCAAACTACTTGTATCTCGAAGGTTGAGTCTAATGGTCGTCATTTCCTTCTGGAATTTGTGTCTTTGTGCACTAGAAAATCAAAAGATAGTAAAGTGTACCATTCTATCATTTGAAATTTTAATCTTTTATGTGGCAACGAGTTTGACTTGAAATTGAGATCACAAACTGCAAGTAAGAACTGTTCATCAATAAGCAACATAAAGTAACCACACAGCTTTCTGTTTACAGGGTATGGGTATGAAGGTATGTCTAAGAATCTCATAGGATCAAAAGCCTTAGCCCTTCAGGTCTAAATCACTTTTGTATTGGGCTGTTGATTGTGGCAGGCCAGCTAGCATTTAAGCCCCACCCTGCCCCTGGTGTGAGTTGTTTGTTCATCAAGAGGACTATCGTTATTGCGATAAAATACTCAAAGTTAAATAGGAAGGGATTCTGAGTTTTACATAGACTACATACTTCCACTACTAGCTACAATTGCTTAGAAATTACTTTAAAAGCGTGGATATGTCATCAGCTGGTAACTTTTCTTCCGGACTATTGAAAGGTTGGACAGAAACACTTGTCCTGACCCAATGGCTCTGTTAATAACATGTGGACTATTTGGACAAAAAAGTACTGGAGATCAATGTTCTAGAATACAAACATGTAACAAACATTTTCTGACTTTTGATATGATGGTTTTGTGACGGACATGAAGTCTTTCAAATTTCTCTTTGTTTTACCCAAGGTTTTTGCCCACTATCATAGGAAACTGGCCTCGTTGGCGCAGTAGTCAGCGGTCAGTCACATGATCTAAAGGTTGTGAGTTCAACTCTCACACGGGCAAGTGTCATATTGTCTTATATGATCTTCTTATTACAGCAAGGTTCCAGTGTTAATTCAACAAGAAAGGAGCTGAAACTGTGGAAACTCTTCAGTTAAGGTGCACTTGTATTTTCTGCTGAAAAATTCAAAGAGTAGTTGTACGTTTCTTGGAAAGACAGAGCCAGCTACAAGTTGTGCTACTTGCAGACCAGGGAGTGCTTGTTTATTAAGTACAGAGAATATAGACTGACAGAGCGTTCCATAGCTGCTATAACCCTAACATTTGATATTATTTCTGAGGAGGTGATATAATATATACGTTTATGCCGTAGATGTGCAGGGACCGAGCATTCATAGTTGTGCTTGAGTCGTGCTACAAATACACAGCCGAAACGCTAGTAGCATTAGAGTTTCTATGCTAGCGTTGAGTATCTTCCGGTTTCCTGTCAGCTTATTCACAAATTCTCTGGCCTCTACTTACTTCCTAAACAATGGCGAAAGTTAGTCATCGGATCGTGTTGGAGTTGTTACTGGTAGATTCTGAAGAGCAATGACTTGTACATAAAGAACGGCAACGGAGAAAAGAAAGATGTCGTCCGTTTTTCTTCCTCCAACTCAATTGAAATCTGGCTGCGAATCTGCCAGAAATGCGATGCTATCAAGCGGACCAATCACAGCTCTTATTGTGTTTATAGATAAAAATGCATGGGTCAGACCTTCTCTTAGGTGTCTTGCAGTTGGTTGTTCACATTAAAAGTAACAGACATAGCTAAGTCAGGCTTGAGAGAAAGATGCAAACCCTTCTCTTTTCTTACCATTGAACAATTGGCCCCGTCACGCCTTGAGGCATGTGTCAGTACCTCTCTTTCTATCGGCAGTGGAAAAAATAGCAGACAAACTGTCAAGGCAGAGTATACTGGCACCTTAAATGGACCTCGTTGAAAAAAAAAGGTGAAATTTCCATAAATTATGCATTGGTGGTTCAGTGGTAGAATTCCTGCCTGCCACGCAGGAGGCCCGGGTTCGATTCCCGGCTAATGCAGTCGACTAACTTTGGCCAAACTACTTGTATCTCGAAGGTTGAGTCTAATGGTCGTCATTTCCTTCTGGAATTTGTGTCTTTGTGCACTAGAAAATGAAAAGATAGTAATGTGTACCATTCTATCATTTGAAATTTTAATCTTTTATGTGGCAACGAGTTTGACTTGAAATTGAGATCACAAACTGCAAGTAAGAACTGTTCATCAATAAGCAACATAAAGTAACCACACAGCTTTCTGTTTACAGGGTATGGGTATGAAGGTATGTGTAAGAATCTCATAGGATCAAAAGCCTTAGCCCTTCAGGTCTAAATCACTTTTGTATTGGGCTGTTGATTGTGGCAGGCCAGCTAGCATTTAAGCCCCACCCTGCCCCTGGTGTGAGTTGTTTGTTCATCAAGAGGACTATCGTTATTGCGATAAAATACTCAAAGTTAAATAGGAAGGGATTCTGAGTTTTACATAGACTACATACTTCCACTACTAGCTACAATTGCTTAGAAATTACTTTAAAAGCGTGGATATGTCATCAGCTGGTAACTTTTCTTCCGGACTATTGAAAGGTTGGACAGAAACACTTGTCCTGACCCAATGGCTCTGTTAATAACATGTGGACTATTTGGACAAAAAAGTACTGGAGATCAATGTTCTAGAATACAAACATGTAACAAACATTTTCTGACTTTTGATATGATGGTTTTGTGACGGACATGAAGTCTTTCAAATTTCTCTTTGGCCCCGTCACGCCTTGAGGCATGTGTCAGTACCTCTCTTTCTATCGGCAGTGGAAAAAATAGCAGACAAACTGTCAAGGCACAGTATACTGGCAACTTAAGTGGACCTCGTCAAAAAAAAAGTAACATTTCCATAAAGTATGCATTGGTGGTTCAGTGGTAGAATTCTTCCCTGCCACGCGGGAGGCCCGGGTTCGATTCCCGGCTAATGCAGTCGACTAACTTTGGCCTAACTACTTGTATCTCGAAGGTTGAGTCTAATGGTCGTCATTTCCTTCTGGAATTTGTGTCTTTGTGCACTAGAAAATGAAAAGATAGTAATGTGTACCATTCTATCATTTGAAATTTTAATCTTTTATGTGGCAACGAGTTTGACTTGAAATTGAGATCACAAACTGCAAGTAAGAACTGTTCATCAATAAGCAACATAAAGTAACCACACAGCTTTCTGTTTACAGGGTATGGGTATGAAGGTATGTCTAAGAATCTCATAGGATCAAAAGCCTTAGCCCTTCAGGTCTAAATCACTTTTGTATTGGGCTGTTGATTGTGGCAGGCCAGCTAGCATTTAAGCCCCACCCTGCCCCTGGTGTGAGTTGTTTGTTCATCAAGAGGACTATCGTTATTGCGATAAAATACTCAAAGTTAAATAGGAAGGGATTCTGAGTTTTACATAGACTACATACTTCCACTACTAGCTACAATTGCTTAGAAATTACTTTAAAAGCGTGGATATGTCATCAGCTGGTAACTTTTCTTCCGGACTATTGAAAGGTTGGACAGAAACACTTGTCCTGACCCAATGGCTCTGTTAATAACATGTGGACTATTTGGACAAAAAAGTACTGGAGATCAATGTTCTAGAATACAAACATGTAACAAACATTTTCTGACTTTTGATATGATGGTTTTGTGACGGACATGAAGTCTTTCAAATTTCTCTTTGGCCCCGTCACGCCTTGAGGCATGTGTCAGTACCTCTCTTTCTATCGGCAGTGGAAAAAATAGCAGACAAACTGTCAAGGCACAGTATACTGGCACCTCAAGTGGACCTCGTCGAAAAAAAAAGGTGAAATTTCCATAAAATATGCATTGGTGGTTCAGTGGTAGAATTCTCGCCTGCCACGCGGGAGGCCCGGGTTCAATTCCGGGCTAATGCAGTCGACTAACTTTGGCCAAACTACTTGTATCTCGAAGGTTGAGTCTAATGGTTGTCATTTCCTTCTGGAATTTGTGTCTTTGTGCACTAGAAAATGAAAAGATAGTAAAGTGTACCATTCTATCATTTGAAATTTTAATCTTTTATGTGGCAACGAGTTTGACTTGAAATTGAGATCACAAACTGCAAGTAAGAACTGTTCATCAATAAGCAACATAAAGTAACCACACAGCTTTCTGTTTACAGGGTATGGGTATGAAGGTATGTCTAAGAATCTCATAGGATCAAAAGCCTTAGCCCTTCAGGTCTAAATCACTTTTGTATTGGGCTGTTGTTTGTGGCAGGCCAGCTAGCATTTAAGCCCCACCCTGCCCCAGGTGTGAGTTGTTTGTTCATCAAGAGGACTATCGTTATTGCGATAAAATACTCAAACTTAAATAGGAAGGGATTCTGAGTTTTACATAGACTACATACTTCCACTACTAGCTACAATTGCTTAGAAATGACTTTAAAAGCGTGGATATGTCATCAGCTGGTAACTTTTCTTCCGGACTGTTGAAAGGTTGGACAGGAACACTTGTCCTGACCCAATGGCTCTGTTAATAACATGTGGACTATTTGGACAAAAAAGTACTGGAGATCAATGTTCTAGAATACAAACATGTAACAAACATTTTCTGACTTTTGATATGATGGTTTTGTGACGGACATGAAGTCTTTCAAATTTCTCTTTGTTTTACCCAAGGTTTTTGCCCACTATCATAGGAAACTGGCCTCGTTGGCGCAGTAGTCAGCGGTCAGTCACATGATCTAAAGGTTGTGAGTTCAACTCTCACACGGGCAAGTGTCATATTGTCTTATATGATCTTCTTATTACAGCAAGGTTCCAGTGTTAATTCAACAAGTTAAGAGGATCCTCTTTGAAACTGTGGAAACTCTTCAGTGGATTGACTCATGTGCTTTAAGGTGCACTTGTATTTCCTGCTGAAAAATTCAAAGAGTAGTTGTACGTTTCTGGTGAAAGACAGAGCCAGCTACAAGTTGTGCTACTTGCAGACCAGGGAGTGCTTGTTTATTAAGTACAGAGAATATAGACTGACAGAGCGTTCCATAGCTGCTATAACCCTAACATTTGATATTATTTCTGAGGAGGTGATATAATATATACGTTTATGCCGTAGATGTGCAGGGACCGAGCATTCATAGTTGTGCTTGAGTCGTGCTGCAAATACACAGCCGAAACGCTAGTAGCATTAGAGTTTCTATGCTAGCGTTGAGTATCTTCCGGTTTCCTGTCAGCTTATTTTCAAATTCTCTTCCTAAACAATGGCGAAAGTTAGTCATCGGATCGTGTTGGAGTTGGAACTGGTAGATTCTGAAGAGCAATGACTTGTACATAAAGAACGGCAACGGAGAAAAGAAAGATGTCGTCCGTTTTTCTTCCTCCAACTCAATTGAAATCTGGCTGCGAATCTGCCAGAAATGCGATGCTATCAAGCGGACCAATCACAGCTCTTATTGTGTTTATAGATAAAAATGCATGGGTCAGACCTTCTCTTAGGTGTCTTGCAGTTGGTTGTTCACATTAAAAGTAACAGACATAGCTAAGTCAGGCTTGAGAGAAAGATGCAAACCCTTCTCTTTTCTTACCATTGAACAATTGGCCCCGTCACGCCTTGAGGCATGTGTCAGTACCTCTCTTTCTATCGGCAGTGGAAAAAATAGCAGACAAACTGTCAAGGCACAGTATACTGGCACCTTAAGTGGACCTCGTCAAAAATTCAAAAAGGTGAAATTTCCATAAAATATGCATTGGTGGTTCAGTGGTAGAATTCTCGCCTGCCACGCGGGAGGCCTGGGTTCGATTCCCGGCTAATGCAGTCGACTAACTCTGGCCAAACTACTTTTATCTCGAAGGTTGAATCTAATGGTCGTCATTTCCTTCTGGAATTTGTGTCTTTGTGCACTAGAAAATGAAAAGATAGTAAAGTGTACCATTCTATCATTTGAAATTTTAATCTTTTATGTGGCAACGAGTTTGACTTGAAATTGAGATCACAAACTGCAAGTAAGAACTGTTCATCAATAAGCAACATAAAGTAACCACACAGCTTTCTGTTTACAGGGTATGGGTATGAAGGTATGTCTAAGAATCTCATAGGATCAAAAGCCTTAGCCCTTCAGGTCTAAATCACTTTTGTATTGGGCTGTTGTTTGTGGCAGGCCAGCTAGCATTTAAGCCCCACCCTGCCCCTGCTGTGAGTTGTTTGTTCATCAAGAGGACTATCGTTATTGCGATAAAATACTCAAAGTTAAATAGGAAGGGATTCTGAGTTTTACATAGACTACATACTTCATTTGATATTATTTCTGAGGAGGTGATATAATATATACGTTTATGCCGTAGATGTGCAGGGACCGAGCATTCATAGTTGTGCTTGAGTCGTGCTGCAAATACACAGCCGAAACGCTAGTAGCATTAGAGTTTCTATGCTAGCGTTGAGTATCTTCCGGTTTCCTGTCAGCTTATTTTCAAATTCTCTTCCTAAACAATGGCGAAAGTTAGTCATCGGATCGTGTTGGAGTTGGAACTGGTAGATTCTGAAGAGCAATGACTTGTACATAAAGAACGGCAACGGAGAAAAGAAAGATGTCGTCCGTTTTTCTTCCTCCAACTCAATTGAAATCTGGCTGCGAATCTGCCAGAAATGCGATGCTATCAAGCGGACCAATCACAGCTCTTATTGTGTTTATAGATAAAAATGCATGGGTCAGACCTTCTCTTAGGTGTCTTGCAGTTGGTTGTTCACATTAAAAGTAACAGACATAGCTAAGTCAGGCTTGAGAGAAAGATGCAAACCCTTCTCTTTTCTTACCATTGAACAATTGGCCCCGTCACGCCTTGAGGCATGTGTCAGTACCTCTCTTTCTATCGGCAGTGGAAAAAATAGCAGACAAACTGTCAAGGCAGAGTATACTGGCACCTTAAGTGGACCTCGTTGAAAAAAAAAGGTGAAATTTCCATAAAGTATGCATTGGTGGTTCAGTGGTAGAATTCTTGCCTGCCACGCAGGAGGCCCGGGTTCGATTCCCGGCTAATGCAGTCGACTAACTTTGGCCAAACTACTTGTATCTCGAAGGTTGAGTCTAATGGTCGTCATTTCCTTCTGGAATTTGTGTCTTTGTGCACTAGAAAATGAAAAGATAGTAAAGTGTACCATTCTATCATTTGAAATTTTAATCTTTTATGTGGCAACGAGTTTGACTTGAAATTGAGATCACAAACTGCAAGTAAGAACTGTTCATCAATAAGCAACATAAAGTAACCACACAGCTTTCTGTTTACAGGGTATGGGTATGAAGGTATGTCTAAGAATCTCATAGGATCAAAAGCCTTAGCCCTTCAGGTCTAAATCACTTTTGTATTGGGCTGTTGATTGTGGCAGGCCAGCTAGCATTTAAGCCCCACCCTGCCCCTGGTGTGAGTTGTTTGTTCATCAAGAGGACTATCGTTATTGCGATAAAATACTCAAAGTTAAATAGGAAGGGATTCTGAGTTTTACATAGACTACATACTTCCACTACTAGCTACAATTGCTTAGAAATTACTTTAAAAGCGTGGATATGTCATCAGCTGGTAACTTTTCTTCCGGACTATTGAAAGGTTGGACAGAAACACTTGTCCTGACCCAATGGCTCTGTTAATAACATGTGGACTATTTGGACAAAAAAGTACTGGAGATCAATGTTCTAGAATACAAACATGTAACAAACATTTTCTGACTTTTGATATGATGGTTTTGTGACGGACATGAAGTCTTTCAAATTTCTCTTTGTTTTACCCAAGGTTTTTGCCCACTATCATAGGAAACTGGCCTCGTTGGCGCAGTAGTCAGCGGTCAGTCACATGATCTAAAGGTTGTGAGTTCAACTCTCACACGGGCAAGTGTCATATTGTCTTATATGATCTTCTTATTACAGCAAGGTTCCAGTGTTAATTCAACAAGAAAGGAGCTGAAACTGTGGAAACTCTTCAGTTAAGGTGCACTTGTATTTTCTGCTGAAAAATTCAAAGAGTAGTTGTACGTTTCTTGGAAAGACAGAGCCAGCTACAAGTTGTGCTACTTGCAGACCAGGGAGTGCTTGTTTATTAAGTACAGAGAATATAGACTGACAGAGCGTTCCATAGCTGCTATAACCCTAACATTTGATATTATTTCTGAGGAGGTGATATAATATATACGTTTATGCCGTAGATGTGCAGGGACCGAGCATTCATAGTTGTGCTTGAGTCGTGCTACAAATACACAGCCGAAACGCTAGTAGCATTAGAGTTTCTATGCTAGCGTTGAGTATCTTCCGGTTTCCTGTCAGCTTATTCACAAATTCTCTGGCCTCTGCTTACTTCCTAAACAATGGCGAAAGTTAGTCATCGGATCGTGTTGGAGTTGTTACTGGTAGATTCTGAAGAGCAATGACTTGTACATAAAGAACGGCAATGGAGAAAAGAAAGATGTCGTCCGTTTTTCTTCCTCCAACTCAATTGAAATCTGGCTGCGAATCTGCCAGAAATGCGATGCTATCAAGCGGACCAATCACAGCTCTTATTGTGTTTATAGATAAAAATGCATGGGTCAGACCTTCTCTTAGGTGTCTTGCAGTTGGTTGTTCACATTAAAAGTAACAGACATAGCTAAGTCAGGCTTGAGAGAAAGATGCAAACCCTTCTCTTTTCTTACCATTGAACAATTGGCCCCGTCACGCCTTGAGGCATGTGTCAGTACCTCTCTTTCTATCGGCAGTGGAAAAAATAGCAGACAAACTGTCAAGGCAGAGTATACTGGCACCTTAAATGGACCTCGTTGAAAAAAAAAGGTGAAATTTCCATAAATTATGCATTGGTGGTTCAGTGGTAGAATTCCTGCCTGCCACGCAGGAGGCCCGGGTTCGATTCCCGGCTAATGCAGTCGACTAACTTTGGCCAAACTACTTGTATCTCGAAGGTTGAGTCTAATGGTCGTCATTTCCTTCTGGAATTTGTGTCTTTGTGCACTAGAAAATCAAAAGATAGTAAAGTGTACCATTCTATCATTTGAAATTTTAATCTTTTATGTGGCAACGAGTTTGACTTGAAATTGAGATCACAAACTGCAAGTAAGAACTGTTCATCAATAAGCAACATAAAGTAACCACACAGCTTTCTGTTTACAGGGTATGGGTATGAAGGTATGTCTAAGAATCTCATAGGATCAAAAGCCTTAGCCCTTCAGGTCTAAATCACTTTTGTATTGGGCTGTTGATTGTGGCAGGCCAGCTAGCATTTAAGCCCCACCCTGCCCCTGGTGTGAGTTGTTTGTTCATCAAGAGGACTATCGTTATTGCGATAAAATACTCAAAGTTAAATAGGAAGGGATTCTGAGTTTTACATAGACTACATACTTCCACTACTAGCTACAATTGCTTAGAAATTACTTTAAAAGCGTGGATATGTCATCAGCTGGTAACTTTTCTTCCGGACTATTGAAAGGTTGGACAGAAACACTTGTCCTGACCCAATGGCTCTGTTAATAACATGTGGACTATTTGGACAAAAAAGTACTGGAGATCAATGTTCTAGAATACAAACATGTAACAAACATTTTCTGACTTTTGATATGATGGTTTTGTGACGGACATGAAGTCTTTCAAATTTCTCTTTGTTTTACCCAAGGTTTTTGCCCACTATCATAGGAAACTGGCCTCGTTGGCGCAGTAGTCAGCGGTCAGTCACATGATCTAAAGGTTGTGAGTTCAACTCTCACACGGGCAAGTGTCATATTGTCTTATATGATCTTCTTATTACAGCAAGGTTCCAGTGTTAATTCAACAAGTTAAGAGGATCCTCTTTGAAACTGTGGAAACTCTTCAGTGGATTGACTCATGTGCTTTAAGGTGCACTTGTATTTCCTGCTGAAAAATTCAAAGAGTAGTTGTACGTTTCTGGTGAAAGACAGAGCCAGCTACAAGTTGTGCTACTTGCAGACCAGGGAGTGCTTGTTTATTAAGTACAGAGAATATAGACTGACAGAGCGTTCCATAGCTGCTATAACCCTAACATTTGATATTATTTCTGAGGAGGTGATATAATATATACGTTTATGCCGTAGATGTGCAGGGACCGAGCATTCATAGTTGTGCTTGAGTCGTGCTGCAAATACACAGCCGAAACGCTAGTAGCATTAGAGTTTCTATGCTAGCGTTGCGTATCTTCCGGTTTCCTGTCAGCTTATTTACAAATTATCTGGCCTCTGCTTACTTCCTAAACAATGACAAAAGTTAGTCAGCGGATCGTGTTGGAGTTGGAACTGGTAGATTCTGAAGAGCAATGACTTGTACATAAAGAACGGCAACGAAGAAAAGAACGATGTAGTCTGTTTTTGTTCCTTCAACTCAATTCAAATCTGGCTGTGAATCTGCCGGAAATGCAATGCTATCAAGCGGACCAATCACAGCTCTTATGGTGATTATAGTTAAAAATGCATGGGTCAGACCTTCTCTTAGGTGTCTTGCAGTTGGTTGTTCACATTAAAAGTAACAGACATAGCTAAGTCAGGCTTGAGAGAAAGATGCAAACCCTTCTCTTTTCTTACCATTGAACAATTGGCCCCGTCACGCCTTGAGGCATGTGTCAGTACCTCTCTTTCTATCGGCAGTGGAAAAAATAGCAGACAAACTGTCAAGGCAGAGTATACTGGCACCTTAAGTGGACCTCGTTGAAAAAAAAAGGTGAAATTTCCATAAAGTATGCATTGGTGGTTCAGTGGTAGAATTCTTGCCTGCCACGCAGGAGGCCCGGGTTCGATTCCCGGCTAATGCAGTCGACTAACTTTGGCCAAACTACTTGTATCTCGAAGGTTGAGTCTAATGGTCGTCATTTCCTTCTGGAATTTGTGTCTTTGTGCACTAGAAAATGAAAAGATAGTAAAGTGTACCATTCTATCATTTGAAATTTTAATCTTTTATGTGGCAACGAGTTTGACTTGAAATTGAGATCACAAACTGCAAGTAAGAACTGTTCATCAATAAGCAACATAAAGTAACCACACAGCTTTCTGTTTACAGGGTATGGGTATGAAGGTATGTCTAAGAATCTCATAGGATCAAAAGCCTTAGCCCTTCAGGTCTAAATCACTTTTGTATTGGGCTGTTGATTGTGGCAGGCCAGCTAGCATTTAAGCCCCACCCTGCCCCTGGTGTGAGTTGTTTGTTCATCAAGAGGACTATCGTTATTGCGATAAAATACTCAAAGTTAAATAGGAAGGGATTCTGAGTTTTACATAGACTACATACTTCCACTACTAGCTACAATTGCTTAGAAATTACTTTAAAAGCGTGGATATGTCATCAGCTGGTAACTTTTCTTCCGGACTATTGAAAGGTTGGACAGAAACACTTGTCCTGACCCAATGGCTCTGTTAATAACATGTGGACTATTTGGACAAAAAAGTACTGGAGATCAATGTTCTAGAATACAAACATGTAACAAACATTTTCTGACTTTTGATATGATGGTTTTGTGACGGACATGAAGTCTTTCAAATTTCTCTTTGTTTTACCCAAGGTTTTTGCCCACTATCATAGGAAACTGGCCTCGTTGGCGCAGTAGTCAGCGGTCAGTCACATGATCTAAAGGTTGTGAGTTCAACTCTCACACGGGCAAGTGTCATATTGTCTTATATGATCTTCTTATTACAGCAAGGTTCCAGTGTTAATTCAACAAGAAAGGAGCTGAAACTGTGGAAACTCTTCAGTTAAGGTGCACTTGTATTTTCTGCTGAAAAATTCAAAGAGTAGTTGTACGTTTCTTGGAAAGACAGAGCCAGCTACAAGTTGTGCTACTTGCAGACCAGGGAGTGCTTGTTTATTAAGTACAGAGAATATAGACTGACAGAGCGTTCCATAGCTGCTATAACCCTAACATTTGATATTATTTCTGAGGAGGTGATATAATATATACGTTTATGCCGTAGATGTGCAGGGACCGAGCATTCATAGTTGTGCTTGAGTCGTGCTACAAATACACAGCCGAAACGCTAGTAGCATTAGAGTTTCTATGCTAGCGTTGAGTATCTTCCGGTTTCCTGTCAGCTTATTCACAAATTCTCTGGCCTCTACTTACTTCCTAAACAATGGCGAAAGTTAGTCATCGGATCGTGTTGGAGTTGTTACTGGTAGATTCTGAAGAGCAATGACTTGTACATAAAGAACGGCAACGGAGAAAAGAAAGATGTCGTCCGTTTTTCTTCCTCCAACTCAATTGAAATCTGGCTGCGAATCTGCCAGAAATGCGATGCTATCAAGCGGACCAATCACAGCTCTTATTGTGTTTATAGATAAAAATGCATGGGTCAGACCTTCTCTTAGGTGTCTTGCAGTTGGTTGTTCACATTAAAAGTAACAGACATAGCTAAGTCAGGCTTGAGAGAAAGATGCAAACCCTTCTCTTTTCTTACCATTGAACAATTGGCCCCGTCACGCCTTGAGGCATGTGTCAGTACCTCTCTTTCTATCGGCAGTGGAAAAAATAGCAGACAAACTGTCAAGGCAGAGTATACTGGCACCTTAAGTGGACCTCGTTGAAAAAAAAAGGTGAAATTTCCATAAAGTATGCATTGGTGGTTCAGTGGTAGAATTCTTGCCTGCCACGCAGGAGGCCCGGGTTCGATTCCCGGCTAATGCAGTCGACTAACTTTGGCCAAACTACTTGTATCTCGAAGGTTGAGTCTAATGGTCGTCATTTCCTTCTGGAATTTGTGTCTTTGTGCACTAGAAAATCAAAAGATAGTAAAGTGTACCATTCTATCATTTGAAATTTTAATCTTTTATGTGGCAACGAGTTTGACTTGAAATTGAGATCACAAACTGCAAGTAAGAACTGTTCATCAATAAGCAACATAAAGTAACCACACAGCTTTCTGTTTACAGGGTATGGGTATGAAGGTATGTCTAAGAATCTCATAGGATCAAAAGCCTTAGCCCTTCAGGTCTAAATCACTTTTGTATTGGGCTGTTGATTGTGGCAGGCCAGCTAGCATTTAAGCCCCACCCTGCCCCTGGTGTGAGTTGTTTGTTCATCAAGAGGACTATCGTTATTGCGATAAAATACTCAAAGTTAAATAGGAAGGGATTCTGAGTTTTACATAGACTACATACTTCCACTACTAGCTACAATTGCTTAGAAATTACTTTAAAAGCGTGGATATGTCATCAGCTGGTAACTTTTCTTCCGGACTATTGAAAGGTTGGACAGAAACACTTGTCCTGACCCAATGGCTCTGTTAATAACATGTGGACTATTTGGACAAAAAAGTACTGGAGATCAATGTTCTAGAATACAAACATGTAACAAACATTTTCTGACTTTTGATATGATGGTTTTGTGACGGACATGAAGTCTTTCAAATTTCTCTTTGTTTTACCCAAGGTTTTTGCCCACTATCATAGGAAACTGGCCTCGTTGGCGCAGTAGTCAGCGGTCAGTCACATGATCTAAAGGTTGTGAGTTCAACTCTCACACGGGCAAGTGTCATATTGTCTTATATGATCTTCTTATTACAGCAAGGTTCCAGTGTTAATTCAACAAGTTAAGAGGATCCTCTTTGAAACTGTGGAAACTCTTCAGTGGATTGACTCATGTGCTTTAAGGTGCACTTGTATTTCCTGCTGAAAAATTCAAAGAGTAGTTGTACGTTTCTGGTGAAAGACAGAGCCAGCTACAAGTTGTGCTACTTGCAGACCAGGGAGTGCTTGTTTATTAAGTACAGAGAATATAGACTGACAGAGCGTTCCATAGCTGCTATAACCCTAACATTTGATATTATTTCTGAGGAGGTGATATAATATATACGTTTATGCCGTAGATGTGCAGGGACCGAGCATTCATAGTTGTGCTTGAGTCGTGCTGCAAATACACAGCCGAAACGCTAGTAGCATTAGAGTTTCTATGCTAGCGTTGAGTATCTTCCGGTTTCCTGTCAGCTTATTTTCAAATTCTCTTCCTAAACAATGGCGAAAGTTAGTCATCGGATCGTGTTGGAGTTGGAACTGGTAGATTCTGAAGAGCAATGACTTGTACATAAAGAACGGCAACGGAGAAAAGAAAGATGTCGTCCGTTTTTCTTCCTCCAACTCAATTGAAATCTGGCTGCGAATCTGCCAGAAATGCGATGCTATCAAGCGGACCAATCACAGCTCTTATTGTGTTTATAGATAAAAATGCATGGGTCAGACCTTCTCTTAGGTGTCTTGCAGTTGGTTGTTCACATTAAAAGTAACAGACATAGCTAAGTCAGGCTTGAGAGAAAGATGCAAACCCTTCTCTTTTCTTACCATTGAACAATTGGCCCCGTCACGCCTTGAGGCATGTGTCAGTACCTCTCTTTCTATCGGCAGTGGAAAAAATAGCAGACAAACTGTCAAGGCACAGTATACTGGCACCTTAAGTGGACCTCGTCAAAAATTCAAAAAGGTGAAATTTCCATAAAATATGCATTGGTGGTTCAGTGGTAGAATTCTCGCCTGCCACGCGGGAGGCCTGGGTTCGATTCCCGGCTAATGCAGTCGACTAACTCTGGCCAAACTACTTTTATCTCGAAGGTTGAATCTAATGGTCGTCATTTCCTTCTGGAATTTGTGTCTTTGTGCACTAGAAAATGAAAAGATAGTAAAGTGTACCATTCTATCATTTGAAATTTTAATCTTTTATGTGGCAACGAGTTTGACTTGAAATTGAGATCACAAACTGCAAGTAAGAACTGTTCATCAATAAGCAACATAAAGTAACCACACAGCTTTCTGTTTACAGGGTATGGGTATGAAGGTATGTCTAAGAATCTCATAGGATCAAAAGCCTTAGCCCTTCAGGTCTAAATCACTTTTGTATTGGGCTGTTGTTTGTGGCAGGCCAGCTAGCATTTAAGCCCCACCCTGCCCCTGCTGTGAGTTGTTTGTTCATCAAGAGGACTATCGTTATTGCGATAAAATACTCAAAGTTAAATAGGAAGGGATTCTGAGTTTTACATAGACTACATACTTCATTTGATATTATTTCTGAGGAGGTGATATAATATATACGTTTATGCCGTAGATGTGCAGGGACCGAGCATTCATAGTTGTGCTTGAGTCGTGCTGCAAATACACAGCCGAAACGCTAGTAGCATTAGAGTTTCTATGCTAGCGTTGAGTATCTTCCGGTTTCCTGTCAGCTTATTTTCAAATTCTCTTCCTAAACAATGGCGAAAGTTAGTCATCGGATCGTGTTGGAGTTGGAACTGGTAGATTCTGAAGAGCAATGACTTGTACATAAAGAACGGCAACGGAGAAAAGAAAGATGTCGTCCGTTTTTCTTCCTCCAACTCAATTGAAATCTGGCTGCGAATCTGCCAGAAATGCGATGCTATCAAGCGGACCAATCACAGCTCTTATTGTGTTTATAGATAAAAATGCATGGGTCAGACCTTCTCTTAGGTGTCTTGCAGTTGGTTGTTCACATTAAAAGTAACAGACATAGCTAAGTCAGGCTTGAGAGAAAGATGCAAACCCTTCTCTTTTCTTACCATTGAACAATTGGCCCCGTCACGCCTTGAGGCATGTGTCAGTACCTCTCTTTCTATCGGCAGTGGAAAAAATAGCAGACAAACTGTCAAGGCAGAGTATACTGGCACCTTAAGTGGACCTCGTTGAAAAAAAAAGGTGAAATTTCCATAAAGTATGCATTGGTGGTTCAGTGGTAGAATTCTTGCCTGCCACGCAGGAGGCCCGGGTTCGATTCCCGGCTAATGCAGTCGACTAACTTTGGCCAAACTACTTGTATCTCGAAGGTTGAGTCTAATGGTCGTCATTTCCTTCTGGAATTTGTGTCTTTGTGCACTAGAAAATCAAAA
This sequence comes from Platichthys flesus, assembly GCF_949316205.1. NCBI lineage: Eukaryota > Metazoa > Chordata > Actinopteri > Pleuronectiformes > Pleuronectidae > Platichthys > Platichthys flesus. Next base: position 21,144,509 of record NC_084960.1, read on the forward strand.
GATAGTAAAGTGTACCATTCTATCATTTGAAATTTTAATCTTTTATGTGGCAACGAGTTTGACTTGAAATTGAGATCACAAACTGCAAGTAAGAACTGTTCATCAATAAGCAACATAAAGTAACCACACAGCTTTCTGTTTACAGGGTATGGGTATGAAGGTATGTCTAAGAATCTCATAGGATCAAAAGCCTTAGCCCTTCAGGTCTAAATCACTTTTGTATTGGGCTGTTGATTGTGGCAGGCCAGCTAGCATTTAAGCCCCACCCTGCCCCTGGTGTGAGTTGTTTGTTCATCAAGAGGACTATCGTTATTGCGATAAAATAGTCAAAGTTAAATAGGAAGGGATTCTGAGTTTTACATAGACTACATACTTCCACTACTAGCTACAATTGCTTAGAAATTACTTTAAAAGCGTGGATATGTCATCAGCTGGTAACTTTTCTTCCGGACTATTGAAAGGTTGGACAGAAACACTTGTCCTGACCCAATGGCTCTGTTAATAACATGTGGACTATTTGGACAAAAAAGTACTGGAGATCAATGTTCTAGAATACAAACATGTAACAAACATTTTCTGACTTTTGATATGATGGTTTTGTGACGGACATGAAGTCTTTCAAATTTCTCTTTGTTTTACCCAAGGTTTTTGCCCACTATCATAGGAAACTGGCCTCGTTGGCGCAGTAGTCAGCGGTCAGTCACATGATCTAAAGGTTGTGAGTTCAACTCTCACACGGGCAAGTGTCATATTGTCTTATATGATCTTCTTATTACAGCAAGGTTCCAGTGTTAATTCAACAAGAAAGGAGCTGAAACTGTGGAAACTCTTCAGTTAAGGTGCACTTGTATTTTCTGCTGAAAAATTCAAAGAGTAGTTGTACGTTTCTTGGAAAGACAGAGCCAGCTACAAGTTGTGCTACTTGCAGACCAGGGAGTGCTTGTTTATTAAGTACAGAGAATATAGACTGACAGAGCGTTCCATAGCTGCTATAACCCTAACATTTGATATTATTTCTGAGGAGGTGATATAATATATACGTTTATGCCGTAGATGTGCAGGGACCGAGCATTCATAGTTGTGCTTGAGTCGTGCTACAAATACACAGCCGAAACGCTAGTAGCATTAGAGTTTCTATGCTAGCGTTGAGTATCTTCCGGTTTCCTGTCAGCTTATTCACAAATTCTCTGGCCTCTGCTTACTTCCTAAACAATGGCGAAAGTTAGTCATCGGATCGTGTTGGAGTTGTTACTGGTAGATTCTGAAGAGCAATGACTTGTACATAAAGAACGGCAACGGAGAAAAGAAAGATGTCGTCCGTTTTTCTTCCTCCAACTCAATTGAAATCTGGCTGCGAATCTGCCAGAAATGCGATGCTATCAAGCGGACCAATCACAGCTCTTATTGTGTTTATAGATAAAAATGCATGGGTCAGACCTTCTCTTAGGTGTCTTGCAGTTGGTTGTTCACATTAAAAGTAACAGACATAGCTAAGTCAGGCTTGAGAGAAAGATGCAAACCCTTCTCTTTTCTTACCATTGAACAATTGGCCCCGTCACGCCTTGAGGCATGTGTCAGTACCTCTCTTTCTATCGGCAGTGGAAAAAATAGCAGACAAACTGTCAAGGCAGAGTATACTGGCACCTTAAGTGGACCTCGTTGAAAAAAAAAGGTGAAATTTCCATAAAGTATGCATTGGTGGTTCAGTGGTAGAATTCTTGCCTGCCACGCAGGAGGCCCGGGTTCGATTCCCGGCTAATGCAGTCGACTAACTTTGGCCAAACTACTTGTATCTTGAAGGTTGAGTCTAATGGTCGTCATTTCCTTCTGGAATTTGTGTCTTTGTGCACTAGAAAATCAAAAGATAGTAAAGTGTACCATTCTATCATTTGAAATTTTAATCTTTTATGTGGCAACGAGTTTGACTTGAAATTGAGATCACAAACTGCAAGTAAGAACTGTTCATCAATAAGCAACATAAAGTAACCACACAGCTTTCTGTTTACAGGGTATGGGTATGAAGGTATGTCTAAGAATCTCATAGGATCAAAAGCCTTAAGCCTGAAACATGCTTCTGCGACTGCGTCTGCGTCTTTTCACGCCGCTGTGGCGCAAGACTCGTTTTCATTCATGCTTCCCCAACCGTTGCGCGTCTTAAAAGCAATTCCGCGCCAGAACACTAGGCGGAGTAATGCTTTTTGTCGAGACGACCTTAGAGACGCCTTCTTTCTTCTTCGTCGATTGTTTATTTACATAGCCACTGCGGCTCCTCGTAGCCTTTTTCTGGCGGACAAATCCGCCAGTCAATGACAGGTTATACAAGCTATCATACTATCGGATATATTCTGCCAAGTGCTCTTCTATTTGGTCCATATTCGTTCTTCTAAATCTTCCGTGATTTCTGCCGGTATTATGGGGCATGAAACCGGAAATGCAGCTCCAGAAGGGATGTAGAGCAGACCAATCACAGCCTTGCGGGCTGAGTGAGCTTGCGGAGCTTTGCCGTAAATTTTAGAAAAGGGGGTCGACACCCGTCAGCACGTAAGGAGGGATACATAAGCACATAAGGGCCCCGGAAGGGCTCTTGCGCTTACGGGCCCGTGAAAACGCAGAAGCATGTTTCAGGCTTTAGCCCTTCAGGTCTAAATCACTTTTGTATTGGGCTGTTGATTGTGGCAGGCCAGCTAGCATTTAAGCCCCACCCTGCCCCTGGTGTGAGTTGTTTGTTCATCAAGAGGACTATCGTTATTGCGATAAAATACTCAAAGTTAAATAGGAAGGGATTCTGAGTTTTACATAGACTACATACTTCCACTACTAGCTACAATTGCTTAGAAATTACTTTAAAAGCGTGGATATGTCATCAGCTGGTAACTTTTCTTCCGGACTATTGAAAGGTTGGACAGAAACACTTGTCCTGACCCAATGGCTCTGTTAATAACATGTGGACTATTTGGACAAAAAAGTACTGGAGATCAATGTTCTAGAATACAAACATGTAACAAACATTTTCTGACTTTTGATATGATGGTTTTGTGACGGACATGAAGTCTTTCAAATTTCTCTTTGTTTTACCCAAGGTTTTTGCCCACTATCATAGGAAACTGGCCTCGTTGGCGCAGTAGTCAGCGGTCAGTCACATGATCTAAAGGTTGTGAGTTCAACTCTCACACGGGCAAGTGTCATATTGTCTTATATGATCTTCTTATTACAGCAAGGTTCCAGTGTTAATTCAACAAGTTAAGAGGATCCTCTTTGAAACTGTGGAAACTCTTCAGTGGATTGACTCATGTGCTTTAAGGTGCACTTGTATTTCCTGCTGAAAAATTCAAAGAGTAGTTGTACGTTTCTGGTGAAAGACAGAGCCAGCTACAAGTTGTGCTACTTGCAGACCAGGGAGTGCTTGTTTATTAAGTACAGAGAATATAGACTGACAGAGCGTTCCATAGCTGCTATAACCCTAACATTTGATATTATTTCTGAGGAGGTGATATAATATATACGTTTATGCCGTAGATGTGCAGGGACCGAGCATTCATAGTTGTGCTTGAGTCGTGCTGCAAATACACAGCCGAAACGCTAGTAGCATTAGAGTTTCTATGCTAGCGTTGAGTATCTTCCGGTTTCCTGTCAGCTTATTTTCAAATTCTCTTCCTAAACAATGGCGAAAGTTAGTCATCGGATCGTGTTGGAGTTGGAACTGGTAGATTCTGAAGAGCAATGACTTGTACATAAAGAACGGCAACGGAGAAAAGAAAGATGTCGTCCGTTTTTCTTCCTCCAACTCAATTGAAATCTGGCTGCGAATCTGCCAGAAATGCGATGCTATCAAGCGGACCAATCACAGCTCTTATTGTGTTTATAGATAAAAATGCATGGGTCAGACCTTCTCTTAGGTGTCTTGCAGTTGGTTGTTCACATTAAAAGTAACAGACATAGCTAAGTCAGGCTTGAGAGAAAGATGCAAACCCTTCTCTTTTCTTACCATTGAACAATTGGCCCCGTCACGCCTTGAGGCATGTGTCAGTACCTCTCTTTCTATCGGCAGTGGAAAAAATAGCAGACAAACTGTCAAGGCACAGTATACTGGCACCTTAAGTGGACCTCGTCAAAAATTCAAAAAGGTGAAATTTCCATAAAATATGCATTGGTGGTTCAGTGGTAGAATTCTCGCCTGCCACGCGGGAGGCCTGGGTTCGATTCCCGGCTAATGCAGTCGACTAACTCTGGCCAAACTACTTTTATCTCGAAGGTTGAATCTAATGGTCGTCATTTCCTTCTGGAATTTGTGTCTTTGTGCACTAGAAAATGAAAAGATAGTAAAGTGTACCATTCTATCATTTGAAATTTTAATCTTTTATGTGGCAACGAGTTTGACTTGAAATTGAGATCACAAACTGCAAGTAAGAACTGTTCATCAATAAGCAACATAAAGTAACCACACAGCTTTCTGTTTACAGGGTATGGGTATGAAGGTATGTCTAAGAATCTCATAGGATCAAAAGCCTTAGCCCTTCAGGTCTAAATCACTTTTGTATTGGGCTGTTGTTTGTGGCAGGCCAGCTAGCATTTAAGCCCCACCCTGCCCCTGCTGTGAGTTGTTTGTTCATCAAGAGGACTATCGTTATTGCGATAAAATACTCAAAGTTAAATAGGAAGGGATTCTGAGTTTTACATAGACTACATACTTCATTTGATATTATTTCTGAGGAGGTGATATAATATATACGTTTATGCCGTAGATGTGCAGGGACCGAGCATTCATAGTTGTGCTTGAGTCGTGCTGCAAATACACAGCCGAAACGCTAGTAGCATTAGAGTTTCTATGCTAGCGTTGAGTATCTTCCGGTTTCCTGTCAGCTTATTTTCAAATTCTCTTCCTAAACAATGGCGAAAGTTAGTCATCGGATCGTGTTGGAGTTGGAACTGGTAGATTCTGAAGAGCAATGACTTGTACATAAAGAACGGCAACGGAGAAAAGAAAGATGTCGTCCGTTTTTCTTCCTCCAACTCAATTGAAATCTGGCTGCGAATCTGCCAGAAATGCGATGCTATCAAGCGGACCAATCACAGCTCTTATTGTGTTTATAGACAAAAAATGCATGGGTCAGACCTTCTCTTAGGTGTCTTGCAGTTGGTTGTTCACATTAAAAGTAACAGACATAGCTAAGTCAGGCTTGAGAGAAAGATGCAAACCCTTCTCTTTTCTTACCATTGAACAATTGGCCCCGTCACGCCTTGAGGCATGTGTCAGTACCTCTCTTTCTATCGGCAGTGGAAAAAATAGCAGACAAACTGTCAAGGCACAGTATACTGGCACCTTAAGTGGACCTCGTCAAAAATTCAAAAAGGTGAAATTTCCATAAAATATGCATTGGTGGTTCAGTGGTAGAATTCTCGCCTGCCACGCGGGAGGCCCGGGTTCGATTCCCGGCTAATGCAGTCGACTAACTCTGGCCAAACTACTTTTATCTCGAAGGTTGAATCTAATGGTCGTCATTTCCTTCTGGAATTTGTGTCTTTGTGCACTAGAAAATGAAAAGATAGTAAAGTGTACCATTCTATCATTTGAAATTTTAATCTTTTATGTGGCAACGAGTTTGACTTGAAATTGAGATCACAAACTGCAAGTAAGAACTGTTCATCAATAAGCAACATAAAGTAACCACACAGCTTTCTGTTTACAGGGTATGGGTATGAAGGTATGTCTAAGAATCTCATAGGATCAAAAGCCTTAGCCCTTCAGGTCTAAATCACTTTTGTATTGGGCTGTTGTTTGTGGCAGGCCAGCTAGCATTTAAGCCCCACCCTGCCCCTGCTGTGAGTTGTTTGTTCATCAAGAGGACTATCGTTATTGCGATAAAATACTCAAAGTTAAATAGGAAGGGATTCTGAGTTTTACATAGACTACATACTTCATTTGATATTATTTCTGAGGAGGTGATATAATATATACGTTTATGCCGTAGATGTGCAGGGACCGAGCATTCATAGTTGTGCTTGAGTCGTGCTGCAAATACACAGCCGAAACGCTAGTAGCATTAGAGTTTCTATGCTAGCGTTGAGTATCTTCCAGTTTCCTGTCAGCTTATTTTCAAATTCTCTTCCTAAACAATGGCGAAAGTTAGTCATCGGATCGTGTTGGAGTTGGAACTGGTAGATTCTGAAGAGCAATGACTTGTACATAAAGAACGGCAACGGAGAAAAGAAAGATGTCGTCCGTTTTTCTTCCTCCAACTCAATTGAAATCTGGCTGCGAATCTGCCAGAAATGCGATGCTATCAAGCGGACCAATCACAGCTCTTATTGTGTTTATAGATAAAAATGCATGGGTCAGACCTTCTCTTAGGTGTCTTGCAGTTGGTTGTTCACATTAAAAGTAACAGACATAGCTAAGTCAGGCTTGAGAGAAAGATGCAAACCCTTCTCTTTTCTTACCATTGAACAATTGGCCCCGTCACGCCTTGAGGCATGTGTCAGTACCTCTCTTTCTATCGGCAGTGGAAAAAATAGCAGACAAACTGTCAAGGCAGAGTATACTGGCACCTTAAGTGGACCTCGTTGAAAAAAAAAGGTGAAATTTCCATAAAGTATGCATTGGTGGTTCAGTGGTAGAATTCTTGCCTGCCACGCAGGAGGCCCGGGTTCGATTCCCGGCTAATGCAGTCGACTAACTTTGGCCAAACTACTTGTATCTCGAAGGTTGAGTCTAATGGTCGTCATTTCCTTCTGGAATTTGTGTCTTTGTGCACTAGAAAATGAAAAGATAGTAAAGTGTACCATTCTATCATTTGAAATTTTAATCTTTTATGTGGCAACGAGTTTGACTTGAAATTGAGATCACAAACTGCAAGTAAGAACTGTTCATCAATAAGCAACATAAAGTAACCACACAGCTTTCTGTTTACAGGGTATGGGTATGAAGGTATGTCTAAGAATCTCATAGGATCAAAAGCCTTAGCCCTTCAGGTCTAAATCACTTTTGTATTGGGCTGTTGATTGTGGCAGGCCAGCTAGCATTTAAGCCCCACCCTGCCCCTGGTGTGAGTTGTTTGTTCATCAAGAGGACTATCGTTATTGCGATAAAATACTCAAAGTTAAATAGGAAGGGATTCTGAGTTTTACATAGACTACATACTTCCACTACTAGCTACAATTGCTTAGAAATTACTTTAAAAGCGTGGATATGTCATCAGCTGGTAACTTTTCTTCCGGACTATTGAAAGGTTGGACAGAAACACTTGTCCTGACCCAATGGCTCTGTTAATAACATGTGGACTATTTGGACAAAAAAGTACTGGAGATCAATGTTCTAGAATACAAACATGTAACAAACATTTTCTGACTTTTGATATGATGGTTTTGTGACGGACATGAAGTCTTTCAAATTTCTCTTTGTTTTACCCAAGGTTTTTGCCCACTATCATAGGAAACTGGCCTCGTTGGCGCAGTAGTCAGCGGTCAGTCACATGATCTAAAGGTTGTGAGTTCAACTCTCACACGGGCAAGTGTCATATTGTCTTATATGATCTTCTTATTACAGCAAGGTTCCAGTGTTAATTCAACAAGAAAGGAGCTGAAACTGTGGAAACTCTTCAGTTAAGGTGCACTTGTATTTTCTGCTGAAAAATTCAAAGAGTAGTTGTACGTTTCTTGGAAAGACAGAGCCAGCTACAAGTTGTGCTACTTGCAGACCAGGGAGTGCTTGTTTATTAAGTACAGAGAATATAGACTGACAGAGCGTTCCATAGCTGCTATAACCCTAACATTTGATATTATTTCTGAGGAGGTGATATAATATATACGTTTATGCCGTAGATGTGCAGGGACCGAGCATTCATAGTTGTGCTTGAGTCGTGCTACAAATACACAGCCGAAACGCTAGTAGCATTAGAGTTTCTATGCTAGCGTTGAGTATCTTCCGGTTTCCTGTCAGCTTATTCACAAATTCTCTGGCCTCTGCTTACTTCCTAAACAATGGCGAAAGTTAGTCATCGGATCGTGTTGGAGTTGGAACTGGTAGATTCTGAAGAGCAATGACTTGTACATAAAGAACGGCAACGGAGAAAAGAAAGATGTCGTCCGTTTTTCTTCCTCCAACTCAATTGAAATCTGGCTGCGAATCTGCCAGAAATGCGATGCTATCAAGCGGACCAATCACAGCTCTTATTGTGTTTATAGACAAAAAATGCATGGGTCAGACCTTCTCTTAGGTGTCTTGCAGTTGGTTGTTCACATTAAAAGTAACAGACATAGCTAAGTCAGGCTTGAGAGAAAGATGCAAACCCTTCTCTTTTCTTACCATTGAACAATTGGCCCCGTCACGCCTTGAGGCATGTGTCAGTACCTCTCTTTCTATCGGCAGTGGAAAAAATAGCAGACAAACTGTCAAGGCACAGTATACTGGCACCTTAAGTGGACCTCGTCAAAAATTCAAAAAGGTGAAATTTCCATAAAATATGCATTGGTGGTTCAGTGGTAGAATTCTCGCCTGCCACGCGGGAGGCCCGGGTTCGATTCCCGGCTAATGCAGTCGACTAACTCTGGCCAAACTACTTTTATCTCGAAGGTTGAATCTAATGGTCGTCATTTCCTTCTGGAATTTGTGTCTTTGTGCACTAGAAAATGAAAAGATAGTAAAGTGTACCATTCTATCATTTGAAATTTTAATCTTTTATGTGGCAACGAGTTTGACTTGAAATTGAGATCACAAACTGCAAGTAAGAACTGTTCATCAATAAGCAACATAAAGTAACCACACAGCTTTCTGTTTACAGGGTATGGGTATGAAGGTATGTCTAAGAATCTCATAGGATCAAAAGCCTTAGCCCTTCAGGTCTAAATCACTTTTGTATTGGGCTGTTGTTTGTGGCAGGCCAGCTAGCATTTAAGCCCCACCCTGCCCCTGCTGTGAGTTGTTTGTTCATCAAGAGGACTATCGTTATTGCGATAAAATACTCAAAGTTAAATAGGAAGGGATTCTGAGTTTTACATAGACTACATACTTCATTTGATATTATTTCTGAGGAGGTGATATAATATATACGTTTATGCCGTAGATGTGCAGGGACCGAGCATTCATAGTTGTGCTTGAGTCGTGCTGCAAATACACAGCCGAAACGCTAGTAGCATTAGAGTTTCTATGCTAGCGTTGAGTATCTTCCAGTTTCCTGTCAGCTTATTTTCAAATTCTCTTCCTAAACAATGGCGAAAGTTAGTCATCGGATCGTGTTGGAGTTGGAACTGGTAGATTCTGAAGAGCAATGACTTGTACATAAAGAACGGCAACGGAGAAAAGAAAGATGTCGTCCGTTTTTCTTCCTCCAACTCAATTGAAATCTGGCTGCGAATCTGCCAGAAATGCGATGCTATCAAGCGGACCAATCACAGCTCTTATTGTGTTTATAGATAAAAATGCATGGGTCAGACCTTCTCTTAGGTGTCTTGCAGTTGGTTGTTCACATTAAAAGTAACAGACATAGCTAAGTCAGGCTTGAGAGAAAGATGCAAACCCTTCTCTTTTCTTACCATTGAACAATTGGCCCCGTCACGCCTTGAGGCATGTGTCAGTACCTCTCTTTCTATCGGCAGTGGAAAAAATAGCAGACAAACTGTCAAGGCAGAGTATACTGGCACCTTAAGTGGACCTCGTTGAAAAAAAAAGGTGAAATTTCCATAAAGTATGCATTGGTGGTTCAGTGGTAGAATTCTTGCCTGCCACGCAGGAGGCCAGGGTTCGATTCCCGGCTAATGCAGTCGACTAACTTTGGCCAAACTACTTGTATCTCGAAGGTTGAGTCTAATGGTCGTCATTTCCTTCTGGAATTTGTGTCTTTGTGCACTAGAAAATGAAAAGATAGTAAAGTGTACCATTCTATCATTTGAAATTTTAATCTTTTATGTGGCAACGAGTTTGACTTGAAATTGAGATCACAAACTGCAAGTAAGAACTGTTCATCAATAAGCAACATAAAGTAACCACACAGCTTTCTGTTTACAGGGTATGGGTATGAAGGTATGTCTAAGAATCTCATAGGATCAAAAGCCTTAGCCCTTCAGGTCTAAATCACTTTTGTATTGGGCTGTTGATTGTGGCAGGCCAGCTAGCATTTAAGCCCCACCCTGCCCCTGGTGTGAGTTGTTTGTTCATCAAGAGGACTATCGTTATTGCGATAAAATACTCAAAGTTAAATAGGAAGGGATTCTGAGTTTTACATAGACTACATACTTCCACTACTAGCTACAATTGCTTAGAAATTACTTTAAAAGCGTGGATATGTCATCAGCTGGTAACTTTTCTTCCGGACTATTGAAAGGTTGGACAGAAACACTTGTCCTGACCCAATGGCTCTGTTAATAACATGTGGACTATTTGGACAAAAAAGTACTGGAGATCAATGTTCTAGAATACAAACATGTAACAAACATTTTCTGACTTTTGATATGATGGTTTTGTGACGGACATGAAGTCTTTCAAATTTCTCTTTGTTTTACCCAAGGTTTTTGCCCACTATCATAGGAAACTGGCCTCGTTGGCGCAGTAGTCAGCGGTCAGTCACATGATCTAAAGGTTGTGAGTTCAACTCTCACACGGGCAAGTGTCATATTGTCTTATATGATCTTCTTATTACAGCAAGGTTCCAGTGTTAATTCAACAAGAAAGGAGCTGAAACTGTGGAAACTCTTCAGTTAAGGTGCACTTGTATTTTCTGCTGAAAAATTCAAAGAGTAGTTGTACGTTTCTTGGAAAGACAGAGCCAGCTACAAGTTGTGCTACTTGCAGACCAGGGAGTGCTTGTTTATTAAGTACAGAGAATATAGACTGACAGAGCGTTCCATAGCTGCTATAACCCTAACATTTGATATTATTTCTGAGGAGGTGATATAATACATACGTTTATGCCGTAGATGTGCAGGGACCGAGCATTCATAGTTGTGCTTGAGTCGTGCTACAAATACACAGCCGAAACGCTAGTAGCATTAGAGTTTCTATGCTAGCGTTGAGTATCTTCCGGTTTCCTGTCAGCTTATTCACAAATTCTCTGGCCTCTGCTTACTTCCTAAACAATGGCGAAAGTTAGTCATCGGATCGTGTTGGAGTTGGAACTGGTAGATTCTGAAGAGCAATGACTTGTACATAAAGAACGGCAACGGAGAAAAGAAAGATGTCGTCCGTTTTTCTTCCTCCAACTCAATTGAAATCTGGCTGCGAATCTGCCAGAAATGCGATGCTATCAAGCGGACCAATCACAGCTCTTATTGTGTTTATAGATAAAAATGCATGGGTCAGACCTTCTCTTAGGTGTCTTGCAGTTGGTTGTTCACATTAAAAGTAACAGACATAGCTAAGTCAGGCTTGAGAGAAAGATGCAAACCCTTCTCTTTTCTTACCATTGAACAATTGGCCCCGTCACGCCTTGAGGCATGTGTCAGTACCTCTCTTTCTATCGGCAGTGGAAAAAATAGCAGACAAACTGTCAAGGCAGAGTATACTGGCACCTTAAGTGGACCTCGTTGAAAAAAAAAGGTGAAATTTCCATAAAGTATGCATTGGTGGTTCAGTGGTAGAATTCTTGCCTGCCACGCAGGAGGCCCGGGTTCGATTCCCGGCTAATGCAGTCGACTAACTTTGGCCAAACTACTTGTATCTCGAAGGTTGAGTCTAATGGTCATCATTTCCTTCTGGAATTTGTGTCTTTGTGCACTAGAAAATCAAAAGATAGTAAAGTGTACCATTCTATCATTTGAAATTTTAATCTTTTATGTGGCAACGAGTTTGACTTGAAATTGAGATCACAAACTGCAAGTAAGAACTGTTCATCAATAAGCAACATAAAGTAACCACACAGCTTTCTGTTTACAGGGTATGGGTATGAAGGTATGTCTAAGAATCTCATAGGATCAAAAGCCTTAGCCCTTCAGGTCTAAATCACTTTTGTATTGGGCTGTTGATTGTGGCAGGCCAGCTAGCATTTAAGCCCCACCCTGCCCCTGGTGTGAGTTGTTTGTTCATCAAGAGGACTATCGTTATTGCGATAAAATACTCAAAGTTAAATAGGAAGGGATTCTGAGTTTTACATAGACTACATACTTCCACTACTAGCTACAATTGCTTAGAAATTACTTTAAAAGCGTGGATATGTCATCAGCTGGTAACTTTTCTTCCGGACTATTGAAAGGTTGGACAGAAACACTTGTCCTGACCCAATGGCTCTGTTAATAACATGTGGACTATTTGGACAAAAAAGTACTGGAGATCAATGTTCTAGAATACAAACATGTAACAAACATTTTCTGACTTTTGATATGATGGTTTTGTGACGGACATGAAGTCTTTCAAATTTCTCTTTGTTTTACCCAAGGTTTTTGCCCACTATCATAGGAAACTGGCCTCGTTGGCGCAGTAGTCAGCGGTCAGTCACATGATCTAAAGGTTGTGAGTTCAACTCTCACACGGGCAAGTGTCATATTGTCTTATATGATCTTCTTATTACAGCAAGGTTCCAGTGTTAATTCAACAAGAAAGGAGCTGAAACTGTGGAAACTCTTGTATTTTCTGCTGAAAAATTCAAAGAGTAGTTGTACGTTTCTGGTGAAAGACAGAGCCAGCTACAAGTTGTGCTACTTGCAGACCAGGGAGTGCTTGTTTATTAAGTACAGAGAATATAGACTGACAGAGCGTTCCATGGCTGCTATAACCCTAACATTTGATATTATTTCTGAGGAGGTTATATAATATATACGTTTATGCCGTAGATGTGCAGGGGCCGAGCATTCATAGTTGTGCTTGAGTTGTGCTGCAAATACACAGCCGAAACGCTAGTAGCATTAGAGTTTCTATGCTATCGTTGAGTATCTTCCGGTTTCCTGTCAGCTTATTTACAAATTCTCTGGCCTCTGCTTACTTCCTAAACAATGGCGAAAGTTAGTCATCGGATCTTGTTGGAGTTGGAACTGGTAGATTCTGAAGAGCAATGACTTGTACATAAAGAACGGCAACGGAGAAAAGAAAGATGTCGTCCGTTTTTCTTCCTCCAACTCAATTGAAATCTGGCTGCGAATCTGCCAGAAATGCGATGTTATCAAGCGGACCAATCACAGCTCTTATTGTGTTTATAGATAAAAATGCATGGGTCAGACCTTCTCTTGGGTGTCTTGCAGTTGGTTGTTCACATTAAAAGTAACAGACATAGCTAAGTCAGGCTTGAGAGAAAGATGCAAACCCTTCTCTTTTCTTACCATTGAACAATTGGCCCCGTCACGCCTTGAGGCATGTGTCAGTACCTCTCTTTCTATCGGCAGTGGAAAAAATAGCAGACAAACTGTCAAGGCAGAGTATACTGGCACCTTAAGTGGACCTCGTCGAAAAAAAAAGGTGAAATTTCCATAAAATATGCATTGGTGGTTCAGTGGTAGAATTCTCGCCTGCCACGCGGGAGGCCCGGGTTCAATTCCCGGCTAATGCAGTCGACTAACTTTGGCCAAACTACTTGTATCTCGAAGGTTGAGTCTAATGGTCGTCATTTCCTTCTGGAATTTGTGTCTTTGTGCACTAGAAAATGAAAAGATAGTAAAGTGTACCATTCTATCATTTGAAATTTTAATCTTTTATGTGGCAACGAGTTTGACTTGAAATTGAGATCACAAACTGCAAGTAAGAACTGTTCATCAATAAGCAACATAAAGTAACCACACAGCTTTCTGTTTACAGGGTATGGGTATGAAGGTATGTCTAAGAATCTCATAGGATCAAAAGCCTTAGCCCTTCAGGTCTAAATCACTTTTGTATTGGGCTGTTGATTGTGGCAGGCCAGCTAGCATTTAAGCCCCACCCTGCCCCTGGTGTGAGTTGTTTGTTCATCAAGAGGACTATCGTTATTGCGATAAAATACTCAAAGTTAAATAGGAAGGGATTCTGAGTTTTACATAGACTACATACTTCCACTACTAGCTACAATTGCTTAGAAATTACTTTAAAAGCGTGGATATGTCATCAGCTGGTAACTTTTCTTCCGGACTATTGAAAGGTTGGACAGAAACACTTGTCCTGACCCAATGGCTCTGTTAATAACATGTGGACTATTTGGACAAAAAAGTACTGGAGATCAATGTTCTAGAATACAAACATGTAACAAACATTTTCTGACTTTTGATATGATGGTTTTGTGACGGACATGAAGTCTTTCAAATTTCTCTTTGTTTTACCCAAGGTTTTTGCCCACTATCATAGGAAACTGGCCTCGTTGGCGCAGTAGTCAGCGGTCAGTCACATGATCTAAAGGTTGTGAGTTCAACTCTCACACGGGCAGGTGTCATATTGTCTTATATGATCTTCTTATTACAGCAAGGTTCCAGTGTTAATTCAACAAGATAAGAGGATCCTCTTTGAAAAGAGCTTCAACTGTGGAAACTCTTCAGTGGATTGACTCATGTGCTTTAAGGTGCACTTGTATTTCCTGCTGAAAAATTCAAAGAGTAGTTGTACGTTTCTGGTGAAAGACAAAGCCAGCTACAAGTTGTGCTACTTGCAGACCAGGGAGTGCTTGTTTATTAAGTACAGAGAATATAGACTGACAGAGCGTTCCATAGCTGCTATAACCCTAACATTTGATATTATTTCTGAGGAGGTGATATAATATATACGTTTATGCCGTAGATTTGCAGGGACCGAGCATTCATAGTTGTGCTTGAGTCGTGCTGCAAATACACAGCCGAAACGCTAGTAGCATTAGAGTCTCTATGCTAGCGTTGACTATCTTCCGGTTTCCTGTCAGCTTATTTTCAAATTCTCTGGCCTCTGCTTACTTCCTAAACAATGGCGAAAGTTAGTCATCGGATCGTGTTGGAGTTGGAACTGGTAGATTCTGAAGAGCAATGACTTGTACATAAAGAACGGCAACGGAGAAAAGAAAGATGTCGTCCGTTTTTCTTCCTCCAACTCACTTGAAATCTGGCTGCGAATCTGCCAGAAATGCGATGCTATCAAGCGGACCAATCACAGCTCTTATTGTGTTTATAGATAAAAATGCAGGGGTCAGACCTTCTCTTAGGTGTCTTGCAGTTGGTTGTTCACATTAAAAGTAACAGACATAGCTAAGTCAGGCTTGAGAGAAAGATGCAAACCCTTCTCTTTTCTTACCATTGAACAATTGGCCCCGTCACGCCTTGAGGCATGTGTCAGTACCTCTCTTTCTATCGGCAGTGGAAAAAATAGCAGACAAACTGTCAAGGCACAGTATACTGGCACCTTAAGTGGACCTCGTCAAAAATTCAAGAAGGTGAAATTTCCATAAAATATGCATTGGTGGTTCAGTGGTAGAATTCTCGTCTGCCACGCGGGAGGCCCGGGTTCGATTCCCGGATAATGCAGTCGACTAACTTTGGCCAAACTACTTGTATCTCGAAGGTTGAGTCTATTGGTCGTCATTTCCTTCTGGAATTTGTGTCTTTGTGCACTAGAAAATGAAAAGATAGTAAAGTGTACCATTCTATCATTTGAAATTTTAATCTTTTATGTGGCAACGAGTTTGACTTGAAATTGAGATCACAAACTGCAAGTAAGAACTGTTCATCAATAAGCAACATAAAGTAACCACACAGCTTTCTGTTTACAGGGTATGGGTATGAAGGTATGTCTAAGAATCTCATAGGATCAAAAGCCTTAGCCCTTCAGGTCTAAATCACTTTTGTATTGGGCTGTTGATTGTGGCAGGCCAGCTAGCATTTAAGCCCCACCCTGCCCCTGGTGTGAGTTGTTTGTTCATCAAGAGGACTATCGTTATTGCGATAAAATACTCAAAGTTAAATAGGAAGGGATTCTGAGTTTTACATAGACTACATACTTCCACTACTAGCTACAATTGCTTAGAAATTACTTTAAAAGCGTGGATATGTCATCAGCTGGTAACTTTTCTTCCGGACTATTGAAAGGTTGGACAGAAACACTTGTCCTGACCCAATGGCTCTGTTAATAACATGTGGACTATTTGGACAAAAAAGTACTGGAGATCAATGTTCTAGAATACAAACATGTAACAAACATTTTCTGACTTTTGATATGATGGTTTTGTGACGGACATGAAGTCTTTCAAATTTCTCTTTGTTTTACCCAAGGTTTTTGCCCACTATCATAGGAAACTGGCCTCGTTGGCGCAGTAGTCAGCGGTCAGTCACATGATCTAAAGGTTGTGAGTTCAACTCTCACACGGGCAAGTGTCATATTGTCTTATATGATCTTCTTATTACAGCAAGGTTCCAGTGTTAATTCAACAAGAAAGGAGCTGAAACTGTGGAAACTCTTGTATTTTCTGCTGAAAAATTCAAAGAGTAGTTGTACGTTTCTTGGAAAGACAGAGCCAGCTACAAGTTGTGCTACTTGCAGACCAGGGAGTGCTTGTTTATTAAGTACAGAGAATATAGACTGACAGAGAGTGTTCCATGGCTGCTATAACCCCAACATTTGATATTATTTCTGAGGAGGTTATATAATATATACGTTTATGCCGTAGATGTGCAGGGGCCGAGCATTCATAGTTGTGCTTGAGTTGTGCTGCAAATACACAGCCGAAACGCTAGTAGCATTAGAGTTTCTATGCTATCGTTGAGTATCTTCCGGTTTCCTGTCAGCTTATTTACAAATTCTCTGGCCTCTGCTTACTTCCTAAACAATAGCGAAAGTTAGTCATCGGATCTTGTTGGAGTTGGAACTGGTAGATTCTGAAGAGCAATGACTTGTACATAAAGAACGGCAACGGAGAAAAGAAAGATGTCGTCCGTTTTTCTTCCTCCAACTCAATTGAAATCTGGCTGCGAATCTGCCAGAAATGCGATGTTATCAAGCGGACCAATCACAGCTCTTATTGTGTTTATAGATAAAAATGCATGGGTCAGACCTTCTCTTGGGTGTCTTGCAGTTGGTTGTTCACATTAAAAGTAACAGACATAGCTAAGTCAGGCTTGAGAGAAAGATGCAAACCCTTCTCTTTTCTTACCATTGAACAATTGGCCCCGTCACGCCTTGAGGCATGTGTCAGTACCTCTCTTTCTATCGGCAGTGGAAAAAATAGCAGACAAACTGTCAAGGCAGAGTATACTGGCACCTTAAGTGGACCTCGTCGAAAAAAAAAGGTGAAATTTCCATAAAATATGCATTGGTGGTTCAGTGGTAGAATTCTCGCCTGCCACGCGGGAGGCCCGGGTTCAATTCCCGGCTAATGCAGTCGACTAACTTTGGCCAAACTACTTGTATCTCGAAGGTTGAGTCTAATGGTCGTCATTTCCTTCTGGAATTTGTGTCTTTGTGCACTAGAAAATGAAAAGATAGTAAAGTGTACCATTCTATCATTTGAAATTTTAATCTTTTATGTGGCAACGAGTTTGACTTGAAATTGAGATCACAAACTGCAAGTAAGAACTGTTCATCAATAAGCAACATAAAGTAACCACACAGCTTTCTGTTTACAGGGTATGGGTATGAAGGTATGTCTAAGAATCTCATAGGATCAAAAGCCTTAGCCCTTCAGGTCTAAATCACTTTTGTATTGGGCTGTTGATTGTGGCAGGCCAGCTAGCATTTAAGCCCCACCCTGCCCCTGGTGTGAGTTGTTTGTTCATCAAGAGGACTATCGTTATTGCGATAAAATACTCAAAGTTAAATAGGAAGGGATTCTGAGTTTTACATAGACTACATACTTCCACTACTAGCTACAATTGCTTAGAAATTACTTTAAAAGCGTGGATATGTCATCAGCTGGTAACTTTTCTTCCGGACTATTGAAAGGTTGGACAGAAACACTTGTCCTGACCCAATGGCTCTGTTAATAACATGTGGACTATTTGGACAAAAAAGTACTGGAGATCAATGTTCTAGAATACAAACATGTAACAAACATTTTCTGACTTTTGATATGATGGTTTTGTGACGGACATGAAGTCTTTCAAATTTCTCTTTGTTTTACCCAAGGTTTTTGCCCACTATCATAGGAAACTGGCCTCGTTGGCGCAGTAGTCAGCGGTCAGTCACATGATCTAAAGGTTGTGAGTTCAACTCTCACACGGGCAGGTGTCATATTGTCTTATATGATCTTCTTATTACAGCAAGGTTCCAGTGTTAATTCAACAAGAAAGGAGCTGAAACTGTGGAAACTCTTGTATTTTCTGCTGAAAAATTCAAAGAGTAGTTGTACGTTTCTTGGAAAGACAGAGCCAGCTACAAGTTGTGCTACTTGCAGACCAGGGAGTGCTTGTTTATTAAGTACAGAGAATATAGACTGACAGAGAGTGTTCCATGGCTGCTATAACCCCAACATTTGATATTATTTCTGAGGAGGTTATATAATATATACGTTTATGCCGTAGATGTGCAGGGGCCGAGCATTCATAGTTGTGCTTGAGTTGTGCTGCAAATACACAGCCGAAACGCTAGTAGCATTAGAGTTTCTATGCTATCGTTGAGTATCTTCCGGTTTCCTGTCAGCTTATTTACAAATTCTCTGGCCTCTGCTTACTTCCTAAACAATAGCGAAAGTTAGTCATCGGATCTTGTTGGAGTTGGAACTGGTAGATTCTGAAGAGCAATGACTTGTACATAAAGAACGGCAACGGAGAAAAGAAAGATGTCGTCCGTTTTTCTTCCTCCAACTCAATTGAAATCTGGCTGCGAATCTGCCAGAAATGCGATGTTATCAAGCGGACCAATCACAGCTCTTATTGTGTTTATAGATAAAAATGCATGGGTCAGACCTTCTCTTGGGTGTCTTGCAGTTGGTTGTTCACATTAAAAGTAACAGACATAGCTAAGTCAGGCTTGAGAGAAAGATGCAAACCCTTCTCTTTTCTTACCATTGAACAATTGGCCCCGTCACGCCTTGAGGCATGTGTCAGTACCTCTCTTTCTATCGGCAGTGGAAAAAATAGCAGACAAACTGTCAAGGCAGAGTATACTGGCACCTTAAGTGGACCTCGTCGAAAAAAAAAGGTGAAATTTCCATAAAATATGCATTGGTGGTTCAGTGGTAGAATTCTCGCCTGCCACGCGGGAGGCCCGGGTTCAATTCCCGGCTAATGCAGTCGACTAACTTTGGCCAAACTACTTGTATCTCGAAGGTTGAGTCTAATGGTCGTCATTTCCTTCTGGAATTTGTGTCTTTGTGCACTAGAAAATGAAAAGATAGTAAAGTGTACCATTCTATCATTTGAAATTTTAATCTTTTATGTGGCAACGAGTTTGACTTGAAATTGAGATCACAAACTGCAAGTAAGAACTGTTCATCAATAAGCAACATAAAGTAACCACACAGCTTTCTGTTTACAGGGTATGGGTATGAAGGTATGTCTAAGAATCTCATAGGATCAAAAGCCTTAGCCCTTCAGGTCTAAATGACTTTTGTATTGGGCTGTTGTTTGTGGCAGGCCAGCTAGCATTTAAGCCCCACCCTGCCCCTGCTGTGAGTTGTTTGTTCATCAAGAGGACTATCGTTATTGCGATAAAATACTCAAAGTTAAATAGGAAGGGATTCTGAGTTTTACATAGACTACATACTTCCACTACTAGCTACAATTGCTTAGAAATTACTTTAAAAGCTTGGATATGTCATCAGCTGGTAACTTTTCTTCCGGACTATTGAAAGGTTGGACAGAAACACTTGTCCTGACCCAATGGCTCTGTTAATAACATGTGGACTATTTGGACAAAAAAGTACTGGAGATCAATGTTCTAGAATACAAACATGTAACAAACATTTTCTGACTTTTGATATGATGGTTTTGTGACGGACATGAAGTCTTTCAAATTTCTCTTTGTTTTACCCAAGGTTTTTGCCCATTTTTGCAAGAAACAGGCCTCGTTGGCGCAGTAGGCAGCGCTTCAGTCTCATAATCTGAAGGTCGTGAGTTCAACCCTCACACGGGGCAGGTGTCATATTGTCTTATATGATCTTCTTATTACAGCAAGGTTCCAGTGTTAATTCAACAAGATAAGAGGATCCTCTTTGAAAAGAGCTTCAACTGTGGAAACTCTTCAGTGGATTGACTCATGTGCTTTAAGGTGCACTTGTATTTCCTGCTGAAAAATTCAAAGAGTAGTTGTACCTTTCTGGTGAAAGACACAGCCAGCTACAAGTTGTGCTACCTGCAGACCAGGGAGTGCTTGTTTATTAAGTACAGAGAATATAGACTGACAGAGCGTTCCATAGCTGCTATAACCCTAACATTTGATATTATTTCTGAGGAGGTGATATAATATATACGTTTATGCCGTAGATGTGCAGGGACCGAGCATTCATAGTTGTGCTTGAGTCGTGCTGCAAATACACAGCCGAAACACTAGTAGCATTAGAGTTTCTATGCTAGCGTTGAGTATCTTCCGGTTTCCTGTCAGCTTATTTTCAAATTCTCTTCCTAAACAATGGCGAAAGTTAGTCATCGGATCGTGTTGGAGTTGGAACTGGTAGATTCTGAAGAGCAATGACTTGTACATAAAGAACGGCAACGAAGAAAAGAACGATGTAGTCCGTTTTTGTTCCTTCAACTCAATTCAAATCTGGCTGTGAATCTGCCGGAAATGCAATGCTATCAAGCGGACAAATCACAGCTCTTATGGTGATTATAGTTAAAAATGCATGGGTCAGACCTTCTCTTAGGTGTCTTGCACTTGGTTGTTCACATTAAAAGTAACAGACATAGCTAAGTCAGGCTTGAGAGAAAGATACAAACCCTTCTCTTTTCTTACCATTGAACAATTGGCCCCGTCACGCCTTGAGGCATGTGTCAGTACCTCTCTTTCTATCGGCAGTGGAAAAAATAGCAGACAAACTGTCAAGGCACAGTATACTGGCAACTTAAGTGGACCTTGTCAAAAAAAAAGTAACATTTCCATAAAGTATGCATTGGTGGTTCAGTGGTAGAATTCTCGCCTGCCACGCGGGAGGCCCGGGTTCAATTCCCGGCTAATGCAGTCGACTAACTTTGGCCAAACTACTTGTATCTCGAAGGTTGAGTCTAATGGTCGTCATTTCCTTCTGGAATTTGTGTCTTTGTGCACTAGAAAAAGGAAAAGATAGTAATGTGTACCATTCTATCATTTGAAATTTTAATCTTTTATGTGGCAACGAGTTTGACTTGAAATTGAGATCACAAACTGCAAGTAAGAACTGTTCATCAATAAGCAACATAAAGTAACCACACAGCTTTCTGTTTACAGGGTATGGGTATGAAGGTATGTCTAAGAATCTCATAGGATCAAAAGCCTTAGCCCTTCAGGTCTAAATCACTTTTGTATTGGGCTGTTGATTGTGGCAGGCCAGCTAGCATTTAAGCCCCACCCTGCCCCTGGTGTGAGTTGTTTGTTCATCAAGAGGACTATCGTTATTGCGATAAAATACTCAAAGTTAAATAGGAAGGGATTCTGAGTTTTACATAGACTACATACTTCCACTACTAGCTACAATTGCTTAGAAATTACTTTAAAAGCGTGGATATGTCATCAGCTGGTAACTTTTCTTCCGGACTATTGAAAGGTTGGACAGAAACACTTGTCCTGACCCAATGGCTCTGTTAATAACATGTGGACTATTTGGACAAAAAAGTACTGGAGATCAATGTTCTAGAATACAAACATGTAACAAACATTTTCTGACTTTTGATATGATGGTTTTGTGACGGACATGAAGTCTTTCAAATTTCTCTTTGGCCCCGTCACGCCTTGAGGCATGTGTCAGTACCTCTCTTTCTATCGGCAGTGGAAAAAATAGCAGACAAACTGTCAAGGCAGAGTATACTGGCACCTTAAGTGGACCTCGTCGAAAAAAAAAGGTGAAATTTCCATAAAATATGCATTGGTGGTTCAGTGGTAGAATTCTCGCCTGCCACGTGGGAGACCCGGGTTCAATTCCCGGCTAATGCAGTCGACTAACTTTGGCCAAACTATTTGTATCTCGAAGGTTGAGTCTAATGGTCGTCATTTCCTTCTGGAATTTGTGTCTTTGTGCACTAGAAAATGAAAAGATAGTAATGTGTACCATTCTATCATTTGAAATTTTAATCTTTTATGTGGCAACGAGTTTGACTTGAAATTGAGATCACAAACTGCAAGTAAGAACTGTTCATCAATAAGCAACATAAAGTAACCACACAGCTTTCTGTTTACAGGGTATGGGTATGAAGGTATGTCTAAGAATCTCATAGGATCAAAAGCCTTAGCCCTTCAGGTCTAAATCACTTTTGTATTGGGCTGTTGATTGTGGCAGGCCAGCTAGCATTTAAGCCCCACCCTGCCCCTGGTGTGAGTTGTTTGTTCATCAAGAGGACTATCGTTATTGCGATAAAATACTCAAAGTTAAATAGGAAGGGATTCTGAGTTTTACATAGACTACATACTTCCACTACTAGCTACAATTGCTTAGAAATTACTTTAAAAGCGTGGATATGTCATCAGCTGGTAACTTTTCTTCCGGACTATTGAAAGGTTGGACAGAAACACTTGTCCTGACCCAATGGCTCTGTTAATAACATGTGGACTATTTGGACAAAAAAGTACTGGAGATCAATGTTCTAGAATACAAACATGTAACAAACATTTTCTGACTTTTGATATGATGGTTTTGTGACGGACATGAAGTCTTTCAAATTTCTCTTTGGCCCCGTCACGCCTTGAGGCATGTGTCAGTACCTCTCTTTCTATCGGCAGTGGAAAAAATAGCAGACAAACTGTCAAGGCACAGTATACTGGCAACTTAAGTGGACCTCGTCAAAAAAAAAGTAACATTTCCATAAAGTATGCATTGGTGGTTCAGTGGTAGAATTCTTGCCTGCCACGCGGGAGGCCCGGGTTCGATTCCCGGCTAATGCATTCGACTAACTTTGGCCAAACTACTTGTATCTCGAAGGTTGAGTCTAATGGTCGTCATTTCCTTCTGGAATTTGTGTCTTTGTGCACTAGAAAATGAAAAGATAGTAATGTGTACCATTCTATCATTTGAAATTTTAATCTTTTATGTGGCAACGAGTTTGACTTGAAATTGAGATCACAAACTGCAAGTAAGAACTGTTCATCAATAAGCAACATAAAGTAACCACACAGCTTTCTGTTTACAGGGTATGGGTATGAAGGTATGTCTAAGAATCTCATAGGATCAAAAGCCTTAGCCCTTCAGGTCTAAATCACTTTTGTATTGGGCTGTTGATTGTGGCAGGCCAGCTAGCATTTAAGCCCCACCCTGCCCCTGGTGTGAGTTGTTTGTTCATCAAGAGGACTATCGTTATTGCGATAAAATACTCAAACTTAAATAGGAAGGGATTCTGAGTTTTACATAGACTACATACTTCCACTACTAGCTACAATTGCTTAGAAATGACTTTAAAAGCGTGGATATGTCATCAGCTGGTAACTTTTCTTCCGGACTATTGAAAGGTTGGACAGGAACACTTGTCCTGACCCAATGGCTCTGTTAATAACATGTGGACTATTTGGACAAAAAAGTACTGGAGATCAATGTTCTAGAATACAAACATGTAACAAACATTTTCTGACTTTTGATATGATGGTTTTGTGACGGACATGACGTCTTTCAAATTTCTCTTTGTTTTACCCAAGGTTTTTACCCACTATTATAGGAAACAGGCCTCGTTGGCGCAGTAGTCAGTGCGTCAGTCTCATAATCTGAAGGTCGTGAGTTCAACCCTCACACGGGGCAGGTGTCATATTGTCTTATATGATCTTCTTATTACAGCAAGGTTCCAGTGTTAATTCAACAAGTTAAGAGGATCCTCTTTGAAACTGTGGAAACTCTTCAGTGGATTGACTCATGTGCTTTAAGGTGCACTTGTATTTCCTGCTGAAAAATTCAAAGAGTAGTTGTACGTTTCTGGTGAAAGACAGAGCCAGCTACAAGTTGTGCTACTTGCAGACCAGGGAGTGCTTGTTTATTAAGTACAGAGAATATAGACTGACAGAGCGTTCCATAGCTGCTATAACCCTAACATTTGATATTATTTCTGAGGAGGTGATATAATATATACGTTTATGCCGTAGATGTGCAGGGACCGAGCATTCATAGTTGTGCTTGAGTCGTGCTGCAAATACACAGCCGAAACGCTAGTAGCATTAGAGTTTCTATGCTAGCGTTGAGTATCTTCCGGTTTCCTGTCAGCTTATTTTCAAATTCTCTTCCTAAACAATGGCGAAAGTTAGTCATCGGATCGTGTTGGAGTTGGAACTGGTAGATTCTGAAGAGCAATGACTTGTACATAAAGAACGGCAACGGAGAAAAGAAAGATGTCGTCCGTTTTTCTTCCTCCAACTCAATTGAAATCTGGCTGCGAATCTGCCAGAAATGCGATGCTATCAAGCGGACCAATCACAGCTCTTATTGTGTTTATAGATAAAAATGCATGGGTCAGACCTTCTCTTAGGTGTCTTGCAGTTGGTTGTTCACATTAAAAGTAACAGACATAGCTAAGTCAGGCTTGAGAGAAAGATGCAAACCCTTCTCTTTTCTTACCATTGAACAATTGGCCCCGTCACGCCTTGAGGCATGTGTCAGTACCTCTCTTTCTATCGGCAGTGGAAAAAATAGCAGACAAACTGTCAAGGCACAGTATACTGGCACCTTAAGTGGACCTCGTCAAAAATTCAAGAAGGTGAAATTTCCATAAAATATGCATTGGTGTTTCAGTGGTAGAATTCTCGTCTGCCACGCGTGAGGCCCGGGTTCGATTCCCGGCTAATGCAGTCGACTAACTCTGGCCAAACTACTTTTATCTCGAAGGTTGAATCTAATGGTCGTCATTTCCTTCTGGAATTTGTGTCTTTGTGCACTAGAAAATGAAAAGATAGTAAAGTGTACCATTCTATCATTTGAAATTTTAATCTTTTATGTGGCAACGAGTTTGACTTGAAAGTGAGATCACAAACTGCAAGTAAGAACTGTTCATCAATAAGCAACATAAAGTAACCACACAGCTTTCTGTTTACAGGGTATGGGTATGAAGGTATGTCTAAGAATCTCTTAGGATCAAAAGCCTTAGCACTTCAGGTCTATATCACTTTTGTATTGGGCTGTTGTTTGTGGCAGGCCAGCTAGGGCTTTAAGCCCCACCCTGCCCCAGGTGTGAGTTGTTTGTTCATCAAGAGGACTATCGTTATTGCGATAAAATACTCAAACTTAAATAGGAAGGGATTCTGAGTTTTACATAGACTACATACTTCCACTACTAGCTACAATTGCTTAGAAATGACTTTAAAAGCGTGGATATGTCATCAGCTGGTAACTTTTCTTCCGGACTATTGAAAGGTTGGACAGAAACACTTGTCCTGACCCAATGGCTCTGTTAATAACATGTGGACTATTTGGACAAAAAAGTACTGGAGATCAATGTTCTAGAATACAAACATGTAACAAACATTTTCTGACTTTTGATATGATGGTTTTGTGACGGACATGAAGTCTTTCAAATTTCTCTTTGTTTTACCCAAGGTTTTTGCCCATTTTTGTAGGAAACAGGCCTCGTTGGCGCAGTAGTCAGCGCGTCAGTCACATGATCTAAAGGTTGTGAGTTCAACTCTCACACGGGGCAAGTGTCATATTGTCTTATATGATCTTCTTATTACAGCAAGGTTCCAGTGTTAATTCAACAAGTTAAGAGGATCCTCTTTGAAACTGTGGAAACTCTTCAGTGGATTGACTCATGTGCTTTAAGGTGCACTTGTATTTCCTGCTGAAAAATTCAAAGAGTAGTTGTACTATTCTGGTGAAAGACAGAGCCAGCTACAAGTTGTGCTACTTGCAGACCAGGGAGTGCTTGTTTATTAAGTACAGAGAATATAGACTGACAGAGCGTTCCATGGCTGCTATAACCCTAACATTTGATATTATTTCCGAGGAGGTGATATAATATATACGTTTATGCCGTAGATGTGCAGGGACCGAGCATTCATAGTTGTCCTTGAGTCGTGCTGCAAATACACAGCCGAAACACTAGTAGCATTAGAGTTTCTATGCTAGCGTTGCGTATCTTCCGGTTTCCTGTCAGCTTATTTACAAATTCTCTGGCCTCTGCTTACTTCCTAAACAAAGACAGAAGTTAGTCAGCGGATCGTGTTGGAGTTGGAACTGGTAGATTCTGAAGAGCAATGACTTGTACATAAAGAACGGCAACGAAGAAAAGAACGATGTAGTCCGTTTTTGTTCCTTCAACTCAATTCAAATCTGGCTGTGAATCTGCCGGAAATGCAAGGCTATCAAGCGGACCAATCACAGCTCTTATGGTGATTATAGTTAAAAATGCATGGGTCAGACCTTCTCTTAGGTGTCTTGCACTTGGTTGTTCACATTAAAAGTAACAGACATAGCTAAGTCAGGCTTGAGAGAAAGATACAAACCCTTCTCTTTTCTTACCATTGAACAATTGGCCCCGTCACGCCTTGAGGCATGTGTCAGTACCTCTCTTTCTATCGGCAGTGGAAAAAATAGCAGACAAACTGTCAAGGCACAGTATACTGGCAACTTAAGTGGACCTCGTCAAAAAAAAAGTAACATTTCCATAAAGTATGCATTGGTGGTTCAGTGGTAGAATTCTTGCCTGCCACGCGGGAGGCCCGGGTTCGATTCCCGGCTAATGCAGTCGACTAACTTTGGCCAAACTACTTGTATCTCGAAGGTTGAGTCTAATGGTCGTCATTTCCTTCTGGAATTTGTGTCTTTGTGCACTAGAAAATGAAAAGATAGTAAAGTGTACCATTCTATCATTTGAAATTTTAATCTTTTATGTGGCAACGAGTTTGACTTGAAAGTGAGATCACAAACTGCAAGTAAGAACTGTTCATCAATAAGCAACATAAAGTAACCACACAGCTTTCTGTTTACAGGGTATGGGTATGAAGGTATGTCTAAAAATCTCTTAGGATCAAAAGCCTTAGCACTTCATGTCTATATCACTTTTGTATTGGGCTGTTGTTTGTGGCAGGCCAGCTAGGCTTTAAGCCCCACCCTGCCCCAGGTTTGAGTTGTTTGTTCATCAAGAGGACTATCGTTATTGCGATAAAATACTCAAACTTAAATAGGAAGGGATTCTGAGTTTTACATAGACTACATACTTCCACTACTAGCTACAATTGCTTAGAAATGACTTTAAAAGCGTGGATATGTCATCAGCTGGTAACTTTTCTTCCGGACTATTGAAAGGTTGGACAGGAACACTTGTCCTGACCCAATGGCTCTGTTAATAACATGTGGACTATTTGGACAAAAAAGTACTGGAGATCAATGTTCTAGAATACAAACATGTAACAAACATTTTCTGACTTTTGATATGATGGTTTTGTGACGGACATGACGTCTTTCAAATTTCTCTTTGTTTTACCCAAGGTTTTTATCCACTATTATAGGAAACAGGCCTCGTTGGCGCAGTAGTCAGTGCGTCAGTCTCATAATCTGAAGGTCGTGAGTTCAACCCTCACACGGGGCAAGTGTCATATTGTCTTATATGATCTTCTTATTACAGCAAGGTTCCAGTGTTAATTCAACAAGTTAAGAGGATCCTCTTTGAAACTGTGGAAACTCTTCAGTGGATTGACTCATGTGCTTTAAGGTGCACTTGTATTTCCTGCTGAAAAATTCAAAGAGTAGTTGTACGTTTCTGGTGAAAGACAGAGCCAGCTACAAGTTGTGCTACTTGCAGACCAGGGAGTGCTTGTTTATTAAGTACAGAGAATATAGACTGACAGAGCGTTCCATGGCTGCTATAACCCTAACATTTGATATTATTTCTGAGGAGGTTATATAATATATACGTTTATGCCGTAGATGTGCAGGGGCCGAGCATTCATAGTTGTGCTTGAGTTGTGCTGCAAATACACAGCCGAAACGCTAGTAGCATTAGAGTTTCTATGCTAGCGTTGAGTATCTTCCGGTTTCCTGTCAGCTTATTTACAAATTCTCTGGCCTCTGCTTACTTCCTAAACAATGGCGAAAGTTAGTCATCGGATCGTGTTGGAGTTGGAACTGGTAGATTCTGAAGAGCAATGACTTGTACATAAAGAACGGCAACGGAGAAAAGAAAGATGTCGTCCGTTTTTCTTCCTCCAACTCAATTGAAATCTGGCTGCGAATCTGCCAGAAATGCGATGTTATCAAGCGGACCAATCACAGCTCTTATTGTGTTTATAGATAAAAATGCATGGGTCAGACCTTCTCTTGGGTGTCTTGCAGTTGGTTGTTCACATTAAAAGTAACAGACATAGCTAAGTCAGGCTTGAGAGAAAGATGCAAACCCTTCTCTTTTCTTACCATTGAACAATTGGCCCCGTCACGCCTTGAGGCATGTGTCAGTACCTCTCTTTCTATCGGCAGTGGAAAAAATAGCAGACAAACTGTCAAGGCAGAGTATACTGGCACCTTAAGTGGACCTCGTCGAAAAAAAAAGGTGAAATTTCCATAAAATATGCATTGGTGGTTCAGTGGTAGAATTCTCGCCTGCCACGCGGGAGGCCCGGGTTCAATTCCCGGCTAATGCAGTCGACTAACTTTGGCCAAACTACTTGTATCTCGAAGGTTGAGTCTAATGGTCGTCATTTCCTTCTGGAATTTGTGTCTTTGTGCACTAGAAAATGAAAAGATAGTAATGTGTACCATTCTATCATTTGAAATTTTAATCTTTTATGTGGCAACGAGTTTGACTTGAAATTGAGATCACAAACTGCAAGTAAGAACTGTTCATCAATAAGCAACATAAAGTAACCACACAGCTTTCTGTTTACAGGGTATGGGTATGAAGGTATGTCTAAGAATCTCATAGGATCAAAAGCCTTAGCCCTTCAGGTCTAAATCACTTTTGTATTGGGCTGTTGATTGTGGCAGGCCAGCTAGCATTTAAGCCCCACCCTGCCCCTGGTGTGAGTTGTTTGTTCATCAAGAGGACTATCGTTATTGCGATAAAATACTCAAAGTTAAATAGGAAGGGATTCTGAGTTTTACATAGACTACATACTTCCACTACTAGCTACAATTGCTTAGAAATTACTTTAAAAGCGTGGATATGTCATCAGCTGGTAACTTTTCTTCCGGACTATTGAAAGGTTGGACAGAAACACTTGTCCTGACCCAATGGCTCTGTTAATAACATGTGGACTATTTGGACAAAAAAGTACTGGAGATCAATGTTCTAGAATACAAACATGTAACAAACATTTTCTGACTTTTGATATGATGGTTTTGTGACGGACATGAAGTCTTTCAAATTTCTCTTTGGCCCCGTCACGCCTTGAGGCATGTGTCAGTACCTCTCTTTCTATCGGCAGTGGAAAAAATAGCAGACAAACTGTCAAGGCACAGTATACTGGCACCTCAAGTGGACCTCGTCGAAAAAAAAAGGTGAAATTTCCATAAAATATGCATTGGTGGTTCAGTGGTAGAATTCTCGCCTGCCACGCGGGAGGCCCGGGTTCAATTCCCGGCTAATGCAGTCGACTAACTTTGGCCAAACTACTTGTATCTCGAAGGTTGAGTCTAATGGTTGTCATTTCCTTCTGGAATTTGTGTCTTTGTGCACTAGAAAATGAAAAGATAGTAAAGTGTACCATTCTATCATTTGAAATTTTAATCTTTTATGTGGCAACGAGTTTGACTTGAAATTGAGATCACAAACTGCAAGTAAGAACTGTTCATCAATAAGCAACATAAAGTAACCACACAGCTTTCTGTTTACAGGGTATGGGTATGAAGGTATGTCTAAGAATCTCATAGGATCAAAAGCCTTAGCCCTTCAGGTCTAAATCACTTTTGTATTGGGCTGTTGTTTGTGGCAGGCCAGCTAGCATTTAAGCCCCACCCTGCCCCAGGTGTGAGTTGTTTGTTCATCAAGAGGACTATCGTTATTGCGATAAAATACTCAAACTTAAATAGGAAGGGATTCTGAGTTTTACATAGACTACATACTTCCACTACTAGCTACAATTGCTTAGAAATGACTTTAAAAGCGTGGATATGTCATCAGCTGGTAACTTTTCTTCCGGACTGTTGAAAGGTTGGACAGGAACACTTGTCCTGACCCAATGGCTCTGTTAATAACATGTGGACTATTTGGACAAAAAAGTACTGGAGATCAATGTTCTAGAATACAAACATGTAACAAACATTTTCTGACTTTTGATATGATGGTTTTGTGAAGGACATGACGTCTTTCAAATTTCTCTTTGTTTTACCCAAGGTTTTTACCCACTATTATAGGAAACAGGCCTCGTTGGCGCAGTAGTCAGTGCGTCAGTTTCATAATCTGAAGGTCATGAGTTCAACTCTCACACCGGGCAATTGTCATATTGTCTTATATGATCTTCTTATTACAGCAAGGTTCCAGTGTTAATTCAACAAGTTAAGAGGATCCTCTTTGAAACTGTGGAAACTCTTCAGTGGATTGACTCATGTGCTTTAAGGTGCACTTGTATTTCCTGCTGAAAAATTCAAAGAGTACTTGTACGTTTCTGGTGAAACACAGAGCCAGCTACAAGTTGTGCTACTTGCAGACCAGGGAGTGCTTGTTTATTAAGTACAGAGAATATAGACTGACAGAGCGTTCCATGGCTGCTATAACCCTAACATTTGATATTATTTCCGAGGAGGTGATATAATATATACGTTTATGCCGTAGATGTGCAGGGACCGAGCATTCATAGTTGTCCTTGAGTCGTGCTGCAAATACACAGCCGAAACGCTAGTAGCATTAGAGTTTCTATGCTAGCGTTGCGTATCTTCCGGTTTCCTGTCAGCTTATTTACAAATTATCTGGCCTCTGCTTACTTCCTAAACAATGACAAAAGTTAGTCAGCGGATCGTGTTGGAGTTGGAACTGGTAGATTCTGAAGAGCAATGACTTGTACATAAAGAACGGCAACGAAGAAAAGAACGATGTAGTCCGTTTTTGTTCCTTCAACTCAATTCAAATCTGGCTGTGAATCTGCCGGAAATGCAATGCTATCAAGCGGACCAATCACAGCTCTTATGGTGATTATAGTTAAAAATGCATGGGTCAGACCTTCTCTTAGGTGTCTTGCAGTTGGTTGTTCACATTAAAAGTAACAGACATAGCTAAGTCAGGCTTGAGAGAAAGATACAAACCCTTCTCTTTTCTTACCATTGAACAATTGGCCCCGTCACGCCTTGAGGCATGTGTCAGTACCTCTCTTTCTATCGGCAGTGGAAAAAATAGCAGACAAACTGTCAAGGCACAGTATACTGGCAACTTAAGTGGACCTCGTCAAAAAAAAAGTAACATTTCCATAAAGTATGCATTGGTGGTTCAGTGGTAGAATTCTTGCCTGCCACGCGGGAGGCCCGGGTTTGATTCCCGGCTAATGCAGTCGACTAACTTTGGCCAAACTACTTGTATCTCGAAGGTTGAGTCTAATGGTCGTCATTTCCTTCTGGAATTTGTGTCTTTGTGCACTAGAAAATGAAAAGATAGTAAAGTGTACCATTCTATCATTTGAAATTTTAATCTTTTATGTGGCAACGAGTTTGACTTGAAATTGAGATCACAAACTGCGAGTAAGAACTGTTCATCAATAAGCAACATAAAGTAACCACACAGCTTTCTGTTTACAGGGTATGGGTATGAAGGTATGTCTAAGAATATCATAAAGCCTTAGCCCTTCAGGTCTAAATGACTTTTGTATTGGGCTGTTGTTTGTGGCAGGCCAGCTAGCATTTAAGCCCCACCCTGCCCCTGCTGTGAGTTGTTTGTTCATCAAGAGGACTATCGTTATTGCGATAAAATACTCAAAGTTAAATAGGAAGGGATTCTGAGTTTTACATAGACTACATACTTCCACTACTAGCTACAATTGCTTAGAAATTACTTTAAAAGCTTGGATATGTCATCAGCTGGTAACTTTTCTTCCGGACTATTGAAAGGTTGGACAGAAACACTTGTCCTGACCCAATGGCTCTGTTAATAACATGTGGACTATTTGGACAAAAAAGTACTGGAGATCAATGTTCTAGAATACAAACATGTAACAAACATTTTCTGACTTTTGATATGATGGTTTTGTGACGGACATGAAGTCTTTCAAATTTCTCTTTGTTTTACCCAAGGTTTTTGCCCATTTTTGCAAGAAACAGGCCTCGTTGGCGCAGTAGGCAGCGCTTCAGTCTCATAATCTGAAGGTCGTGAGTTCAACCCTCACACGGGGCAGGTGTCATATTGTCTTATATGATCTTCTTATTACAGCAAGGTTCCAGTGTTAATTCAACAAGATAAGAGGATCCTCTTTGAAAAGAGCTTCAACTGTGGAAACTCTTCAGTGGATTGACTCATGTGCTTTAAGGTGCACTTGTATTTCCTGCTGAAAAATTCAAAGAGTAGTTGTACCTTTCTGGTGAAAGACACAGCCAGCTACAAGTTGTGCTACCTGCAGACCAGGGAGTGCTTGTTTATTAAGTACAGAGAATATAGACTGACAGAGCGTTCCATAGCTGCTATAACCCTAACATTTGATATTATTTCTGAGGAGGTGATATAATATATACGTTTATGCCGTAGATGTGCAGGGACCGAGCATTCATAGTTGTGCTTGAGTCGTGCTGCAAATACACAGCCGAAACACTAGTAGCATTAGAGTTTCTATGCTAGCGTTGAGTATCTTCCGGTTTCCTGTCAGCTTATTTTCAAATTCTCTTCCTAAACAATGGCGAAAGTTAGTCATCGGATCGTGTTGGAGTTGGAACTGGTAGATTCTGAAGAGCAATGACTTGTACATAAAGAACGGCAACGAAGAAAAGAACGATGTAGTCCGTTTTTGTTCCTTCAACTCAATTCAAATCTGGCTGTGAATCTGCCGGAAATGCAATGCTATCAAGCGGACAAATCACAGCTCTTATGGTGATTATAGTTAAAAATGCATGGGTCAGACCTTCTCTTAGGTGTCTTGCACTTGGTTGTTCACATTAAAAGTAACAGACATAGCTAAGTCAGGCTTGAGAGAAAGATACAAACCCTTCTCTTTTCTTACCATTGAACAATTGGCCCCGTCACGCCTTGAGGCATGTGTCAGTACCTCTCTTTCTATCGGCAGTGGAAAAAATAGCAGACAAACTGTCAAGGCACAGTATACTGGCAACTTAAGTGGACCTTGTCAAAAAAAAAGTAACATTTCCATAAAGTATGCATTGGTGGTTCAGTGGTAGAATTCTCGCCTGCCACGCGGGAGGCCCGGGTTCAATTCCCGGCTAATGCAGTCGACTAACTTTGGCCAAACTACTTGTATCTCGAAGGTTGAGTCTAATGGTCGTCATTTCCTTCTGGAATTTGTGTCTTTGTGCACTAGAAAAAGGAAAAGATAGTAATGTGTACCATTCTATCATTTGAAATTTTAATCTTTTATGTGGCAACGAGTTTGACTTGAAATTGAGATCACAAACTGCAAGTAAGAACTGTTCATCAATAAGCAACATAAAGTAACCACACAGCTTTCTGTTTACAGGGTATGGGTATGAAGGTATGTCTAAGAATCTCATAGGATCAAAAGCCTTAGCCCTTCAGGTCTAAATCACTTTTGTATTGGGCTGTTGATTGTGGCAGGCCAGCTAGCATTTAAGCCCCACCCTGCCCCTGGTGTGAGTTGTTTGTTCATCAAGAGGACTATCGTTATTGCGATAAAATACTCAAAGTTAAATAGGAAGGGATTCTGAGTTTTACATAGACTACATACTTCCACTACTAGCTACAATTGCTTAGAAATTACTTTAAAAGCGTGGATATGTCATCAGCTGGTAACTTTTCTTCCGGACTATTGAAAGGTTGGACAGAAACACTTGTCCTGACCCAATGGCTCTGTTAATAACATGTGGACTATTTGGACAAAAAAGTACTGGAGATCAATGTTCTAGAATACAAACATGTAACAAACATTTTCTGACTTTTGATATGATGGTTTTGTGACGGACATGAAGTCTTTCAAATTTCTCTTTGGCCCCGTCACGCCTTGAGGCATGTGTCAGTACCTCTCTTTCTATCGGCAGTGGAAAAAATAGCAGACAAACTGTCAAGGCAGAGTATACTGGCACCTTAAGTGGACCTCGTCGAAAAAAAAAGGTGAAATTTCCATAAAATATGCATTGGTGGTTCAGTGGTAGAATTCTCGCCTGCCACGTGGGAGACCCGGGTTCAATTCCCGGCTAATGCAGTCGACTAACTTTGGCCAAACTATTTGTATCTCGAAGGTTGAGTCTAATGGTCGTCATTTCCTTCTGGAATTTGTGTCTTTGTGCACTAGAAAATGAAAAGATAGTAATGTGTACCATTCTATCATTTGAAATTTTAATCTTTTATGTGGCAACGAGTTTGACTTGAAATTGAGATCACAAACTGCAAGTAAGAACTGTTCATCAATAAGCAACATAAAGTAACCACACAGCTTTCTGTTTACAGGGTATGGGTATGAAGGTATGTCTAAGAATCTCATAGGATCAAAAGCCTTAGCCCTTCAGGTCTAAATCACTTTTGTATTGGGCTGTTGATTGTGGCAGGCCAGCTAGCATTTAAGCCCCACCCTGCCCCTGGTGTGAGTTGTTTGTTCATCAAGAGGACTATCGTTATTGCGATAAAATACTCAAAGTTAAATAGGAAGGGATTCTGAGTTTTACATAGACTACATACTTCCACTACTAGCTACAATTGCTTAGAAATTACTTTAAAAGCGTGGATATGTCATCAGCTGGTAACTTTTCTTCCGGACTATTGAAAGGTTGGACAGAAACACTTGTCCTGACCCAATGGCTCTGTTAATAACATGTGGACTATTTGGACAAAAAAGTACTGGAGATCAATGTTCTAGAATACAAACATGTAACAAACATTTTCTGACTTTTGATATGATGGTTTTGTGACGGACATGAAGTCTTTCAAATTTCTCTTTGGCCCCGTCACGCCTTGAGGCATGTGTCAGTACCTCTCTTTCTATCGGCAGTGGAAAAAATAGCAGACAAACTGTCAAGGCACAGTATACTGGCAACTTAAGTGGACCTCGTCAAAAAAAAAGTAACATTTCCATAAAGTATGCATTGGTGGTTCAGTGGTAGAATTCTTGCCTGCCACGCGGGAGGCCCGGGTTCGATTCCCGGCTAATGCAGTCGACTAACTTTGGCCAAACTACTTGTATCTCGAAGGTTGAGTCTAATGGTCGTCATTTCCTTCTGGAATTTGTGTCTTTGTGCACTAGAAAATGAAAAGATAGTAATGTGTACCATTCTATCATTTGAAATTTTAATCTTTTATGTGGCAACGAGTTTGACTTGAAATTGAGATCACAAACTGCAAGTAAGAACTGTTCATCAATAAGCAACATAAAGTAACCACACAGCTTTCTGTTTACAGGGTATGGGTATGAAGGTATGTCTAAGAATCTCATAGGATCAAAAGCCTTAGCCCTTCAGGTCTAAATCACTTTTGTATTGGGCTGTTGATTGTGGCAGGCCAGCTAGCATTTAAGCCCCACCCTGCCCCTGGTGTGAGTTGTTTGTTCATCAAGAGGACTATCGTTATTGCGATAAAATACTCAAACTTAAATAGGAAGGGATTCTGAGTTTTACATAGACTACATACTTCCACTACTAGCTACAATTGCTTAGAAATGACTTTAAAAGCGTGGATATGTCATCAGCTGGTAACTTTTCTTCCGGACTATTGAAAGGTTGGACAGGAACACTTGTCCTGACCCAATGGCTCTGTTAATAACATGTGGACTATTTGGACAAAAAAGTACTGGAGATCAATGTTCTAGAATACAAACATGTAACAAACATTTTCTGACTTTTGATATGATGGTTTTGTGACGGACATGACGTCTTTCAAATTTCTCTTTGTTTTACCCAAGGTTTTTACCCACTATTATAGGAAACAGGCCTCGTTGGCGCAGTAGTCAGTGCGTCAGTCTCATAATCTGAAGGTCGTGAGTTCAACCCTCACACGGGGCAGGTGTCATATTGTCTTATATGATCTTCTTATTACAGCAAGGTTCCAGTGTTAATTCAACAAGTTAAGAGGATCCTCTTTGAAACTGTGCAAACTCTTCAGTGGATTGACTCATGTGCTTTAAGGTGCACTTGTATTTCCTGCTGAAAAATTCAAAGAGTAGTTGTACTATTCTGGTGAAAGACAGAGCCAGCTACAAGTTGTGCTACTTGCAGACCAGGGAGTGCTTGTTTATTAAGTACAGAGAATATAGACTGACAGAGCGTTCCATGGCTGCTATAACCCTAACATTTGATATTATTTCCGAGGAGGTGATATAATATATACGTTTATGCCGTAGATGTGCAGGGACCGAGCATTCATAGTTGTCCTTGAGTCGTGCTGCAAATACACAGCCGAAACACTAGTAGCATTAGAGTTTCTATGCTAGCGTTGCGTATCTTCCGGTTTCCTGTCAGCTTATTTACAAATTCTCTGGCCTCTGCTTACTTCCTAAACAAAGACAGAAGTTAGTCAGCGGATCGTGTTGGAGTTGGAACTGGTAGATTCTGAAGAGCAATGACTTGTACATAAAGAACGGCAACGAAGAAAAGAACGATGTAGTCCGTTTTTGTTCCTTCAACTCAATTCAAATCTGGCTGTGAATCTGCCGGAAATGCAATGCTATCAAGCGGACCAATCACAGCTCTTATGGTGATTATAGTTAAAAATGCATGGGTCAGACCTTCTCTTAGGTGTCTTGCACTTGGTTGTTCACATTAAAAGTAACAGACATAGCTAAGTCAGGCTTGAGAGAAAGATACAAACCCTTCTCTTTTCTTACCATTGAACAATTGGCCCCGTCACGCCTTGAGGCATGTGTCAGTACCTCTCTTTCTATCGGCAGTGGAAAAAATAGCAGACAAACTGTCAAGGCACAGTATACTGGCAACTTAAGTGGACCTCGTCAAAAAAAAAGTAACATTTCCATAAAGTATGCATTGGTGGTTCAGTGGTAGAATTCTTGCCTGCCACGCGGGAGGCCCGGGTTCGATTCCCGGCTAATGCAGTCGACTAACTTTGGCCAAACTACTTGTATCTCGAAGGTTGAGTCTAATGGTCGTCATTTCCTTCTGGAATTTGTGTCTTTGTGCACTAGAAAATGAAAAGATAGTAAAGTGTACCATTCTATCATTTGAAATTTTAATCTTTTATGTGGCAACGAGTTTGACTTGAAAGTGAGATCACAAACTGCAAGTAAGAACTGTTCATCAATAAGCAACATAAAGTAACCACACAGCTTTCTGTTTACAGGGTATGGGTATGAAGGTATGTCTAAGAATCTCTTAGGATCAAAAGCCTTAGCACTTCATGTCTATATCACTTTTGTATTGGGCTGTTGTTTGTGGCAGGCCAGCTAGGCTTTAAGCCCCACCCTGCCCCAGGTTTGAGTTGTTTGTTCATCAAGAGGACTATCGTTATTGCGATAAAATACTCAAACTTAAATAGGAAGGGATTCTGAGTTTTACATAGACTACATACTTCCACTACTAGCTACAATTGCTTAGAAATGACTTTAAAAGCGTGGATATGTCATCAGCTGGTAACTTTTCTTCCGGACTATTGAAAGGTTGGACAGGAACACTTGTCCTGACCCAATGGCTCTGTTAATAACATGTGGACTATTTGGACAAAAAAGTACTGGAGATCAATGTTCTAGAATACAAACATGTAACAAACATTTTCTGACTTTTGATATGATGGTTTTGTGACGGACATGACGTCTTTCAAATTTCTCTTTGTTTTACCCAAGGTTTTTATCCACTATTATAGGAAACAGGCCTCGTTGGCGCAGTAGTCAGTGCGTCAGTCTCATAATCTGAAGGTCGTGAGTTCAACCCTCACACGGGGCAAGTGTCATATTGTCTTATATGATCTTCTTATTACAGCAAGGTTCCAGTGTTAATTCAACAAGTTAAGAGGATCCTCTTTGAAACTGTGGAAACTCTTCAGTGGATTGACTCATGTGCTTTAAGGTGCACTTGTATTTCCTGCTGAAAAATTCAAAGAGTAGTTGTACGTTTCTGGTGAAAGACAGAGCCAGCTACAAGTTGTGCTACTTGCAGACCAGGGAGTGCTTGTTTATTAAGTACAGAGAATATAGACTGACAGAGCGTTCCATGGCTGCTATAACCCTAACATTTGATATTATTTCTGAGGAGGTTATATAATATATACGTTTATGCCGTAGATGTGCAGGGGCCGAGCATTCATAGTTGTGCTTGAGTTGTGCTGCAAATACACAGCCGAAACGCTAGTAGCATTAGAGTTTCTATGCTAGCGTTGAGTATCTTCCGGTTTCCTGTCAGCTTATTTACAAATTCTCTGGCCTCTGCTTACTTCCTAAACAATGGCGAAAGTTAGTCATCGGATCGTGTTGGAGTTGGAACTGGTAGATTCTGAAGAGCAATGACTTGTACATAAAGAACGGCAACGGAGAAAAGAAAGATGTCGTCCGTTTTTCTTCCTCCAACTCAATTGAAATCTGGCTGCGAATCTGCCAGAAATGCGATGTTATCAAGCGGACCAATCACAGCTCTTATTGTGTTTATAGATAAAAATGCATGGGTCAGACCTTCTCTTGGGTGTCTTGCAGTTGGTTGTTCACATTAAAAGTAACAGACATAGCTAAGTCAGGCTTGAGAGAAAGATGCAAACCCTTCTCTTTTCTTACCATTGAACAATTGGCCCCGTCACGCCTTGAGGCATGTGTCAGTACCTCTCTTTCTATCGGCAGTGGAAAAAATAGCAGACAAACTGTCAAGGCAGAGTATACTGGCACCTTAAGTGGACCTCGTCGAAAAAAAAAGGTGAAATTTCCATAAAATATGCATTGGTGGTTCAGTGGTAGAATTCTCGCCTGCCACGCGGGAGGCCCGGGTTCAATTCCCGGCTAATGCAGTCGACTAACTTTGGCCAAACTACTTGTATCTCGAAGGTTGAGTCTAATGGTCGTCATTTCCTTCTGGAATTTGTGTCTTTGTGCATTAGAAAATGAAAAGATAGTAAAGTGTACCATTCTATCATTTGAAATTTTAATCTTTTATGTGGCAACGAGTTTGACTTGAAATTGAGATCACAAACTGCAAGTAAGAACTGTTCATCAATAAGCAACATAAAGTAACCACACAGCTTTCTGTTTACAGGGTATGGGTATGAAGGTATGTCTAAGAATCTCATAGGATCAAAAGCCTTAGCCCTTCAGGTCTAAATCACTTTTGTATTGGGCTGTTGTTTGTGGCAGGCCAGCTAGCATTTAAGCCCCACCCTGCCCCAGGTGTGAGTTGTTTGTTCATCAAGAGGACTATCGTTATTGCGATAAAATACTCAAAGTTAAATAGGAAGGGATTCTGAGTTTTACATAGACTACATACTTCCACTACTAGCTACAATTGCTTAGAAATGACTTTAAAAGCGTGGATATGTCATCAGCTGGTAACTTTTCTTCCGGACTATTGAAAGGTTGGACAGAAACACTTGTCCTGACCCAATGGCTCTGTTAATAACATGTGGACTATTTGGACAAAAAAGTACTGGAGATCAATGTTCTAGAATACAAACATGTAACAAACATTTTCTGACTTTTGATATGATGGTTTTGTGACGGACATGAAGTCTTTCAAATTTCTCTTTGTTTTACCCAAGGTTTTTGCCCATTTTTGTAGGAAACAGGCCTCGTTGGCGCAGTAGTCAGCGCGTCAGTCACATGATCTAAAGGTTGTGAGTTCAACTCTCACACGGGGCAAGTGTCATATTGTCTTATATGATCTTCTTATTACAGCAAGGTTCCAGTGTTAATTCAACAAGAAAGGAGCTGAAACTGTGGAAACTCTTCAGTTAAGGTGCACTTGTATTTTCTGCTGAAGAATTCAAAGAGTAGTTGTACGTTTCTGGTGAAAGACAGAGCCAGCTACAAGTTGTGCTACTTGCAGACCAGGGAGTGCTTGTTTATTAAGTACAGAGAATATAGACTGACAGAGCGTTCCATGGCTGCTATAACCCTAACATTTGATATTATTTCTGAGGAGGTGATATAATATATACGTTTATGCCGTAGATGTGCAGGGACCGAGCATTCATAGTTGTGCTTGAGTTGTGCTGCAAATACACAGCCGAAACACTAGTAGCATTAGAGTTTCTTTGCTAGCGTTGAGTATCTTCCGGTATCCTGTCAGCTTATTTACAAATTCTCTGGCCTCTGCTTACTTCCTAAACAATGGCGAAAGTTAGTCAGCGGATCGTGTTGGAGTTGGAACTGGTAGATTCTGAAGAGCAATGACTTGTACATAAGAACGGCAACGAAGAAAAGAAAGATGTCGTCCGTTTTTGTTCCTTCAACTCAATTCGAATCTGGCTGCGAATCTGCCGGAAATGCAATGCTATCAAGCGGACCAATCACAGCTCTTACGGTTTTTATAGATAAAAATGCATGGGTCAGACCTTCTCTTAGGTGTCTTGCAGTTGGTTGCCAGGCTTGAGAGAGAGATACAAACCCTTCTCTTTTCTTACCATTGAACAATTGGCCCCGTCACGCCTTGAGGCATGTGTCAGTACCTCTCTTTCTATCGGCAGTCGAAAAAATAGCAGACAAACTGTCAAGACACAGTATACTGGCACCTTAAGTGGACCTCGTCGAAAAAACAAGAAGGTGAAATTTCCATAAAATATGCATTGGTGGTTCAGTGGTTGAATTCTCGTCTGCCACGCATGAGGCCCGGGTTCGATTCCCAGCTAATGCAGTCGACTAACTCTGGCCAAACTACTTTTATCTCGAAGGTTGAGTCTAATGGTCGTCATTTCCTTCTGGAATTTGTGTCTTTGTGCACTAGAAAATGAAAAGATAGTAAAGTGTACCATTCTATCATTTGAAATTTTAATCTTTTATGTGGCAACGAGTTTGACTTGAAAGTGAGATCACAAACTGCAAGTAAGAACTGTTCATCAATAAGCAACATAAAGTAACCACACAGCTTTCTGTTTACAGGGTATGGGTATGAAGGTATGTCTAAGAATCTCTTAGGATCAAAAGCCTTAGCACTTCAAGTCTATATCACTTTTGTATTGGGCTGTTGTTTGTGGCAGGCCAGCTAGGCTTTAAGCCCCACCCTGCCCCAGGTGTGAGTTGTTTGTTCATCAAGAGGACTATCGTTATTGCGATAAAATACTCAAACTTAAATAGGAAGGGATTCTGAGTTTTACATAGACTACATACTTCCACTACTAGCTACAATTGCTTAGAAATGACTTTAAAAGCGTGGATATGTCATCAGCTGGTAACTTTTCTTCCGGACTGTTGAAAGGTTGGACAGGAACACTTGTCCTGACCCAATGGCTCTGTTAATAACATGTGGACTATTTGGACAAAAAAGTACTGGAGATCAATGTTCTAGAATACAAACATGTAACAAACATTTTCTGACTTTTGATATGATGGTTTTGTGACGGACATGACGTCTTTCAAATTTCTCTTTGTTTTACCAAAGGTTTTTACCCACTATTATAGGAAACAGGCCTCGTTGGCGCAGTAGGCAGCGCGTCAGTCTCATAATCTGAATGTCGTGAGTCCAACCCTCACACGGGGCAGGTGTCATATTGTCTTATATGATCTTCTTATTACAGCAAGGTTCCAGTGTTAATTCAACAAGATAAGAGGATCCTCTTTGAAAAGAGCTTCAACTGTGGAAACTCTTCAGTGGATTGACTCATGTGCTTTA
Organism: Platichthys flesus; assembly: GCF_949316205.1. Classification (NCBI taxonomy): domain Eukaryota; kingdom Metazoa; phylum Chordata; class Actinopteri; order Pleuronectiformes; family Pleuronectidae; genus Platichthys; species Platichthys flesus. The sequence continues at coordinate 21,186,223 of NC_084960.1, forward strand.
AGGTGCACTTGTATTTCCTGCTGAAAAATTCAAAGAGTAGTTGTACGTTTCTGGTGAAAGACAAAGCCAGCTACAAGTTGTGCTACTTGCAGACCAGGGAGTGCTTGTTTATTAAGTACAGAGAATATAGACTGACAGAGCGTTCCATAGCTGCTATAACCCTAACATTTGATATTATTTCTGAGGAGGTGATATAATATATACGTTTATGCCGTAGATGTGCAGGGACCGAGCATTCATAGTTGTGCTTGAGTCGTGCTGCAAATACACAGCCGAAACGCTAGTAGCATTAGAGTCTCTATGCTAGCGTTGACTATCTTCCGGTTTCCTGTCAGCTTATTTTCAAATTCTTTGGCCTCTGCTTACTTCCTAAACAATGGCGAAAGTTAGTCATCGGATCGTGTTGGAGTTGGAACTGGTAGATTCTGAAGAGCAATGACTTGTACATAAAGAACGGCAACGGAGAAAAGAAAGATGTCGTCCGTTTTTCTTCCTCCAACTCAATTGAAATCTGGCTGCGAATCTGCCAGAAATGCGATGTTATCAAGCGGACCAATCACAGCTCTTATTGTGTTTATAGATAAAAATGCATGGGTCAGACCTTCTCTTGGGTGTCTTGCAGTTGGTTGTTCACATTAAAAGTAACAGACATAGCTAAGTCAGGCTTGAGAGAAAGATGCAAACCCTTCTCTTTTCTTACCATTGAACAATTGGCCCCGTCACGCCTTGAGGCATGTGTCAGTACCTCTCTTTCTATCGGCAGTGGAAAAAATAGCAGACAAACTGTCAAGGCAGAGTATACTGGCACCTTAAGTGGACCTCGTCGAAAAAAAAAGGTGAAATTTCCATAAAATATGCATTGGTGGTTCAGTGGTAGAATTCTCGCCTGCCACGCGGGAGACCCGGGTTCAATTCCCGGCTAATGCAGTCGACTAACTTTGGCCAAACTACTTGTATCTCGAAGGTTGAGTCTAATGGTCGTCATTTCCTTCTGGAATTTGTGTCTTTGTGCACTAGAAAATGAAAAGATAGTAAAGTGTACCATTCTATCATTTGAAATTTTAATCTTTTATGTGGCAACGAGTTTGACTTGAAATTGAGATCACAAACTGCAAGTAAGAACTGTTCATCAATAAGCAACATAAAGTAACCACACAGCTTTCTGTTTACAGGGTATGGGTATGAAGGTATGTCTAAGAATCTCATAGGATCAAAAGCCTTAGCCCTTCAGGTCTAAATCACTTTTGTATTGGGCTGTTGATTGTGGCAGGCCAGCTAGCATTTAAGCCCCACCCTGCCCCTGGTGTGAGTTGTTTGTTCATCAAGAGGACTATCGTTATTGCGATAAAATACTCAAAGTTAAATAGGAAGGGATTCTGAGTTTTACATAGACTACATACTTCCACTACTAGCTACAATTGCTTAGAAATTACTTTAAAAGCGTGGATATGTCATCAGCTGGTAACTTTTCTTCCGGACTATTGAAAGGTTGGACAGAAACACTTGTCCTGACCCAATGGCTCTGTTAATAACATGTGGACTATTTGGACAAAAAAGTACTGGAGATCAATGTTCTAGAATACAAACATGTAACAAACATTTTCTGACTTTTGATATGATGGTTTTGTGACGGACATGAAGTCTTTCAAATTTCTCTTTGTTTTACCCAAGGTTTTTGCCCATTTTTGTAGGAAACAGGCCTCGTTGGCGCAGTAGTCAGCGCGTCAGTCACATGATCTAAAGGTTGTGAGTTCAACTCTCACACGGGGCAAGTGTCATATTGTCTTATATGATCTTCTTATTACAGCAAGGTTCCAGTGTTAATTCAACAAGAAAGGAGCTGAAACTGTGGAAACTCTTCAGTTAAGGTGCACTTGTATTTTCTGCTGAAGAATTCAAAGAGTAGTTGTACGTTTCTGGTGAAAGACAGAGCCAGCTACAAGTTGTGCTACTTGCAGACCAGGGAGTGCTTGTTTATTAAGTACAGAGAATATAGACTGACAGAGCGTTCCATGGCTGCTATAACCCTAACATTTGATATTATTTCTGAGGAGGTGATATAATATATACGTTTATGCCGTAGATGTGCAGGGACCGAGCATTCATAGTTGTGCTTGAGTTGTGCTGCAAATACACAGCCGAAACACTAGTAGCATTAGAGTTTCTTTGCTAGCGTTGAGTATCTTCCGGTATCCTGTCAGCTTATTTACAAATTCTCTGGCCTCTGCTTACTTCCTAAACAATGGCGAAAGTTAGTCAGCGGATCGTGTTGGAGTTGGAACTGGTAGATTCTGAAGAGCAATGACTTGTACATAAGAACGGCAACGAAGAAAAGAAAGATGTCGTCCGTTTTTGTTCCTTCAACTCAATTCAAATCTGGCTGCGAATCTGCCGGAAATGCAATGCTATCAAGCGGACCAATCACAGCTCTTACGGTGTTTATAGATAAAAATGCATGGGTCAGACCTTCTCTTAGGTGTCTTGCAGTTGGTTGTCAGGCTTGAGAGAGAGATACAAACCCTTCTCTTTTCTTACCATTGAACAATTGGCCCCGTCACGCCTTGAGGCATGTGTCAGTATCTCTCTTTCTATCGGCAGTGGAAAAAATAGCAGACAAACTGTCAAGGCAGACTATACTGGCACCTTAAGTGGACCTCGTTGAAAAAAAAAGGTGAATTTTCTTGAAGTATGCATTGGTGGTTCAGTGGTAGAATTCTTGCCTGCCACGCGGGAGGCCCGTGTTCGATTCCCGGCTAATGCAGTCAACTAACTTTGGCCAAACTACTTGTATCTCGAAGGTTGAGTCTAATGGTCGTCATTTCCTTCTGGAATTTGTGTCTTTGTGCACTAGAAAATCAAAAGATATTAAAGTGTACCATTCTATCATTTGAAATTTTAATCTTTTATGTGGCAACGAGTTTGACTTGAAATTGAGATCACAAACTGCAAGTAAGAACTGTTCATCAATAAGCAACATAAAGTAACCACACAGCTTTCTGTTTACAGGGTATGGGTATGAAGGTATGTCTAAGAATCTCATAGGATCAAAAGCCTTAGCCCTTCAGGTCTAAATCACTTTTGTATTGGGCTGTTGTTTGTGGCAGGCCAGCTAGCATTTAAGCCCCACCCTGCCCCTGCTGTGAGTTGTTTGTTCATCAAGAGGACTATCGTTATTGCGATAAAATACTCAAAGTTAAATAGGAAGGGATTCTGAGTTTTACATAGACTACATACTTCCACTACTAGCTACAATTGCTTAGAAATGACTTTAAAAGCGTGGATATGTCATCAGCTGGTAACTTTTCTTCCGGACTATTGAAAGGTTGGACAGGAACACTTGTCCTGACCCAATGGCTCTGTTAATAATTGGTGGACTATTTGGAAAAAAAAGTACTGGAGATCAATGTTCTATAATACAAACATGTAACAAACATTTTCTGACTTTTGATATGATGGTTTTGTGACGTACATGACGTCTTTCAAATTTCTCTTTGTTTTACCCAAGGTTTTTGCCCATTTTTTTAGGAAACAGGCCTCGTTGGCGCAGTAGGCAGCGCGTCAGTCTCATAATCTGAAGGTCGTGAGTTCAACCCTCACACAGGGCAGGTGTCATATTGTCTTATATGATCTTCTTATTACAGCAAGGTTCCAGTGTTAATTCAACAAGATAAGAGGATCCTCTTTGAAAAGAGCTTCAACTGTGGAAACTCTTCAGTGGATTGACTCATGTGCTTTAAGGTGCACTTGTATTTCCTGCTGAAAAATTCAAAGAGTAGTTGTCCGTTTCTGGTGAAAGACAAAGCCAGCTACAAGTTGTGCTACTTGCAGACCAGGGAGTGCTTGTTTATTAAGTACAGAGAATATAGACTGACAGAGCGTTCCATAGCTGCTATAACCCTAACATTTGATATTATTTCTGAGGAGGTGATATAATATATACGTTTATGCCGTAGATGTGCAGGGACCGAGCATTCATAGTTGTGCTTGAGTCGTGCTGCAAATACACAGCCGAAACGCTAGTAGCATTAGAGTCTCTATGCTAGCGTTGACTATCTTCCGGTTTCCTGTCAGCTTATTTTCAAATTCTCTGGCCTCTGCTTACTTCCTAAACAATGGCGAAAGTTAGTCATCGGATCGTGTTGGAGTTGGAACTGGTAGATTCTGAAGAGCAATGACTTGTACATAAAGAACGGCAACGGAGAAAAGAAAGATGTCGTCCGTTTTTCTTCCTCCAACTCAATTGAAATCTGGCTGCGAATCTGCCAGAAATGCGATGCTATCAAGCGGACCAATCACAGCTCTTATTGTGTTTATAGATAAAAATGCATGGGTCAGACCTTCTCTTAGGTGTCTTGCAGTTGGTTGTTCACATTAAAAGTAACAGACATAGCTAAGTCAGGCTTGAGAGAAAGATGCAAACCCTTCTCTTTTCTTACCATTGAACAATTGGCCCCGTCACGCCTTGAGGCATGTGTCAGTACCTCTCTTTCTATCGGCAGTGGAAAAAATAGCAGACAAACTGTCAAGGCAGAGTATACTGGCACCTTAAGTGGACCTCGTTGAAAAAAAAAGGTGAAATTTCCATAAAGTATGCATTGGTGGTTCAGTGGTAGAATTCTTGCCTGCCACGCGGGAGGCCCGGGTTCGATTCCCGGCTAATGCAGTCGACTAACTTTGGCCAAACTACTTGTATCTCGAAGGTTGAGTCTAATGGTCGTCATTTCCTTCTGGAATTTGTGTCTTTGTGCACTAGAAAATCAAAAGATAGTAAAGTGTACCATTCTATCATTTGAAATTTTAATCTTTTATGTGGCAACGAGTTTGACTTGAAATTGAGATCACAAACTGCAAGTAAGAACTGTTCATCAATAAGCAACATAAAGTAACCACACAGCTTTCTGTTTACAGGGTATGGGTATGAAGGTATGTCTAAGAATCTCATAGGATCAAAAGCCTTAGCCCTTCAGGTCTAAATCACTTTTGTATTGGGCTGTTGATTGTGGCAGGCCAGCTAGCATTTAAGCCCCACCCTGCCCCTGGTGTGAGTTGTTTGTTCATCAAGAGGACTATCGTTATTGCGATAAAATACTCAAAGTTAAATAGGAAGGGATTCTGAGTTTTACATAGACTACATACTTCCACTACTAGCTACAATTGCTTAGAAATTACTTTAAAAGCGTGGATATGTCATCAGCTGGTAACTTTTCTTCCGGACTATTGAAAGGTTGGACAGAAACACTTGTCCTGACCCAATGGCTCTGTTAATAACATGTGGACTATTTGGACAAAAAAGTACTGGAGATCAATGTTCTAGAATACAAACATGTAACAAACATTTTCTGACTTTTGATATGATGGTTTTGTGACGGACATGAAGTCTTTCAAATTTCTCTTTGTTTTACCCAAGGTTTTTGCCCACTATCATAGGAAACTGGCCTCGTTGGCGCAGTAGTCAGCGGTCAGTCACATGATCTAAAGGTTGTGAGTTCAACTCTCACACGGGCAAGTGTCATATTGTCTTATATGATCTTCTTATTACAGCAAGGTTCCAGTGTTAATTCAACAAGAAAGGAGCTGAAACTGTGGAAACTCTTCAGTTAAGGTGCACTTGTATTTTCTGCTGAAAAATTCAAAGAGTAGTTGTACGTTTCTGGTGAAAGACAGAGCCAGCTACAAGTTGTGCTACTTGCAGACCAGGGAGTGCTTGTTTATTAAGTACAGAGAATATAGACTGACAGAGCGTTCCATAGCTGCTATAACCCTAACATTTGATATTATTTCTGAGGAGGTGATATAATATATACGTTTATGCCGTAGATGTGCAGGGACAGAGCATTCATAGTTGTGCTTGAGTCGTGCTACAAATACACAGCCGAAACGCTAGTAGCATTAGAGTTTCTATGCTAGCGTTGAGTATCTTCCGGTTTCCTGTCAGCTTATTCACAAATTCTCTGGCCTCTGCTTACTTCCTAAACAATGGCGAAAGTTAGTCATCGGATCGTGTTGGAGTTGGAACTCGTAGATTCTGAAGAGCAATGACTTGTACATAAAGAACGGCAACGGAGAAAAGAAAGATGTCGTCCGTTTTTCTTCCTCCAACTCAATTGAAATCTGGCTGCGAATCTGCCAGAAATGCGATGCTATCAAGCGGACCAATCACAGCTCTTATTGTGTTTATAGATAAAAATGCATGGGTCAGACCTTCTCTTAGGTGTCTTGCAGTTGGTTGTTCACATTAAAAGTAACAGACATAGCTAAGTCAGGCTTGAGAGAAAGATGCAAACCCTTCTCTTTTCTTACCATTGAACAATTGGCCCCGTCACGCCTTGAGGCATGTGTCAGTACCTCTCTTTCTATCGGCAGTGGAAAAAATAGCAGACAAACTGTCAAGGCACAGTATACTGGCACCTCAAGTGGACCTCGTCGAAAAAAAAAGGTGAAATTTCCATAAAATATGCATTGGTGGTTCAGTGGTAGAATTCTCGCCTGCCACGCGGGAGGCCCGGGTTCAATTCCCGGGTAATGCAGTCGACTAACTTTGGCCAAACTACTTGTATCTCGAAGGTTGAGTCTAATGGTCGTCATTTCCTTCTGGAATTTGTGTCTTTGTGCACTAGAAAATGAAAAGATAGTAAAGTGTACCATTCTATCATTTGAAATTTTAATCTTTTATGTGGCAACGAGTTTGACTTGAAATTGAGATCACAAACTGCAAGTAAGAACTGTTCATCAATAAGCAACATAAAGTAACCACACAGCTTTCTGTTTACAGGGTATGGGTATGAAGGTATGTCTAAGAATCTCATAGGATCAAAAGCCTTAGCCCTTCAGGTCTAAATAACTTTTGTATTGGGCTGTTGTTTGTGGCAGGCCAGCTAGCATTTAAGCCCCACCCTGCCCCAGGTGTGAGTTGTTTGTTCATCAAGAGGACTATCGTTATTGCGATAAAATACTCAAAGTTATATAGGAAGGGATTCTGAGTTTTACATAGACTACATACTTCCACTACTAGCTACAATTGCTTAGAAATGACTTTAAAAGCGTGGATATGTCATCAGCTGGTAACTTTTCTTCCGGACTGTTGAAAGGTTGGACAGGAACACTTGTCCTGACCCAATGGCTCTGTTAATAACATGTGGACTATTTGGACAAAAAAGTACTGGAGATCAATGTTCTAGAATACAAACATGTAACAAACATTTTCTGACTTTTGATATGATGGTTTTGTGAAGGACATGACGTCTTTCAAATTTCTCTTTGTTTTACCTAAGGTTTTGTACCCACTATTATAGGAAACAGGCCTCGTTGGCGCAGTAGTCAGTGCGTCAGTCTCATAATCTGAAGGTCGTGAGTTCAACTCTCACACCGGGCAGTTGTCATATTGTCTTATATGATCTTCTTATTACAGCAAGGTTCCAGTGTTAATTCAACAAGTTAAGAGGATCCTCTTTGAAACTGTGGAAACTCTTCAGTGGATTGACTCATGTGCTTTAAGGTGCACTTGTATTTCCTGCTGAAAAATTCAAAGAGTACTTGTACGTTTCTGGTGAAACACAGAGCCAGCTACAAGTTGTGCTACTTGCAGACCAGGGAGTGCTTGTTTATTAAGTACAGAGAATATAGACTGACAGAGCGTTCCATGGCTGCTATAACCCTAACATTTGATATTATTTCCGAGGAGGTGATATAATATATATGTTTATGCCGTAGATGTGCAGGGACCGAGCATTCATAGTTGTCCTTGAGTCGTGCTGCAAATACACAGCCGAAACGCTAGTAGCATTAGAGTTTCTATGCTAGCGTTGCGTATCTTCCGGTTTCCTGTCAGCTTATTTACAAATTATCTGGCCTCTGCTTACTTCCTAAACAATGACAAAAGTTAGTCAGCGGATCGTGTTGGAGTTGGAACTGGTAGATTCTGAAGAGCAATGACTTGTACATAAAGAACGGCAACGAAGAAAAGAACGATGTAGTCCGTTTTTGTTCCTTCAACTCAATTCAAATCTGGCTGTGAATCTGCCGGAAATGCAATGCTATCAAGCGGACCAATCACAGCTCTTATGGTGATTATAGTTAAAAATGCATGGGTCAGACCTTCTTTTAGGTGTCTTGCCGTTGGTTGTTCACATTAAAAGTAACAGACATAGCTAAGTCAGGCTTGAGAGAAAGATACAAACCCTTCTCTTTTCTTACCATTGAACAATTGGCCCCGTCACGCCTTGAGGCATGTGTCAGTACCTCTCTTTCTATCGGCCGTGGAAAAAATAGCAGACAAACTGTCAAGGCACAGTATACTGGCAACTTAAGTGGACCTCGTCAAAAAAAAAGTAACATTTCCATAAAGTATGCATTGGTGGTTCAGTGGTAGAATTCTTGCCTGCCACGCGGGAGGCCCGGGTTCGATTCCCGGATAATGCAGTCGACTAACTTTGGCCAAACTACTTGTATCTCGAAGGTTGAGTCTAATGGTCGTCATTTCCTTCTGGAATTTGTGTCTTTGTGCACTAGAAAATGAAAAGATAGTAAAGTGTACCATTCTATCATTTGAAATTTTAATCTTTTATGTGGCAACGAGTTTGACTTGAAATTGAGATCACAAACTGCAAGTAAGAACTGTTCATCAATAAGCAACATAAAGTAACCACACAGCTTTCTGTTTACAGGGTATGGGTATGAAGGTATGTCTAAGAATCTCATAGGATCAAAAGCCTTAGCCCTTCAGGTCTAAATCACTTTTGTATTGGGCTGTTGTTTGTGGCAGGCCAGCTAGCATTTAAGCCCCACCCTGCCCCTGCTGTGAGTTGTTTGTTCATCAAGAGGACTATCGTTATTGCGATAAAATACTCAAAGTTAAATAGGAAGGGATTCTGAGTTTTACATAGACTACATACTTCCACTACTAGCTACAATTGCTTAGAAATTACTTTAAAAGCGTGGATATGTCATCAGCTGGTAACTTTTCTTCCGGACTATTGAAAGGTTGGACAGAAACACTTGTCCTGACCCAATGGCTCTGTTAATAACATGTGGACTATTTGGACAAAAAAGTACTGGAGATCAATGTTCTAGAATACAAACATGTAACAAACATTTTCTGACTTTTGATATGATGGTTTTGTGACGGACATGAAGTCTTTCAAATTTCTCTTTGTTTTACCCAAGGTTTTTGCCCATTTTTGTAGGAAACAGGCCTCGTTGGCGCAGTAGGCAGCGCGTCAGTCTCATAATCTGAAGGTCGTGAGTTCAACCCTCACACGGGGCAGGTGTCATATTTTCTTATATGATCTTCTTATTACAGCAAGGTTCCAGTGTTAATTCAACAAGATAAGAGGATCCTCTTTGAAAAGAGCTTCAACTGTGGAAACTCTTCAGTGGATTGACTCATGTGCTTTAAGGTGCACTTGTATTTCCTGCTGAAAAATTCAAAGAGTAGTTGTACTATTCTGGTGAAAGACAGAGCCAGCTACAAGTTGTGCTACTTGCAGACCAGGGAGTGCTTGTTTATTAAATACAGAGAATATAGACTGACAGAGCGTTCCATAGCTGCCATAGCATTAGAGTTTCTATGCTAGCGTTGAGTATCTTCCGGTTTCCTGTCAGCTTATTTTCAAATTCTCTTCCTAAACAATGGCGAAAGTTAGTCATCGGATCGTGTTGGAGTTGGAACTGGTAGATTCTGAAGAGCAATGACTTGTACATAAAGAACGGCAACGGAGAAAAGAAAGATGTCGTCCGTTTTTCTTCCTCCAACTCAATTGAAATCTGGCTGCGAATCTGCCAGAAATGCGATGCTATCAAGCGGACCAATCACAGCTCTTATTGTGTTTATAGATAAAAATGCATGGGTCAGACCTTCTCTTAGGTGTCTTGCAGTTGGTTGTTCACATTAAAAGTAACAGACATAGCTAAGTCAGGCTTGAGAGAAAGATGCAAACCCTTCTCTTTTCTTACCATTGAACAATTGGCCCCGTCACGCCTTGAGGCATGTGTCAGTACCTCTCTTTCTATCGGCAGTGGAAAAAATAGCAGACAAACTGTCAAGGCACAGTATACTGGCACCTTAAGTGGACCTCGTCAAAAATTCAAGAAGGTGAAATTTCCATAAAATATGCATTGGTGGTTCAGTGGTAGAATTCTCGTCTGCCACGCGGGAGGCCCGGGTTCGATTCCCGGCTAATGCAGTCGACTAACTCTGGCCCAACTACTTTTATCTCGAAGGTTGAATCAAATGGTCGTCATTTCCTTCTGGAATTTGTGTCTTTGTGCACTAGAAAATGAAAAGATAGTAAAGTGTATCATTCTATCATTTGAAATTTTAATCTTTTATGTGGCAACGAGTTTGACTTGAAAGTGAGATCACAAACTGCAAGTAAGAACTGTTCATCAATAAGCAACATAAAGTAACCACACAGCTTTCTGTTTACAGGGTATGGGTATGAAGGTATGTCTAAGAATATCATAGGATCAAAAGCCTTAGCCCTTCAGGTCTAAATCACTTTTGTATTGGGCTGTTGTTTGTGGCAGGCCAGCTAGCATTTAAGCCCCACCCTGCCCCTGCTGTGAGTTGTTTGTTCATCAAGAGGACTATCGTTATTGCGATAAAATACTCAAAGTTAAATAGGAAGGGATTCTGAGTTTTACATAGACTACATACTTCCACTACTAGCTACAATTGCTTAGAAATTACTTTAAAAGTGTGGATATGTCATCAGCTGGTAACTTTTCTTCCGGACTATTGAAAGGTTGGACAGAAACACTTGTCCTGACCCAATGGCTCTGTTAATAACATGTGGACTATTTGGACAAAAAAGTACTGGAGATCAATGTTCTAGAATACAAACATGTAACAAACATTTTCTGACTTTTGATATGATGGTTTTGTGACGGACATGACGTCTTTCAAATTTCTCTTTGTTTTACCCAAGGTTTTTACCCACTATTATAGGAAACAGGCCTCGTTGGCGCAGTAGTCAGTGCGTCAGTCTCATAATCTGAAGGTCGTGAGTTCAACTCTCACACGGGGCAACTGTCATATTGTCTTATATGATCTTCTTATTACAGCAAGGTTCCAGTGTTAATTCAACAAGTTAAGAGGATCCTCTTTGAAACTGTGGAAACTCTTCAGTGGATTGACTCATGTGCTTTAAGGTGCACTTGTATTTCCTGCTGAAAAATTCAAAGAGTAGTTGTACTATTCTGGTGAAAGACAGAGCCAGCTACAAGTTGTGCTACTTGCAGACCAGGGAGTGCTTGTTTATTAAGTACAGAGAATATAGACTGACAGAGCGTTCCATGGCTGCTATAACCCTAACATTTGATATTATTTCCGAGGAGGTGATATAATATATACGTTTATGCCGTAGATGTGCAGGGACCGAGCATTCATAGTTGTCCTTGAGTCGTGCTGCAAATACACAGCCGAAACACTAGTAGCATTAGAGTTTCTATGCTAGCGTTGCGTATCTTCCGGTTTCCTGTCAGCTTATTTACAAATTCTCTGGCCTCTGCTTACTTCCTAAACAAAGACAGAAGTTAGTCAGCGGATCGTGTTGGAGTTGGAACTGGTAGATTCTGAAGAGCAATGACTTGTACATAAAGAACGGCAACGAAGAAAAGAACGATGTAGTCCGTTTTTGTTCCTTCAACTCAATTCAAATCTGGCTGTGAATCTGCCGGAAATGCAATGCTATCAAGCGGACCAATCACAGCTCTTATGGTGATTATAGTTAAAAATGCATGGGTCAGACCTTCTCTTAGGTGTCTTGCACTTGGTTGTTCACATTAAAAGTAACAGACATAGCTAAGTCAGGCTTGAGAGAAAGATACAAACCCTTCTCTTTTCTTACCATTGAACAATTGGCCCCGTCACGCCTTGAGGCATGTGTCAGTACCTCTCTTTCTATCGGCAGTGGAAAAAATAGCAGACAAACTGTCAAGGCACAGTATACTGGCAACTTAAGTGGACCTCGTCAAAAAAAAAGTAACATTTCCATAAAGTATGCATTTGTGGTTCAGTGGTAGAATTCTTGCCTGCCACGCGGGAGGCCCGGGTTCGATTCCCGGCTAATGCAGTCGACTAACTTTGGCCAAACTACTTGTATCTCCAAGGTTGAGTCTAATGGTCGTCATTTCCTTCTGGAATTTGTGTCTTTGTGCACTAGAAAATGAAAAGATAGTAAAGTGTACCATTCTATCATTTGAAATTTTAATCTTTTATGTGGCAACGAGTTTGACTTGAAAGTGAGATCACAAACTGCAAGTAAGAACTGTTCATCAATAAGCAACATAAAGTAACCACACAGCTTTCTGTTTACAGGGTATGGGTATGAAGGTATGTCTAAGAATCTCTTAGGATCAAAAGCCTTAGCACTTCATGTCTATATCACTTTTGTATTGGGCTGTTGTTTGTGGCAGGCCAGCTAGGCTTTAAGCCCCACCCTGCCCCAGGTTTGAGTTGTTTGTTCATCAAGAGGACTATCGTTATTGCGATAAAATACTCAAACTTAAATAGGAAGGGATTCTGAGTTTTACATAGACTACATACTTCCACTACTAGCTACAATTGCTTAGAAATGACTTTAAAAGCGTGGATATGTCATCAGCTGGTAACTTTTCTTCCGGACTATTGAAAGGTTGGACAGGAACACTTGTCCTGACCCAATGGCTCTGTTAATAACATGTGGACTATTTGGACAAAAAAGTACTGGAGATCAATGTTCTAGAATACAAACATGTAACAAACATTGTCTGACTTTTGATATGATGGTTTTGTGACGGACATGACGTCTTTCAAATTTCTCTTTGTTTTACCCAAGGTTTTTATCCACTATTATAGGAAACAGGCCTCGTTGGCGCAGTAGTCAGTGCGTCAGTCTCATAATCTGAAGGTCGTGAGTTCAACCCTCACACCGGGCAAGTGTCATATTGTCTTATATGATCTTCTTATTACAGCAAGGTTCCAGTGTTAATTCAACAAGTTAAGAGGATCCTCTTTGAAACTGTGGAAACTCTTCAGTGGATTGACTCATGTGCTTTAAGGTGCATTGTATTTCCTGCTGAAAAATTCAAAGAGTAGTTGTACGTTTCTGGTGAAAGACAGAGCCAGCTACAAGTTGTGCTACTTGCAGACCAGGGAGTGCTTGTTTATTAAGTACAGAGAATATAGACTGACAGAGCGTTCCATGGCTGCTATAACCCTAACATTTGATATTATTTCTGAGGAGGTTATATAATATATACGTTTATGCCGTAGATGTGCAGGGGCCGAGCATTCATAGTTGTGCTTGAGTTGTGCTGCAAATACACAGCCGAAACGCTAGTAGCATTAGAGTTTCTATGCTAGCGTTGAGTATCTTCCGGTTTCCTGTCAGCTTATTTACAAATTCTCTGGCCTCTGCTTACTTCCTAAACAATGGCGAAAGTTAGTCATCGGATCGTGTTGGAGTTGGAACTGGTAGATTCTGAAGAGCAATGACTTGTACATAAAGAACGGCAACGGAGAAAAGAAAGATGTCGTCCGTTTTTCTTCCTCCAACTCAATTGAAATCTGGCTGCGAATCTGCCAGAAATGCGATGTTATCAAGCGGACCAATCACAGCTCTTATTGTGTTTATAGATAAAAATGCATGGGTCAGACCTTCTCTTGGGTGTCTTGCACTTGGTTGTTCACATTAAAAGTAACAGACATAGCTAAGTCAGGCTTGAGAGAAAGATGCAAACCCTTCTCTTTTCTTACCATTGAACAATTGGCCCCGTCACGCCTTGAGGCATGTGTCAGTACCTCTCTTTCTATCGGCAGTGGAAAAAATAGCAGACAAACTGTCAAGGCAGAGTATACTGGCACCTTAAGTGGACCTCGTCGAAAAAAAAAGGTGAAATTTCCATAAAATATGCATTGGTGGTTCAGTGGTAGAATTCTCGCCTGCCACGCGGGAGGCCCGGGTTCAATTCCCGGCTAATGCAGTCGACTAACTTTGGCCAAACTACTTGTATCTCGAAGGTTGAGTCTAATGGTCGTCATTTCCTTCTGGAATTTGTGTCTTTGTGCACTAGAAAATGAAAAGATAGTAAAGTGTACCATTCTATCATTTGAAATTTTAATCTTTTATGTGGCAACGAGTTTGACTTGAAATTGAGATCACAAACTGCAAGTAAGAACTGTTCATCAATAAGCAACATAAAGTAACCACACAGCTTTCTGTTTACAGGGTATGGGTATGAAGGTATGTCTAAGAATCTCATAGGATCAAAAGCCTTAGCCCTTCAGGTCTAAATCACTTTTGTATTGGGCTGTTGATTGTGGCAGGCCAGCTAGCATTTAAGCCCCACCCTGCCCCTGGTGTGAGTTGTTTGTTCATCAAGAGGACTATCGTTATTGCGATAAAATACTCAAAGTTAAATAGGAAGGGATTCTGAGTTTTACATAGACTACATACTTCCACTACTAGCTACAATTGCTTAGAAATTACTTTAAAAGCGTGGATATGTCATCAGCTGGTAACTTTTCTTCCGGACTATTGAAAGGTTGGACAGAAACACTTGTCCTGACCCAATGGCTCTGTTAATAACATGTGGACTATTTGGACAAAAAAGTACTGGAGATCAATGTTCTAGAATACAAACATGTAACAAACATTTTCTGACTTTTGATATGATGGTTTTGTGACGGACATGAAGTCTTTCAAATTTCTCTTTGTTTTACCCAAGGTTTTTGCCCACTATCATAGGAAACTGGCCTCGTTGGCGCAGTAGTCAGCGGTCAGTCACATGATCTAAAGGTTGTGAGTTCAACTCTCACACGGGCAAGTGTCATATTGTCTTATATGATCTTCTTATTACAGCAAGGTTCCAGTGTTAATTCAACAAGAAAGGAGCTGAAACTGTGGAAACTCTTCAGTTAAGGTGCACTTGTATTTTCTGCTGAAGAATTCAAAGAGTAGTTGTACGTTTCTGGTGAAAGACAGAGCCAGCTACAAGTTGTGCTACTTGCAGACCAGGGAGTGCTTGTTTATTAAGTACAGAGAATATAGACTGACAGAGCGTTCCATGGCTGCTATAACCCTAACATTTGATATTATTTCTGAGGAGGTTATATAATATATACGTTTATGCCGTAGATGTGCAGGGACCGAGCATTCATAGATGTGCTTGAGTCGTGCTGCAAATACACAGCCAAAACGCTAGTAGCATTAGAGTTTCTATGCTAGCGTTGAGTATCTTCCGGTATCCTGTCAGCTTATTTACAAATTCTCTGGCCTCTGCTTACTTCCTAAACAACGGCTAAAGTTAGTCAGCGGATCGTGTTGGAGTTGGAACTGGTAGATTCTGAAGAGCAATGACTTGTACATAAGAACGGCAACGAAGAAAAGAAAGATGTCGTCCGTTTTTTGTTCCTTCAACTCAATTCGAATCTGGCTGCGAATCTGCCGGAAATGCAATGCTATCAAGCGGACCAATCACAGCTCTTACTGTGTTTATAGATAAAAATGCATGGGTCAGACCTTCTCTTAGGTGTCTTGCAGTTGGTTGTCAGGCTTGAGAGAGAGATACAAACCCTTCTCTTTTCTTACCATTGAACAATTGGCCCCGTCACGCCTTGAGGCATGTGTCAGTACCTCTCTTTCTATCGGCAGTCGAAAAAATAGCAGACAAACTGTCAAGACACAGTATACTGGCACCTTAAGTGGACCTCGTCGAAAAAACAAGAAGGTGAAATTTCCATAAAATATGCATTGGTGGTTCAGTGGTTGAATTCTCGTCTGCCACGCATGAGGCCCGGGTTCGATTCCCAGCTAATGCAGTCGACTAACTCTGGCCAAACTACTTTTATCTCGAAGGTTGAGTCTAATGGTCGTCATTTCCTTCTGGAATTTGTGTCTTTGTGCACTAGAAAATGAAAAGATAGTAAAGTGTACCATTCTATCATTTGAAATTTTAATCTTTTATGTGGCAACGAGTTTGACTTGAAAGTGAGATCACAAACTGCAAGTAAGAACTGTTCATCAATAAGCAACATAAAGTAACCACACAGCTTTCTGTTTACAGGGTATGGGTATGAAGGTATGTCTAAGAATCTCTTAGGATCAAAAGCCTTAGCACTTCAAGTCTATATCACTTTTGTATTGGGCTGTTGTTTGTGGCAGGCCAGCTAGGCTTTAAGCCCCACCCTGCCCCAGGTGTGAGTTGTTTGTTCATCAAGAGGACTATCGTTATTGCGATAAAATACTCAAACTTAAATAGGAAGGGATTCTGAGTTTTACATAGACTACATACTTCCACTACTAGCTACAATTGCTTAGAAATGACTTTAAAAGCGTGGATATGTCATCAGCTGGTAACTTTTCTTCCGGACTGTTGAAAGGTTGGACAGGAACACTTGTCCTGACCCAATGGCTCTGTTAATAACATGTGGACTATTTGGACAAAAAAGTACTGGAGATCAATGTTCTAGAATACAAACATGTAACAAACATTTTCTGACTTTTGATATGATGGTTTTGTGACGGACATGACGTCTTTCAAATTTCTCTTTGTTTTACCCAAGGTTTTTACCCACTATTATAGGAAACAGGTCTCGTTGGCGCAGTAGGCAGCGCGTCAGTCTCATAATCTGAAGGTCGTGAGTTCAACCCTCACACGGGGCAGGTGTCATATTGTCTTATATGATCTTCTTATTACAGCAAGGTTCCAGTGTTAATTCAACAAGATAAGAGGATCCTCTTTGAAAAGAGCTTCAACTGTGGAAACTCTTCAGTGGATTGACTCATGTGCTTTAAGGTGCACTTGTATTTCCTGCTGAAAAATTCAAAGAGTAGTTGTACGTTTCTGGTGAAAGACAAAGCCAGCTACAAGTTGTGCTACTTGCAGACCAGGGAGTGCTTGTTTATTAAGTACAGAGAATATAGACTGACAGAGCGTTCCATAGCTGCTATAACCCTAACATTTGATATTATTTCTGAGGAGGTGATATAATATATACGTTTATGCCGTAGATGTGCAGGGACCGAGCATTCATAGTTGTGCTTGAGTCGTGCTGCAAATACACAGCCGAAACGCTAGTAGCATTAGAGTCTCTATGCTAGCGTTGACTATCTTCCGGTTTCCTGTCAGCTTATTTTCAAATTCTTTGGCCTCTGCTTACTTCCTAAACAATGGCGAAAGTTAGTCATCGGATCGTGTTGGAGTTGGAACTGGTAGATTCTGAAGAGCAATGACTTGTACATAAAGAACGGCAACGGAGAAAAGAAAGATGTCGTCCGTTTTTCTTCCTCCAACTCAATTGAAATCTGGCTGCGAATCTGCCAGAAATGCGATGTTATCAAGCGGACCAATCACAGCTCTTATTGTGTTTATAGATAAAAATGCATGGGTCAGACCTTCTCTTGGGTGTCTTGCAGTTGGTTGTTCACATTAAAAGTAACAGACATAGCTAAGTCAGGCTTGAGAGAAAGATGCAAACCCTTCTCTTTTCTTACCATTGAACAATTGGCCCCGTCACGCCTTGAGGCATGTGTCAGTACCTCTCTTTCTATCGGCAGTGGAAAAAATAGCAGACAAACTGTCAAGGCAGAGTATACTGGCACCTTAAGTGGACCTCGTCGAAAAAAAAAGGTGAAATTTCCATAAAATATGCATTGGTGGTTCAGTGGTAGAATTCTCGCCTGCCACGCGGGAGGCCCGGGTTCAATTCCCGGCTAATGCAGTCGACTAACTTTGGCCAAACTACTTGTATCTCGAAGGTTGAGTCTAATGGTCGTCATTTCCTTCTGGAATTTGTGTCTTTGTGCACTAGAAAATGAAAAGATAGTAAAGTGTACCATTCTATCATTTGAAATTTTAATCTTTTATGTGGCAACGAGTTTGACTTGAAATTGAGATCACAAACTGCAAGTAAGAACTGTTCATCAATAAGCAACATAAAGTAACCACACAGCTTTCTGTTTACAGGGTATGGGTATGAAGGTATGTCTAAGAATCTCATAGGATCAAAAGCCTTAGCCCTTCAGGTCTAAATCACTTTTGTATTGGGCTGTTGATTGTGGCAGGCCAGCTAGCATTTAAGCCCCACCCTGCCCCTGGTGTGAGTTGTTTGTTCATCAAGAGGACTATCGTTATTGCGATAAAATACTCAAAGTTAAATAGGAAGGGATTCTGAGTTTTACATAGACTACATACTTCCACTACTAGCTACAATTGCTTAGAAATGACTTTAAAAGCGTGGATATGTCATCAGCTGGTAACTTTTCTTCCGGACTATTGAAAGGTTGGACAGAAACACTTGTCCTGACCCAATGGCTCTGTTAATAACATGTGGACTATTTGGACAAAAAAGTACTGGAGATCAATGTTCTAGAATACAAACATGTAACAAACATTTTCTGACTTTTGATATGATGGTTTTGTGACGGACATGAAGTCTTTCAAATTTCTCTTTGTTTTACCCAAGGTTTTTGCCCACTATCATAGGAAACTGGCCTCGTTGGCGCAGTAGTCAGCGCGTCAGTCACATGATCTAAAGGTTGTGAGTTCAACTCTCACACGGGGCAAGTGTCATATTGTCTTATATGATCTTCTTATTACAGCAAGGTTCCAGTGTTAATTCAACAAGAAAGGAGCTGAAACTGTGGAAACTCTTCAGTTAAGGTGCACTTGTATTTCCTGCTGAAAAATTCAAAGAGTAGTTGTACGTTTCTGGTGAAAGACAAAGCCAGCTACAAGTTGTGCTATTTGCAGACCAGGGAGTGCTTGTTTATTAAGTACAGAGAATATAGACTGACAGAGCGTTCCATAGCTGCTATAACCCTAACATTTGATATTATTTCTGAGGAGGTGATATAATATATACGTTTATGCCGTAGATGTGCAGGGACCGAGCATTCATAGTTGTGCTTGAGTCGTGCTGCAAATACACAGCCGAAACGCTAGTAGCATTAGAGTCTCTATGCTAGCGTTGACTATCTTCCGGTTTCCTGTCAGCTTATTTTCAAATTCTCTGGCCTCTGCTTACTTCCTAAACAATGGCGAAAGTTAGTCATCGGATCGTGTTGGAGTTGGAACTGGTAGATTCTGAAGAGCAATGACTTGTACATAAAGAACGGCAACGGAGAAAAGAAAGATGTCGTCCGTTTTTCTTCCTCCAACTCAATTGAAATCTGGCTGCGAATCTGCCAGAAATGCGATGCTATCAAGCGGACCAATCACAGCTCTTATTGTGTTTATAGATAAAAATGCATGGGTCAGACCTTCTCTTAGGTGTCTTGCAGTTGGTTGTTCACATTAAAAGTAACAGACATAGCTAAGTCAGGCTTGAGAGAAAGATGCAAACCCTTCTCTTTTCTTACCATTGAACAATTGGCCCCGTCACGCCTTGAGGCATGTGTCAGTACCTCTCTTTCTATCGGCAGTGGAAAAAATAGCAGACAAACTGTCAAGGCACAGTATACTGGCACCTCAAGTGGACCTTGTCGAAAAAAAAAGGTGAAATTTCCATAAAATATGCATTGGTGGTTCAGTGGTAGAATTCTCGCCTGCCACGCGGGAGGCCCGGGTTCGATTCCCGGCTAATGCAGTCGACTAACTTTGGCCAAACTACTTGTATCTCGAAGGTTGAGTCTAATGGTCGTCATTTCCTTCTGGAATTTGTGTCTTTGTGCACTAGAAAATGAAAAGATAGTAAAGTGTACCATTCTATCATTTGAAATTTTAATCTTTTATGTGGCAACGAGTTTGACTTGAAATTGAGATCACAAACTGCAAGTAAGAACTGTTCATCAATAAGCAACATAAAGTAACCACACAGCTTTCTGTTTACAGGGTATGGGTATGAAGGTATGTCTAAGAATCTCATAGGATCAAAAGCCTTAGCCCTTCAGGTCTAAATCACTTTTGTATTGGGCTGTTGATTGTGGCAGGCCAGCTAGCATTTAAGCCCCACCCTGCCCCTGGTGTGAGTTGTTTGTTCATCAAGAGGACTATCGTTATTGCGATAAAATACTCAAAGTTAAATAGGAAGGGATTCTGAGTTTTACATAGACTACATACTTCCACTACTAGCTACAATTGCTTAGAAATTACTTTAAAAGCGTGGATATGTCATCAGCTGGTAACTTTTCTTCCGGACTATTGAAAGGTTGGACAGAAACACTTGTCCTGACCCAATGGCTCTGTTAATAACATGTGGACTATTTGGACAAAAAAGTACTGGAGATCAATGTTCTAGAATACAAACATGTAACAAACATTTTCTGACTTTTGATATGATGGTTTTGTGACGGACATGAAGTCTTTCAAATTTCTCTTTGTTTTACCCAAGGTTTTTGCCCACTATCATAGGAAACTGGCCTCGTTGGCGCAGTAGTCAGCGTGTCAGTCACATGATCTAAAGGTTGTGAGTTCAACTCTCACACGGGGCAAGTGTCATATTGTCTTATATGATCTTCTTATTACAGCAAGGTTCCAGTGTTAATTCAACAAGAAAGGAGCTGAAACTGTGGAAACTCTTCAGTTAAGGTGCACTTGTATTTTCTGCTGAAGAATTCAAAGAGTAGTTGTACGTTTCTCGTGAAAGACAGAGCCAGCTACAAGTTGTGCTACTTGCAGACCAGGGAGTGCTTGTTTATTAAGTACAGAGAATATAGACTGACAGAGCGTTCCATGGCTGCTATAACCCTAACATTTGATATTATTTCTGAGGAGGTTATATAATATATACGTTTATGCCGTAGATGTGCAGGGACCGAGCATTCATAGATGTGCTTGAGTCGTGCTGCAAATACACAGCCAAAACGCTAGTAGCATTAGAGTTTCTATGCTAGCGTTGAGTATCTTCCGGTATCCTGTCAGCTTATTTACAAATTCTCTGGCCTCTGCTTACTTCCTAAACAACGGCTAAAGTTAGTCAGCGGATCGTGTTGGAGTTGGAACTGGTAGATTCTGAAGAGCAATGACTTGTACATAAGAACGGCAACGAAGAAAAGAAAGATGTCGTCCGTTTTTTGTTCCTTCAACTCAATTCGAATCTGGCTGCGAATCTGCCGGAAATGCAATGCTATCAAGCGGACCAATCACAGCTCTTACTGTGTTTATAGATAAAAATGCATGGGTCAGACCTTCTCTTAGGTGTCTTGCAGTTGGTTGTCAGGCTTGAGAGAGAGATACAAACCCTTCTCTTTTCTTACCATTGAACAATTGGCCCCGTCACGCCTTGAGGCATGTGTCAGTACCTCTCTTTCTATCGGCAGTCGAAAAAATAGCAGACAAACTGTCAAGACACAGTATACTGGCACCTTAAGTGGACCTCGTCGAAAAAACAAGAAGGTGAAATTTCCATAAAATATGCATTGGTGGTTCAGTGGTTGAATTCTCGTCTGCCACGCATGAGGCCCGGGTTCGATTCCCAGCTAATGCAGTCGACTAACTCTGGCCAAACTACTTTTATCTCGAAGGTTGAGTCTAATGGTCGTCATTTCCTTCTGGAATTTGTGTCTTTGTGCACTAGAAAATGAAAAGATAGTAAAGTGTACCATTCTATCATTTGAAATTTTAATCTTTTATGTGGCAACGAGTTTGACTTGAAAGTGAGATCACAAACTGCAAGTAAGAACTGTTCATCAATAAGCAACATAAAGTAACCACACAGCTTTCTGTTTACAGGGTATGGGTATGAAGGTATGTCTAAGAATCTCTT